>NC_143428.1:4715000-5315000 GCF_059467195.1 Physcomitrium patens | reverse complement strand
TCAAGCTACTAGGTATATAACTTGTCATATCTATAACCATCCATCTCCAAATAAATGGATAAACAAAGCATGCAAATTGGACCTTAGAAGATATGATGTGGATATTTGTGATAGTTTTTCATAATGCTTGGGATGAATACTTGACATCCTTGGAGTTTGCTTACAATGATAGTATTGAAGCAAGTACTAGTTATTCACTATTTTTCTTTAATATTAGTCAACATCTAATTATGCCAACAACTCTCCAATATATTGTTGGATTATTGATATGGCATACTGCCTCAAGCTTCTACCATATATTTAGGTCCATCCAATCTTTCATGTTTTGTAACTGAAAGAATTTCATACCAAGCCAAAGTGCTTTTTGGATTGACATCAACCTCTATTACCACCAATTGTAGTTGATGATCAACAAAAATATGAAGTAGATAGCATTTTAGAGCATTGCTATCTTCATTGTAGTAGTAGATGTCTACAACTTAAATACAAAGTTCTTTAAGAAGATTATCCTATTTACAATGAAACATGGAAATTTATACAAAACCTCATTCATTGCTAAGAGACAATTTAGAGATCCTATCAAGAGCAAAACAAAGATGTTCCGCATTAGTAGAGGGAGATTAACTATATGAGGGTATAGATAAGATATTTTTATTATTGATACATAAAGATAGATAGTTAAAACCATAGAAGTTTCTAGAATTGGGATTAAGTTTGTAAACCACATAAGATCTACTATGGAACCTTCTAAAAAAGGCTTAGAATAATTATCTATATAAGACCTATTATAGAACCTTCTAGAAAAAACTTAGGGTGGTTGTGATTGTCGTTTTACTTACTCTAACTTATCTAATCAGAGTAAACCTGTATAGGGGAATTCGAACACAGGGAAAGAATACCGCATGAGCTTACACGTTAGGGTCACACAATTAACTGTATTCCGCACTACTTAAAACATCCAGGAAACACTACAATGCTTTCCACTTCCTAATAATACTCCACCATCACTGATAACAACAACATGTAATCCCGCACTATCCTAAATGACAGGACATAATCATACTATAATCCAAATTCTGGAGTTCTTCACCATTAACTGCCTTCACATTACAGTGTTTCACACAAACACAGACTCATTCTCTCTGCTGAACTACATTCAGATTTCAGCATTCAATCTCTCTTCTTCTCATTCAATAACATATAATTCCATTCACACTTTCATTCCATGATTCACTTCACAATATTCAGAAACTCTCAATACTCTTATTTCAAAGAACATAACAACAAAAGAAAAGAGGTAGCACCAAGCTTACCCCGGCTCACACTATCACAGTAATGGCCCCTACTTCCTCTCTTCCATCCTCCTTATGCTACCACGAGATACCAACTGCTACATCTCTAATGAAAACTGCTTTTCCTAACTATTCATCCATTTTACCTACTGAACTACCTTTTCAACAGTCATCTATCCCTGTTTACACTATGAACTAAGTATCTACAATTCAACAAATAACTACTTATTCTACATAGCCCCACTCCCATCTGTGCAGCGTCCTCGCAAACATAGAACCGATACATAACTAAAAAAAAAAAAAACTTCTCCAAAATTTCTATTTATTTGATATATCCAATTGATCAATTACTACATTATCCATTATTGGTTCCACCGATTCTGGCTCTAGTGGTACGTCTTCATCCTCTTCCAATATTTCAAGCGACTCCTTTCTCAACTGGGCTGAAAGATCTTCATTGTATTCTCCCAATTCACGGATCTGAGCTTCCAGTTTCAGGATCTGGGCATCGCGAAGTTCCAACTGATGTTGCTGCGAACTCATCCCTTCTGGGACATCTTTAATCGACACTTGAGATTGGCTCCTCACAGTTAACTCTTCCGTCAGTTTTGACACCTCATTTTATAAAACTTCAATTTCAGACCTCATTTTCCCCGTTTCACATCTCAATTGGTCACACAATAACGCTTTCTCTGTCGCCAATAACTCTGTCTTGTCCACTTCCGCTTGCAACTGGCATTTGAACTTCTCCTGTTCCAAATCCCATGACTTCCTATTCTGAATCAATTCGTCCCATTGTCCTTCCACAATCCGTGAAATCTGTTCTTTTTCCTTTGTCCAAGCCTCATATTGGAGAACCAATTTCCGCTCCAGGACCAACTTGACTTCTTCAATTTCTTGAATCCTCAGTTCTTGCTCCCTGATTTTTTGATTTTGATCCGATATCCTTTTTTTACTGTCCTCCCAATCCCGTTTACTTCTGTCTTCGACATCCAATGCTCGTACCATACAATGTATTTGCGAAATGTGCTTCAATACGGCATTTTTAAGAGATACTCCTTCAGGGAATCGACCCTCTGGAAACGCCAACTGGTTGATATCTATCAATAATGGGACTTGATTCTCCTCTTCCACCGCAAGACCACTTGGAACCCGTCTCGCTTCGATAACCGGAGCTACCCCTTGAACCACTGTACGACTTGATTCTCCAATTTCGTGTATTACATCCGCTACATTGTGATTCTGTGCCAACAAATTTCGTTCTCTCTGCAAAGGTGCTGACACTGGTATAGGGTTTTCCTCTTCTGACGGTGGTTGACGCAATGTGTGCGCGATGACAGCATACACATAATTTGAACAAAGCAAGGATGTGAACTTCCCCAATTTGAACTTGGCTCCTATCTCCGCATGAATACGAGTAGCTACGTAAGCCGCCCAGTTGAACACCATCCCCTCAAACGCCCCTACTGCTGCATACAATAATCGTTTTGACACATATGTGGGGTGTCGGTACAATCCTAACCGCCTCAACACGAACCGCAACCATTCCACATATTCTGGTGTAATCGCCTCCTGAGTCCGCCATCCTTAGGTCCTTTCAAAGGATGACATTCCTCCCTTGAAATATCTACCTGGGCTGAAATCGCCTGACTCATCAGTCCCAACTGCCATCTCTCCAATGGGAAGAAACAACACCTTTTCCAGGATTGTTTCATCAATCCCAATAATTCGCCCTTGAACGACACTCGATCCATCCTCGGGGTCGTAATTCTCAATGTATTCCTCCACTAATGACACATTGATTGATGGTAAACGCTCTGAATGGTGCAAAAACTGGAACAGCTTCGCAGTCCGAAAATCCCTTATTTTTCTCTGCGTCCAACAGATTTCTAACTTCATCGGCTCCATATTGGTAACGATTATCACAGCCGGTGGTTTTGCTGTGCGTTTAGCTCTCACATTCTGGCCACTTTCATCTCTGTCTACAGTTCTCTTGGTACTTTCAATCGCCATGACTCAAACGCTTACAGGTCCTAACCGTCAATGCCACTCTCCAGTCTGCCCAAACACTAAAATGAGACACAAATAAGCAACAACATAATATAACACCACAGAATAACCCTTAGTAGGAGCCCCACTCCTATTCTATTACCTAGTGATGAGAGCGACAACATGGTACCCATACTGTCCATTTCTCACTTCTTTCGCATCTGACACAATAGTGATTACTACATATCCTTGCAGCCGCCTCTACGTCTTATACCATAATTAGGTCCCTCCTGAGTCCATTCGAAGTCCCCTCCCCTCAAATGAAATAAAACTCGTCCCGGGTTTTAGGTATTATATAACCGTAAACGATTTCCATTAATGCGGGTACTGAAACGATGGCCCGTGAAATCCTCCAATTGAACAGACCCATTGGAAAATCCTTCAATTACGCGATATGGCCCATGCCAGCGAACTTGAAATTTTTCTGGAAAATGGTTGAATCGGCTGTCATACAGCAATACCAAATCATTGGGCATAAAACACTTCGGCCGCAGTTTACTATCATAGTAACTCTTCCTCCGTTTTTGAGTGGCTTCCATGTGGAATAGAGCGACAGCCCGTATTTCATCCAATTCCTCCAATTTCATCAACCGAGAGTGTAATGACTCAGTGTCACTGAGGCGTTCGTCTAAGGCAATTCGTAAACTGGGAACCTCCAATTCGATAGGTAAAATTGCCTCTTGACCGTAAACTAATTGGAACGGAGTAGAGTGGGTAGTTACCTTATAGGCGGTACGATAAGCCCACAAAGCTGCAAAGAGTTTGGTCTCCCAATCAGTACCGGCCCCTGAAATTGTCTTAGTCAAGACTTTGCACAAAATGCCGTTGGTCTTTTCCGTTTGCCCATTGGCACGAGGATGGTAGGGAGTGGTCTTACGATGCTTGATCTCATATGTGGTCGTCAAGGCGGCGATGGTAGCATTGATGAAATGGGTGCCTCGATCGCTGACCAATTCCTTGGGACACCCAAAGCGAGTGATAATATTCTCATACAAAAAAGTTGCCACCGTACTGGCATTATCAGTGCGGGTAGCAATCGCCTCTGCCCATTTGGTGACATAATCGGTGGCGACTAAGATATACCGCTTTTGACCAGGTTTTGACGCTGGTGCAATGGGACCAACAAAATCAATACCCCATTTTTCAAACGGAACCTGGGCCAAGATTGGGACTAACGGCATGGCGGAAGTACCCGTAGGTCGACCAATTCGTTGACAAGGATCACAACGGCGAACGAACTAGTGGGCATCAGAAAACATTGTGGGCCACCAATATCCGGCCATTAAAGCCTTGCGGGCAGTGCTGTCTCCCGCGAAATGACCACCACAACTATCCAAATGACAACCTGTAAGTATCGACTGTACTTCACTGGGAAAGATACAGCGCCGTAAAAGACCATCGCGTCCTTGTTTATACAAAGCATCACGAATCATCGTGTATGGGGCACTCTTCAGAATAAGGCGCTTCTTAAGCTTGTCCGTGAAAGTCGACGGAAAAGTATGGAAGGTCAGAAACTGAATAATTTCGCTATACTCGAGGGATATCACATCCACCACAAATAATGCGGCGTCGGGAAGATCATCGGAAACAGGCTCGTTGCCGAGAATATTAGACAACCGGGATAAATGATCTGCGTTCGCATGTTGCTTCCCAGGTCTGACAACCACCGTAAAATTGAACTCCTGGAGGAGTAAGACCCAGCGAGCAATGCGCCCACTCAATTGAGGCTTATTAATCAGATATTTGAGGGCATCATGATCCACATAAAATACAAACGGATACCCAAGCAAATAGTGCCGAAATTTTTTAATCGAGTATATCATACCCAACGCCTCTCGTTCAGTAGTAGTATAGTTGCGTTCGGCAGCCACCAATTGTCGACTGGCATAATATATTGGATGATCGAATCCCTTATCATCCTTCTGGCTTAACACCGAGCCAATAGCAGCATTGGATGCATCAACATACACATGAAATGGCTTTGTCCAACAAGGAGCCACCAATATTGGTGCAGAGACCAATTTTGACTTTAAGACCTCGAAGGCTACGGTATACTCCTTGGTCCAGAGGGGACTAGTACCATTGGACGGAGGTTTCTTCAGTAAGTTCGTTAAAGATTGACAAATAACCGCAAACGAACTTATAAATCGTCGATAATAACTGACATGACCAACGAACCCTCGAACACCGAAGACTGTCTCCGGTCTGGGCAAGTTCATGATATGCTGCACTTTGTCAGGATCTGTAGCAATACCACGACTGGAAACAATATGGCCCAATAATTTTCCGGACGGAACACCAAATTGGCACTTCTCCGAATTCAACGATATTCCAAATTTGGCACACTGAGCCAAACATTTGCCTAAACAATGAAGATGATCTTGTTTGGTACTGAATGTACAAAAGTCATCTAAAAAGATCTTCATAAACAGTCGGAGATAATCTTGAAAAGCCTGAGTCATCACGCGTTGGAACGTGGCTGGGGCGTTACATAACCCGAAAGGCATCACGCGATAAGCAAATGTGCCCCAATCCGTAATAAAGGTTGTCTTGAGCTGGTCTTCTTTTGCAATTTGAACTTGATTATACCCGGAGAAACCATCGAGAAACGAATAGCATTCGTGACCGGCGACGGCCTCCAATATACTATCCGTGAATGGTAACGGAAAGTAATCTTTCTTGGTGGCTGCATTAAGTTTTCGGAAATCTTGACAAATTCGGATTTTTCCGTTCTTTTTCGGCACCATCACAATTGGAGAAACCCACTCACTATTCGGTACCGGGTAAATGAAACCCACCGCAAGAAGCTTGTCCAATTCTTCCTTCACCATAAGGGAATATTTAGGATTAAGGCGATGTTGCCTCTGGCGTACCGGTTTAGCGTTTTCTTCCAATATGATACGATGTTCACAGACATCAGCGGGGATACCTTGTAGATCATTATAAGTCCAAGCAAAAGCGGATTTATGATGTAAGAAAAAGTCTGTCCAACAGGTCAACTCTTGTTCCTTAATACCTTCGTAGACCTTAATTAGCCGAGGTTCGGCCGTGGTCGCTAAGTTAATAGTTTGACATACAGGGTCAGCAACAATACTCTGTTTCAATTCCCGCATTGATTTAAAGTTACTCGGTATGTCCGACATATGCGAAGTAACGAATCCCGTATCGAGGGCACTAACATGGTGCACATCGTACCCAGGTTTCCAGTCAATACTTACATAAGCAGAGTTTTCCGAATCCTTTGGGTATATCAAGTACTCCCCCGGACCTCCACATTGGTACACCACCTCAGGGTGCTGTGCTGCCTCCACATTGGCCTCCGTACTCGGTACTTCTGTGTCATCATCGGAGCTAAGCCCTTCGTCCGACGTCAATTCAGATACTGGCAACTGAGACTCCCCGTGATAGCGTACTGGGTACATTTGTAACACCATTTTATCTACGCCCTTACCAATTGTCAAAGTACCTCGACCCCAATCGTTCTTGGCCTTCGCTTGATACAGCCAGGGTCGTCCCAATAAAATAGGGTACGATAAAGTCGAACGTTGTAAGCGAAAGACAATGTAGTCAATTTCATAGGCAATACCTGCAATTATAGTTTGAACACTCCGTAAAATACCCATTGGCTTAACTCGACTATGATCTGCCATCCGTAATACCAATGTCGTGGGGACTAATTGTTCCAGACCTAAAGCATCCATTGTATCAGCGTTCATTAAATTGACGCTGGAACCTCCATCTACCTGGACGCCAGAGATCCGAACACCATCAATCGAAACATCAATGGTTGGTACACCTGGATCAGGGTTCAAACTAACTTCACAAACTTCCATATTACGATGCCGATGTCTTGTTAGGGATGAATTCAAGGTGGAACGACACTCTGGTGCGACTGCTAGAAGTTGCTTCATAGAGATTGAAGGCCGAATAGCGTCCAAATCCTTTAAAATGTCATAGGGTTCCATATTTAGGGTAACTCCAATGCCCTCTTCCGTTTCATGGGTTTGAGCTTAACTCCGTGAGGTAATTTATTCTGCCGCCCTGGACTTGGAATTGGAACAGCAGATTGAGCTTCCTTGGGACTTCCTTTCCCAAGGAGATCTTTCAACGGGTATGATGCTTCTTGGAACTGCGGTGGGAACAAACCGGTTCGAGACGGAACTGAAGACTCCGTAATTGGGACCTCATTGGGCTTCGCAACCAAATCAAGGCTCAAGACTTTCCCAGTTTCCGGGCCTGAATGGGATTGGTCCGTAATTGGGTGTGATTGGCCCTTCGCTTTAGGATCTTCCAAATGTTTAATTGGGCCTTTCCCTTTTTGCTGGCTCCTAGTAAGAACGGTATGGACACATTCCACCCGATTTACTGGAGAGTCTTGAGGTCCTCGATTTATTCCCTCCATTTTTCCTGGACTCTGGATCTGCTGATCCCGATTATTGAAATTGAATGGAGCATTACATTGCTGATACGTATGCCCTGACTGCTTGCAATTCCCACAAACTGGGGCATAATCGTCACTGGCTCTTGGATTGGGACATTCATTGGCATAATGACCAATCTGTCTACAACGGAAACAACGCAATGGCCTTTTTGCACCCCCATCAGGCATATTGGGTGTCTCCACCGGTATATACCTACTAGGTTTGTTCCATGTAGGTTGAGAAAACGATCCTGGTTGTCCCGGTTGTACTTGGTTCAATGGCATCGATGGAGCATATGGCTGATACCCATGCTGCTCCTTACCATAGTTCCGAGGATTTGATACAAACCCCTCACTATAAGTGGAATTCTGAAAATGATTGACTGCTCGATTTTGTCGGTTAGATCGATTTCCATGCCATCCAAACGTATTTCCTGTTTGAACTTGATTGACATCCCATGGAGTTGGTGGAATCATGGTCGGATTACTGAATTGTTGTTGTCTTTGCAAATTCCAACAATTAGCGGTTAAGTGCTTGCCTCCACAAAATGTACATTTACCCAACACTTGTGAAGGTGATGGGCATTCCGTTACCAAATGACCGTGGCCCTGACAATTACTGCACCATACATTGGTCCTAGTATTGGTTGGCTTTTGCCTCTTCTCCTTATCTTTGGCCATATTAACGGCCATTTCCTCCATTTTCTTCGTCAAGTTCAATAACAAGGCTTCATTGGAATCTTTTGAAGCTGATATTATTTGTTTTTTCGCCAAAGTTGACTCGTGTGTTTGATATGGAAAATATGGGGCATACGCTGTTGTTACTTGCGGTGGTAAAGCCTGCAATGGGGTAACATTAACTGGCCCCTGAGTATTGGCACTTGACTGGGCAACTATTTCGATCATCTGTGGATAACTACCCACTGATCCGTTCAAAGCCGGATATTGATAATTGCTTTGAACTGGTATCATCGTGGCACACGCAGTTAAAAACTGATCATAATGGCATTCCTCTCAAACCTTGGCTCTATCAAGGGATGCAGATATCGTAACTGGTTGAGCTTCTTTTACAAACATTTTTAGCTCTGGTGGGTGCAAACCATTTATTAATATAGATAATATAAATGCCTCCGGCATTTGGTGGTTCGGCCACTTACTAAGTATATCAGCCACTCGGCCATAGAACGATTCCACCGCCTCTCCTAGGATCATTTTGCTGTTCATTAACCTTCCTCGAAGACGGTCTTCAAAACCAATTGGTCGAAAACGGGTCAAAAATGCATTCTTCAATGCTTCCCAGTTCGAAAATTGATCAACTGGTTGACGGTTATACCATTCAAACGCCGTATCCTTTAAGGTTGCTGGCAACCATCGTAACCAAATATCCTCGGTTCTCCCATTATTGGCGACACATGCTGTCAAAAACTGCGACAAATGTTGATCTGGATCCGCACCCGGAAAACCCCTAAAGGTAGGTAATGGAGCCACGCTAGTTGTGCGATTACTCACAGTACCCATTTGTACTGCTATGGGAACCGCTGGACCTCCCGTCGTCATTGAATTTGACAATGTGACACTTAATCGTTTGTTAATATAGTCTGCGTCTCTCCTAAATATATTTTCCGAACTTTCCACCCTGCTCAATTTGCTATTATTATCCTTGAACAAGTTTATTGGTTGAATAGGAGGTGAGAATGACGGATTTTGAAACACACTGAATTGGCCCTTATTGACCAATAATTTATGCCACTCTATGGAACCAGTTTTGACGGAATCGGCAGTTTCCGCTATTGAAAACGTACCCAATGGAGTACCCAACTCTTCTGTGATTCCTCCACTCTCAGTTAACGGTCTCAGAAGAAACCCTGGCCTATTGATCAAATTTTCAGCAAGTGCTCTTGGCAATTTCTCTAACGGTATATACTTCTGAAATATTAGATGTCGATTAGCTTCTGGGTATGCTCGAATATGACGACAGGCATGCAACCATGGCTTAATCCAGCTTTGTCTATGATTCCTTTTTAACTTTCTTTGTTGCTCGTTTCGCAACAAATTTCTTACTTGTGATTTCTCTATTCTTTCTCTTGACTGCCGTATTTTCTTTACTGTTAAGTTCTCATTCTTAATAACCATACTCTTTCATTATATTCTTCTGCGACTGCTACCTATTTCCCATCTACTTCAACCGGCAGTTAAAACCTAACACTCCATGCTATTATCAATTTCCCCGGCAGCGGCGCCAAAATGTGATTGTCGTTTTACTTACTCTAACTTATCTAATCAGAGTAAACTTGTATAGGGGAATTCGAACACAGGGAAAGAATACCGCATGAGCTTACACGTTAGGGTCACACAATTAACTGTATTCCGCACTACTTAAAACATCCAGGAAACACTACAATACTTTCCACTTCCTAATAATACTCCACCATCACTGATAACAACAACATGTAATCCCACACTATCCTAAATGACAGGACATAATCATACTATAATCCAAATTCTGGAGTTCTTCACCATTAACTGCCTTCACATTACAGTGTTTCACACAAACACAGACTCATTCTCTCTGCTGAACTACATTCAGATTTCAGCATTCAATCTCTCTTCTTCTCATTCAATAACATATAATTCCATTCACACTTTCATTCCATGATTCACTTCACAATATTCAGAAACTCTCAATACTCTTATTTCAAAGAACATAACAACAAAAGAAAAGAGGTAGCACCAAGCTTACCCCGGCTCACACTATCACAGTAATGGCCCCTACTTCCTCTCTCCCATCCTCCTTATGCTACCACGAGATACCAACTGCTACATCTCTAATGAAAACTGCTTTTCCTAACTATTCATCCATTTTACCTACTGAACTACCTTTTCAACAGTCATCTATCCCTGTTTACACTATGAACTAAGTATCTACAATTCAACAAATAACTACTTATTCTACAGTGGTTATTTAAATAGGGCTTACCATAGAATCTTTTAGAAGAAATTTAAGAGAATTATTTAAGTAGGATCCAACATCTAGGAATATTTTAGAAAGTCTAAGGTCGTAGAACAAAATATAAATAGGACTAGCTAGAGTCTTTTGGGATATTTAGTCAAGTATGGCTTCAGATCTTTTTTCTTAATATAATTAGATTTTGTATCTTCTTATTTTGTTTTATTTTATTTTAATTCTAGTTGTTTAATTTTATCTTTTGTACCCTATTTAGTTTAATTTTTTTTAATTTTGTTCTAGTCTAATTTGTCCTATCTTGTAATAAGGTTTTATATTATGTCCAATGCACAACCTCAAAGTTATATTCTTGAAGTAACAAAGCCTATCTTGCAAGCTTGCCAATAAGCTTATCTCATTCTATAAGCCACTTCACAAGTTGATGGTCAGTTACCAATATGAAACATTGACTATATAAGATTAAAAATGAGCAATGGTCTAAACTCGTGTCAAAGCTTTTCCTTCATAAAATGAAAAACTTATCTCTACATTATTATTACTTCTAAAAGCAAATGCAATAACATATTTCAGTCCTATGCAATTTTTTTGTGTCAAAATTACTCTCAATCCTATTGCACTTCAATCTATGTATAGTTGAAAATGTTTATTAATATTTGAATATTGAAGCACTAGAGTTGAATCCAAATTTTGCTTCAATGTATTGAATATATATTTTTGCTCATGTCTCTAAGTCCATGGTTGATTTTTATCTAAGAGAATAGTTTAAAGCTTAGCAATAACAATAAATTTTTTAATAAATTTTTGGTAGTAGTTTATTAATTCTAAGAAAGTCTGAAGTTGTGAAACATTACTTAGTGTCAAGATTTTCTATAAGGCTTCTACTTTTGCTTATTATATATTAATATTTCTTGGGATAATCATGTGATCCAAGTGAGGTAAATTTTTATGAAAGAATTTACACTTTTCATGATACAAGCACAATTTCCATTACCATAATTGCTCAAATATTATTTACAAATTTCTCTCATGATCTTATGGGATACTACTAAAAATGATAATATCATCAATGTAGCATCTAGAAAATAATAAGCCATATAAAACTTGATCCATCACCTGTTGAAACTCAATTGGTGCATTTTTAAGACCAAATAGAAGGAACTTCTAGTGATAGAAAATGTACTATTTTCTTGCCATCTAAGCTTTTAATATGGATATGCTAATCCATCATCCAACAACTTAGTTTCCACTCTCACTACTATAATATATGATTGTCCAAAAATCATTAGATATGAAATATTATCTTAAACAAAGAAATTTTCTTTAGTAGTTATATCTCTAATTTTTATCTTTATATTATAATAAGCACCATAGACATCCCCTCATGAATCATTTTTTGTTCAAATAATCCAACTATATTCAATGTTAATGGACTACTTTTTATATTTATAAATTTCTTTTGATAAAATATTAACTTCAGATCCATAATTAATGAAAGTAATTATTGGATCTATCAAGTCTTTTTTCTTCATTATGGTTTTTATGGTGGTTCTGGCCCAATGATTTCTAGTATAGTGACTAAGGCGTTTAAAGATTCATCTAAAGAAAGTTGAACCTTTTTATTGGTGCAATATTTAGTTAATTTTTCTTTGTCTTCTTTTGTTAGTGTTGTATCTTAAGCATTAGACACTATAAAATTTCATATCAATTATCTTTTTTGTTTAATAATGTCAATAATGACATCAAAAAATTCTTTTTTTTTCAATGTTTAATTTTTTTTGTATAAAAAATTCAATTTTGGCATTTAACATCTTTTTTTCTAGCATCCCTTTTAAATATGTAGCTGCCTCAATATCTAATTACAATTTGCAAGTAGTAGGCTTATTCTTCTTTTTATTTTTATTAGCTTCTATTTTTTCTTTCAATTTTTTTTTGGCAGTAGTACATTTCCAAGGTGTGATATTGATGGTCAAATTTTAGATGGTCTACTATCCTATGATATAATATCTCTTTATTTTGATTTATCTTTTCATCCCTTTAAGATATTTTTTTGTTATTTGGCTCCTCAAGATTTTCATCTATTACATTTCTATCTCTTTTCATGTCCATCAAAGCTTCATATTGGGATTTTGCTAAATAAGCATGTATAGATATAACATTAATAAAATCATGCCACCCTATAGTATTTTTGATTAGTGTAGGTATCTTGAATAATTCTTTTCTTGTTATTTTTCCTTTATTCATATTGGTCATAGTACGGTTTTATAAATTTTTTATTTCTACATGCTTGTCAAAGATATTCTTCTTCTATCTTGCTACTTCAATGCTATAGATAATAGCTTCTCTTGATGCCATAGATTGTTGAGACAAATGATCATCTAAAACCATCTTTATTCCTTTCTTTCTAAAGTTAGTTTTAAGGAAGTTACTTATATCTCATAAGGCAATTTTTTCATCTTTCCATAAAATTATTCTTTACTACAAATTATCAACAAAATCTTTACACTTCATGTAAGGATGCTCCATACTATTGCATCAGATATATCTTTGTATATATCTTGGCTTAGATATAGATTTGCTCTCAAGTTTTCATTTTTTTTTCTTCCAAATTTGCCAATTTAATTTGTAAATCTTTCATTATTTTTATCAACTCCTCAATTTTATTTTTTTATGGTATAGCTATAGACATAGGAATTAAAGTGATAGATATTGGTATAATAGGTTTTGGTAGTTGCTTACAAAATATTGTAATTGATAGAGGTCTAGTTTCTTGTCTTATCACCACCTTACCTCTTCAGTATTTTCTTTTAGTAAGTACATCCACTACTTTAGAGACCTTCTTCTTGTCAATAGTAAATCTATTATTTTTTGTATTATTCTCTAATAATAATTCTATTTTTTTTTCTTTAATTCATTGTTGGCTGATTAGAGAAATAGCTCTATTTTATTATTTTTAAGTATAAGTTTTTTTAACTTAAGACAATTGAAAAAATTGTCTATCAAACTCTCTAAATAACTTTGTTACAATCAACTACTTATTGGATTTATTAATCCATTCTATGAATGATTTTTTTGATATCCTTTAAGCATCCTTCAAAAATATTCTTTTTTTAATTAAAAGATAAAATCCTCACAATTTTCTCCATATATTTGAATAATTTATTTTATATGCTATTATAGCTATTATACAATTACAAGCTTAAATATAAGGATTATTTCCTTTTCTAGTACTTTATTGAGCTACATCTCATGAAATTAATATTTCAAATACTTGGAGATGTTTCTTTCATTAAATTGATTCAATAAACCAACAATAGATTATTAAGCTTTAGTAGCCATTACTTCTTTTTAATCCACTTCTTATTGTTGCTACATGAAAAAAGAAAATGCTTGAAACATTTGAACTGTGGCAAGATCAAGTTACAATAGTGATGCCTTAGTACGCTTCTTACTACCACTTCCTTATTTTTCAGCCATAATAGAATGCCAAAAATATTTCTTCAAAACTTTCCACCGTAGATGTTTCATGTCGGATTCACCAAATATCATATAAAGATATCCTATAAGCTCAAAGAAAATCCATAAACTTCTTACAAAAATTCATCTTTATATCATAATTTTGCCATAGCTCCATATCTCTATCTTTAATATATATATAAAGTCTTGACTCCCATTAATCCTTTTACTTTGCATAAAATGTCCAAATTATAAAAAAATCTATTTATAATATTTTTCTCCTGCAAAGAATTTTCTCTCCTTAAACTTTAGAAATTTATATATTTTTATTCAACCATCAATTTTTTTTTTTTTTCAAGTTCTAGATAATGTAAAATTTACCCTTAAGCTTTACTACAAAAGAAATATATCATAAATCTACTACACATTATTTGGCATCTTAAAAATCCCAGTAGGTGCTATAAATCCTAATTTATAAGAACTTGAATACTATTTTCTCCATATTTCAAAAATCCAAGATTTAAATACCACAAAATTTATGCATAAAATTTATTAATATGGTGATACACATTTTTAGAGATTTTTAGCTAAAATCTTGTCAAATTACTCAAGATATAGCTTAAAATACAACCACTAGTAAATCAACCTCAATAATAGTCCTTTTAAATTAACCACTTTAAAGTAGTAATCTAACCATATTTTATAACTAATTAAAATCTAATAATGTGGCTCTTATATATATTATTTTTATGTAATAGCCAAATTTCAACACGACACCACTTCTTTGTCCAATTGCCAAAAATATCTTTTTTTTAAAGGCATGATTGTAGTACAAGCATAATCACTATTAAAAAGTTCAATCAAGCTAGCAACCAATAATTCTTAACAACAAGCTTAGATATTAGCTTTCTCTGAGGCATTAAGTATATAAGGTTGTGAAAAGATTGGATGATTATCTTTTAATTAGATGTGAATAAATTTGTCTTTATAATCTTTAAGATCTTCAAAACTAAAGGCAAATCATTTATAATATAAGTAGATAAAAGCTCATATCTTTTATGCTTCAACAACAATAAGATGTGGTTCTTACTCCAATGGCCAATTATTAAACTTTTTGGTCTCTTTCTTCACCAATGAAAAATCACTATATGCCAATACAACTTTTAATTACTAATATATTGAAGAAACAATTTCTATGCCTCCAACATCCTCACTTCTAACCAAATGAAGAACTTCATGACCATAATATTTGTATGAATTAGAAATGTTAATAGAACACGAAGTATCTTTAAAAAAAAAATCCCTTGAGAGAGTCTCTTGAGCATTTGTTTTTTCTAAGTCTTTAGCTAAAACTGCAAAGATATCATGAGCTTGTAGCTCATCCTTTTATGCCTATGTAAGCAAATAAATGACTTCGATTCTTCAATCTTAATAAATTTAAGATCTATTATCTCATGACCATTGTTCTTTGATCTTAGAGTATTAATATGGTCATAAAAATATATTTGAATAGTAAAATATATGCCAAAAATCCATATCAAAGTATTGAGATCTATAACATGGTCTAAGAAAAAATGACATTATCTTTTAGTAAGATCATAAGCAGCTATGGTGTTAGTTAAAAAGCCTATGGCTCGCTCCATTTTATTGGCATTAGGCTCTTTATAGGTTTATAAATTCACATCTTAAACCATATTAAGTTTGTATACTCAAAATAAAAATGATATAAGAAATTTCACAAATATAAAAAATGTGCCACAAGGTGCCTCCATCATATTAAATAAGGTAAGAAGATGTTCATCAACCTTAGTAATAATTAAAAAAATTTATTTATCATCTAAAATATTATCAATATAGTGTCCAAGAAATCGTCTAACTCTAAAAAGTACTTTTGTAAGCATGTAAAACAATCTTAGATTGGTCCAAATTAAATGAGGTTGGTGGGCATATGAACCTAAAGTTGAATATCCACAAAGGTTGGAAAATCAAGGAATTGATTAATATGTTGATAATTTTCTAATATTTATATTCAAATGTCACTCAATGGTGGTGTATTTTTAAAAATATACCAAGGTGGTAAAGTTTGATGCATAAACCACCATTTTGTAAGCCACATCAAATCTTTGAATAAATTGGATTGAAGATTATTTAATCCATGACTTGTTCTAGCACATGAATGACCTTGATAAGGCCATCTAACAATCAATAAGTCTATGTAGCCTAATCTCTTCGAATCTCCATCACCAATGACGATGACATTCCAAAAGAGTTGACTAAAATAATCAAGAATGGCAAAAAGTTGTAATTATTTGGAATAAATAATCAATAATCTTTAGAAATGATGTTGGACTACTTGGTTAGGCGCAATTCTTGTATCTATATGAATGTACCATCAAACAATAAGCCTAGCCTCTAATACTACTGCCAAACTTGTATCAATGATTGCAAAGCTCTAGAAGAATAATATCCTCATTTGGTAGATGTCAATGAATAAGTTGGACAAAAGTAGGTTAAAAAAAAAAAAATGATACCTTCAACATATTCAATGAAGATACAATCTTTTCACATTGGCAAAAAAAATTTGTATATGTTTTCTAGGGAAGAAATGGATTCTTTTAGTATTTGGCATGAACTTGTGAAGATGGTGGTTTAGTTGGTCCTATAGAATGGGACATAAATATTAATATTTCTTCTAATAGAACTGCTCTACAAGACAAATCAAATGCCTATGCACTACAATTAAATCAAGTTTCCATTAACATAATCATAGTAATGGCTACAAATGTGATAAGAATGAATTCTTTTCTTTCATCATCAGTAGACCATTCCAGTCAATTCTATGCTTCTTCAATCTAGTTATCTAAGTAAAAAAGAAAACGAATAAAGAACCTATTGACCTACTAGTGTAGTTAATTTTATACTTGGTGGCACTAGTGTTTACATAATTTTAAAAAAAGTGTGAATAAAGTGGATCAGATCCATTTCAAAATATTAATTGCAAAGATTACTTGGTATAGCTAGTAGTTTGCTCCATACTTCTTATGGAAGTGACAATAGTGAAAGGACAAGGTTTTAGGTTTGAAGAAGTGAGACCTAATTTTTAAGCAAGCCATTTATCAATCATAATTGGCTAAGCTCCAAAATCTAGCATAACGTGCAAAGATGTAGCACAAGTGGTATTGCTACTAGTATAGGTAACAATCAATATATTATTGTTATTAACTAATTATATAATTCTTCGACGTAAATTTTAATATTTTTCAACAGCTATAGATGCAACATTAGATAAAAATGCTATCTCTATAGCCAATGGCATTTTACTTGAAGGATTTACATTTGTAACCTTCAAGTGGCATTCATCAAAATGAAAAAAACTCCAATTACAAGTTTTGCTTGTAATTTAGTTAAATCTTCTTATATTGAAGGCTTTTTTACTACTTAAGCATCTCCTAATGATAGCATAGAGACTTTGTCTTTTAATATTTTATCAGCCAATTGAAATATCCATGGTGGTTTAAATTTTGAAGCCAATAAGTCAACACTGGAAAATATAGGCATATTCAATACCTTATAAGCCAAAGTATGTACTAAATTTTTAATACTAATATCTTCATCTTGTGTTAAAGTCAAAATAGAAGGTTTGGCTCCAAAATTAATATCTACAAGGCCAAAAGATAAAAGCAATTGCACAAGAATATTAAGATCTCTAAAATTGGTTGGACGGCTAGACAAAGGTTCTAATGCCTCACTTATTGTAGGTGCCATATTCCTAGTTGTTGTTTAGGCACATGTTGCAATTGCAACCATCATTTGTTTTGATGCACAAAATATATAATTTTTTGGTAGAAGAAGAACTTTTTTCAAATCTACATTCTACATGAAATCTAATAACTTGGCCTAATGAAGCCATACTATTGAATCTCTTCTCTAGCTCAGAAATTTTAGCTTTCAAGGCCTTTTTTCTTTTATCCAAAGCAAGTTATTTGTGTAAATAGAATATGAAGCAATTATCTTCATTATGGTTAAGCTTACTACAATGAGTATACTTCAATTCATTTTTCTTAGATTTATCTCTCACTTTAGCCATTTCAGCTTTTGGCTTAGACTTCTACATATATAAGGGTTTTTTCTTCTTAAAGCAATTGGCATCATTTTTTGTATAACCAGATTTACCACACTTCCAACAATTCATAGTCTTTTCAAGTTGAGTTTCTGTCAAGCTACTTTTGATAGTTGTCATCTTCTTAGACTTAGACACATCCATCATCCAAGTTACTATGTCAATAGCATCATATTGACAAAGAGCCTTATTATATTTTTCAACTTCAACAAATGTTTGTGCCAATATTGCCTTGCTACCATAGTTGAAAGTAATTCTTGGTATAGCTAAATCCAATAATCTCTTATCAATCTTAGATAAGAAAATCTTAACAAGTTGGCTCTCAACAAATACACCCCTTGATTCTACTACTAACAGAGCCAAATGAATATACATGGCACGTAAAGTATCATCTTTTTTATGATAGAAGTCTTGAATGCCTTACATTTGATTATGCTTAAAAACTCCATATTTGTACTTCAAATGCTTAATAAATATTTGAAGAAGTTCAAATGATGGTGGTTCTCTTCTTGCAAATAAACTTGCCTTCATTGCTTGAGCCGTATAAGACAAAGCAGTTGAAGTGGTAACTAAAGAAGTAATTACTCCTTTTCTTTTGGTATCTTTTGAAGATGTATCAACTTCTCCTTGGATTGAATCTTCTTCCTTCATTGTAGGCATTAAGCTTCAAATAACACCTCGTTAAGAGCTGAAATAAGTTCTATGTATGCCTCCTAATAACACTCCATTTCATGCAACTCAAGTAAGTGTTCTTCACTCTATTTTCCATAGGTTTGGAACTCCTCTTGCTTCAAGTATTGTAGTAAGAGCTCAAAGGCATACCATCCATTGAAAGTGGAGGTCCTCAATGTGGTCACTATCCACGTAGTCTGGTGAAGAAAATCAATAATATCCACTCCTAGTACACATCATAAAAGAACTACTTGGATACTTGCAACTATCTCAAGGCTAAAAAGGCAACCAATGCTTGCAATACCACCAAGCTTTGCAATTCACTAACAATCACCTCCAAATCACAATAGGTCCAACATATCCACAAAGAAAAGGATTTCACTGGCCATCAACCCAACCTCATCCTTATAGTATGCCTATCAACACAAATTAGTACAAACACAAAATGGGGTAACTATAGAAAACCTTCAAGATAATATCCACAACTAGAGGAAGGCACCAAAATGAAATCTAAAAATCCACACTAGATCTTCATCTCTAAGAAGAAATAAGCAGAAATCAAAGTAATCTAGAGCAACCAACATCCACCTACGATTGATGATTACAAATCAAAGAACATGTCACAATAAAAGATAATTGTAATAAAATAAAATGTGGACAAGTGAAAGAATATAAAAACTCGCTTAAAAAGCAATTGATATTTAGTAAATGCCATTTCAATGCTCTAAATGAGCTCCACTCTAAAAATTGGACATGCCAATGGACTCTTTGGGCCCCTTCTATATAAAATTGACTAAAAATAATCAAATTTGGACTCCATATGCACTTGGAGTAAACTTCCAAACTTGACATTTAAGAATTCTAGACAATGTGTGTTTTTAATACCTTATAACCGTGCAATGAGGTCTATGACCACAGACTTGTCACGGTGGTCCTATTACCATATGTACCCTGTCACCGTGGTCATATGACCATAGACTTATCACCGTGTATGTCCCTGTTACCGTGGTCCTATGACCATGGCTTGATGCCTTGATCTACAGAAGCACGCCGCCAACCACCGATTGTCGTTGTGATGTTTCTGTCAAAGTTTGTACCAAACCACTACGCTATACAACTCCCGCAATCTAAATCCTACGTGGCGATATTCTTGCGCCGCCTTGTAAGCCGAGCTAGTATCTCGTCCTCGCAACCCCCACAACGCAGCCTCGCCTCGCAAATTTGCACTCCCTGACCACAACCTGTGATTGTCTAGTGCCGCAACTCCAAGCTCCGATGATGTGCTCCACTACTGCCTCGCAGCACCACGACCTGAACTCAATAGTGCTATCCCTTGCTGCCTCGCAGCTCCAATGCCGCCTTGCGATGTTTTAATTCATAAAATCGAGTGCCGAAATTCTGTTGCCCACATTGTCGCTCCGTTCCTATAATCCAACACACCGCTTCGACTTCAGTTTCGAGACTGTGTAAAGTGGATCAGAATGGAACTTGTTCACATGACTTTTTGTAACACACATCTTGTGAGTCTCAGCCACACAGTGAAAATATTAGCAGAAATTGGAAAACCATAGGAGGTGCTTGATTGCGAATGGTTTCTGCGTTTCTGGAATGTCTAAATTTCTTTGTTTTCGGTTGGTCTCATCGGTTATTATTCCAGTCTCGCACACCAGAGGTCGGTTGTTTGATTCTGCGATTAGCCATTCAATTGCCGAACATTCATTTTGCGATTGTAGTCTATGGGTAAAGCATTTGTTTATGTTCTGTCTAGTTTTGGAGGATCCGTGAAAATAAGAACCGCATTCTCCACGTAGATTCGATTTTCTACGGAGATGGATAGTTGAGATTATATGTATTGAATGTTTATTTTCTACGCTGCGTAACCATCACTATTGTGAAATGCGTCAATAGCTGATCATTTTGCACTTAATTTGAGTAGCTTTGGTCGAGATGGACAAGAATGATGTAGCTGGTCGAGCCAGATAACTAATCTCTTGCCCTTTACGCAATCGGAAGGCTGGTAGGAGATTCATAGGAAAGATTCACTCAAGTATGAACGATATGAACAGACTAATCTACTAAATTAGCAAAATAGGCAAATATTGAATAGTATACCGCAAACCAATAGCATAAACTCAAGCTGGCGAGGGTGGATAATAGTGGAGGCGTAATGGAGTTTAGAATGGAGAAAGAACAACACGTAGAATTAACACAAGTTGGTGGCACATCAGACTATTGGATGTAGAATAAACATGCAACTTTGGAACTCATTTGGCTTCCAGTTTTGGGCAAGGTAGACAAAAGTGAGTGTTGTACATTCGGCCAATACACTTCAAACATGTGGGCCACAATATTGCCAAACCTCATAGAAAAGACCTCAATTGAGGACAATGTGAGCTAAAATAAACCTCTACTGGTTTGAAGGTTATTTCAGTTCACAACAAGTAAATTAATTAAGTGAATTTTAGAAGTTATAGCTATTAATTAAATCCTAATAAATTCACTCTTAATTCTTCTTGAGTAACCAAGAAACCAAATCAAACTCTTCTAATAATTCACCCTTATAATAACAAGTCACTCAACACTCCATGCATTGAGAAATCTATCAAGTTATTTGTTTATTTTATTACCAATATGTTATATTATTATTTTTCTTAATTGATTTATTGATTTATTTTTTAAATTCATCCATCAATCGAATTCATCCTTGAATAATTTTTCATCCAAGTATGAGATTACATCTACTTAATTCCTTCAATTAAATTCATTCAATTTTATTTATTTATTATTATTTTTTATTTTTTTATTTTTTTAATTCAAACTTAATCTCAATGAAAAAATCTTGATACTCTTACCTAATTCTTGATGTTGTGGTTGGGCATCGGATTCCTACCTAATGAAGGTTGGATTTGAAAACAAAAACTTGAAGGCCTCTGTCCTCCCTACGTGTTGTCTCTCCACAGATCTAGTAGCGACAGTTGTTAACAAGATGTCTTCGGTGAAATTCAACCCCTCTGGTTGATGCCCAGGGTAGCCTCCTCTTCACAACCACGATTCACGTTGGAACAAGACGAAAGGAACGACCAAGGTCCTCTGAACTTCAGTCAATTACATCGGCACACTTGCTCAGCTGCGCCGCACAAGAAAAAATGACAAGGAAGGCTGTCTGATAATAATTTAATTGCAACATCTATTGTTTATTCAATCTGCGTTCCTTAGCCCTATTTTTACATGGAATAAAATCTTCAAGTCCTTAGCTCCTCCGTCAAGAATGCTCTAAGTTGAAATAGATCCACACAAAGGTATTGAACAAAAAATAATTTTCACAGTTTGAATGCTGAGGCTCAAGCCACGACTGTCTTGTGACATTATCTCTTCACAAATTATCCAGCTCAACTTGATGCCCTTTTGCTCATCTTCAGTTTCCCTAAATTGATTGAAAATTCTTGATGATACTCATTTGACCAAGCTCATCACTAGCACTTCAATGAGAACAAGAGTGCAAAGACGAAACTAAAAACCACCAAGTCGAGGACGTCAAAGATTGTTTTGCTCCATTGAACTTCCCCTGCGTGGCAGGAATCTTCTAGCGTAGATGAGGCTCCTACTGAGTCAAGCTAGAAAGAATCACTCTTTTAGGTGGACCACCTGGGAGGTTGCTAAAGAGTACCAGTAGTCGAGTAAGATTCGTCGTAAAAAATCCTCCGATTGTTATTTCTAGTGTGTTGCAAATCTGATCATCTGCTCCAACCCTTCTCGGTTGTGCATCCAAAGCCAGCCTAGTAATGCCTTCAACTTGTTTAGATTTACCACCTTGTCATCTTGGTCCTTCTGTCCAATCGGCAAAACAACATCCCCGAATTATTGCAAATTGTGAAGGTTGAGAAATAGCGCCTCAAATATCGACCCAAGCTATTCCTATTATAATCAACAGCACTCTAATGCCGCAACAGATACACCACCTTTGGAGCTCCTTCCGAACATACAAATCAAAAAAATAGAAGTGCTGCACCGCAGCACTCTAACGGAATGGAAAAAGCAAAACAGAAACCAACTCTTGTGGGTCAACAAGTGCCAAGGAAGAAAGGTTCTTTTGATCATGCAGCAACTTGCTACTTCACCCAACTAGTCACAACTTCCGCATGAAATCTCAAGTTTTTCCAATACGAGCGTAGCCACGATTGCCACTACCACTTGAACACAAAACGGAAGGGGAGAAAGATCCACTAATTGTCAAAGACACTGCAAGTCACTCAACAGTACTGTAGTGCCGCACCGATGCGTATACTTAGACGACCGCGTTGGAATTTTTGACCACTTCCCACTATCTTAGTACTACCTTTTCGCTGACCTTGTCAAAGCCCAGTCCAGTCGCACGCCAAAACTTGGTCAAAATCGCACCAGTAACTCGTATTGTGTCCCGCGAGAAGAAGAACAATGCTTCTCTTCATAGAGGTAGTAGTCAATGCCAAAAAACCAAGAGCGCTTTGACCAAAGCTCAAGATCATTACACACAACTACCACCACTCACCTCTAGATTGTAGCGACTAGAAGATTGGAATCGATGTTCGCTGAAGGAACAAAAACCACTGAAAGAGAGTACAGAAAAACAAGCATGCCTTCTTGCTGCACTGCAATGACTCCAACAAGGCCACCAGTAACCTCCGCCGCCACCTGCTACATCAAACCAAGAGGAAGCACAAGAAAACAACTTCGTTGTCTGCACTACCATTAATGCCTTAGCAAAATAAAGAAAAAAAACGAAGCTGAGCCAAGCCTCCATCGCACACGCCAAAAAAATCACACACCGGAAGATGCTTCTCACAGTCAAAGCATCCACAATGCCTCAAAAAACCAAAAAAACAAGAGATCAAGAAGTGCAACATCGCAGCACTCCCACAATGTGAAGAAGATAGAAAAGAAACCGTTACAGAGCTCCCGGAGCACGTAAAAACGTCAAGAGGAAAATGAACAAAATTAAATTAGTGCTTTTAAACACAATAAGTACATTTTTTGTACTATAATACATTTGAGAGTCAATGCCATGATTCATCGACAACAAAGACATGAATCTTAAATTACTTTAAATAAAAAAAATCCAAATAAAGTAACATAGATTTAAGAAAGAGTGGATATTGAAGAAGTATCCACTATCAATTTAATATTTTTCAAATCGGAATTTCAGAAAGTTGAAGCACTGGTCAAACAAATATTGCTTGGCCTACTTAGATACCTTACTTTCTACTACTTACATTATCAACAACCAAAAAGTATATCAAAGATTAAAGAAGAACAAAATGGAGTAGTTCCAAATTTAATCAAGGAGTTGTCCTTGAAAATTATATAAAGATAATAAGGCATTGAGAGAACCTAAAATAATAAAAGAATTGATGGAAAGACTTAAGATTTTAGTTAAATTAAAGCCATTGAAGATAACTCTAGAACTAGATCAATTTCAAGAATATAAAATGAGGATGAAGAACCTTTCAAAATACATGGTATTGGAACACATTATAAGATACACACTGGGAGCTAAAAATTTAGTAATATGGGCTGGATCATCTTTATACATATACTTCTCTTAATTGACAATCTGCTCCAATAATTATTTTGATATTCAATTCTCTTAGGGAGAAAGATGGATTCACTTGCTGGCAGAACAAAGATATAGGTTAGATGACAATAAAATAACCTTTAATGTCTGGTCACCATATTTCAATTCAGATGTATCATTTAAAAAATTTAGCTTGAAAACTTGTGTCTAGGCATATATCAATGAATTACCACCTTTTTTAGGAATACACAATTTTTTAAGGATAATATTCTTGATATTTTCTAAAATATTATTTATAGATGATACTAATATATATGTCATTAGGCTATTGGAACTATGGATTCACATTCTTATAAAAGATATAAAGAAGCTATTCCAATCCATTCTTCTTTTTTGACTTGATGAAGAAAGTGAGATAGAATACTCACTAGAATATAGTTGATTACACTTGCAATGCAGTAGGTGTTGCTTATTTAAATATAAGATTCAATCTTTTCTAATCTTTAAATGCACAATTATGAAAAAATCCAAGAGAATAAGTGGGAAGGAAAAGATGGAAGAACCAATAGTGACCTTGAATCAGACTATCCATAGGACTAGCATCAACACATCACAAACAAATAAGCATTCTATAAAGAAGTATATAAGGCAGCCTAGTAAAGACCCACCGATCAGTCAATTCAATATGACGAGACACAGATTGGATGATATTCAAAGCTATAATACTTATACAATGAATGATAGATTCTCAATTACATTTGTACCAAAAAATATTTTGAGAGAAAAAGTAGCATTTTCTATAATTATTCTTACTTTTTACATACACTTCATAGTAACAATTGAGACGTTGATGACAACCAACAAATCTCTTTTTTCATTCTATCTTTTATAGGAAGGTGACAAGAAAACATGGACAATGAAAATATTACAAATATGTTTAGTGAATCAAATTATACTCTATTTCCATAAAAAAATCATCTTTAAGTAAAAACATACCAATCCAATCAAAAATTTGAAATACACATCCTAGTTCTATCATTAGATTCAACCTATTTTTTATAAGTATCTATGTATTATAGTAGCATTAGTCAAATACAATCCAAAAATTTGTACCATGAAAAGCATGAATGGATTTCAATAGAAAACACTCCCACCAAGTATATAAGATAATATATTATATTGAAATCAACTTTGAGTCCAAATATGAAAAGTAGAGAATAGACTCCTTATAATCTTTCTAAACTTGACTATACCAAGCCTTCTACATGAGAATAAAACTCATAACATTGCCACATTTGGTACTAAAGAATAGGATAGAGAATCCAAAACTCTAGAAATGGACATATTAGATGGATAGCTAATTGACTCTTGTATTGTACAATGTACATGGTCTTAATAAAGACTACACTAAAATAAGCTAATGATATGAGATAAGAAATTTTTTACAAAAATCTCAACCATGCTAGAACATCTTTTTGATCTAAAAATATAAGTTATTATTAGATGGAAGGGAGTAAATATGGGAATCAAATGGGTTTTAAAAACAAAACTTTTTTGTAAAATAAGGCAATTTATTGTACAAATCAGAATAGTTTTAAAGAAGGTATAACCATTCTAGTTTTGGAGAAGATAATTAATCTAATTAAAAAGCATGGAATTATTATAGAAGGTAGAGTGTAATTCATTACATTGCAATAGATCTCAAGAATAAAAATTAATATTATTAATATTTATTTTTTTAACTATATTAGCTTGTACACAAGATTATGGAATAAAATTTGGCAATATCAACTACTAAATGCTCACAAGATAATAGGCAGAGATTTCAACATGATCAAGTAAATGAAGGATAAACAGGGTGGACAATTGACAACATACTAAAAAATTAGAGAAATCATAGCATAGAAGGAATTGATGGTTTTTATAATATTGGCATATATTTTGGATCATGTGCTGATATTTATGAAAATCCAATTCAAACAAACATAGACTAAACACAACACCATATTCAATCAATATTTATCATCAAAAAAAGAAAAGTCCCTATTGCTAGCTGAATGGCAACACACAATGAGTGTACACTCTAATCAAACCTGAAATAAGAAATTTGTAGAGTATATAAAAACAATAAAAATTTATAGTAATAATAGAACTATTGTACATAAAGAAAAGAATAAAAAAAATAAAAATTACATTTCAATCCAATCTTTGAAGCAAAAATAGAACTACAAATGGATTGAAATAATGAATCACTCTAAGATAAATTGAATTTGATACAAAAAAATCTACACATACATATGCAAAAATTATTGGAAGCCTGATACAATTGAAAGATATTGAAATGGACAAACGTAGAAGATCGATGTATAAAAGAATTTTTTAAATATCATAATAGGAATAAAAAACTTATTCCAATTTGAGAGTTTATAGACAATAGTAAGGCACTAACAGACCTTGCTTCTATACAATGTTATATAAATGGATATTACAAACAACTTTACTTAAGAAAAATGAGGAAGAAAATAAAAATATAGCTAGAAAAAAGTACTTTTGTAGTATTTTGATAAAAGTAACTAAAGAAAAAGGTCTAAAATTTATAAGAATTTTCATTTGTCAAGAAGTTACAAAAGCTATCAAAGATTTGTCTTGTAGTAAAGTGGTAAGCATTAATGGTATTTAAATAGAATTTTTTAAAGAATACTAAGAATATTATAAAATAGATAGGATTTTTTTGTTTTACAATACCTAGTATGTAAGATTAAGAGAAGCTAATAAATTAATGAATGAATAGTTTAGAAGGCAAAATGGATATAGTCAAAAAAAATAATTATCATCAGTTCTGTAGTAGTTGGCATTTTGAAGAAAGCATAAGTAGGTTGAAGAAGAAGTAGAAAAGGCTAGACTGTAATAGTCATGAGCTAGGGTAAGCTTGGTACTACCTCTTTGTTCTTTGTTTTCTTTGTAGAAGAAGAATAATAGATAGTTTTTAAATAATAAGAAGTGAAATTTTGGAATAAAAGAAAGATTTGATATAGATGATGTCAAATGAGAAATAAAATTTATTGTGTGCTAAATTATAAGTAGAGGATTGGAATGTCAATAATGGAAGATATTTGTGAAGTATGAATATGACTGGGAGAATTATCATACATTGAATATTGAGATTCAAAAAGAAGTATGTAGAGTCTGGAATTATGTGAAGTAGTTTATTAGAAATGATAGTTAGTTTGGAGAATTTCAATGATTAGATTATAGAATATTTTATACAGTCTTTTAAAATAGTATAGTATTACTTATTATTGTCATAAGTTTAGAAAAGAAAGGAGATAGTGAATAAATAAGATAGAATTATTGATTGTAATATTTTCTTTGATAGAATGTGGAAGACATATAGCACTCTTAGGTGTTTTAGTTGATCAAGAGACAGTTAATTGTATGACCCTAATGAGAAAACTCATGTAGATAGTCTTTCTTTGTGTTTGAATCTTCTTATATAAGTTTGTTCTAATTAAATTAGTCTAGAGTAAGTAAAACGACAATCACATTTTAGTGCCACTGCCGAAGAATTGATAATAGTATTGAATGTTAGGAATTAATTGCCAAATGTGTAATTGTGGATGTTGCATGAAGAAGTTACAAAATTGATGATGGTTCAAAAGTGAAGCTATATGTATAGTTACATTGGAGATGAAAAGTAATTTGAGTATTATGATGAAAAACTATGATTAATAAGAATAAAAACATTGTATTAAGTGAAACGTTGTCATCTTCAATGGCGATGAAGAGCCTAGCAGTTCCAATTACAATTCAAATGGATGTAAAAGGTGATCACATAACTAGTATAGCTCTATTATCTACTTTTAGAGGCTTATTAAGTATAGATCCAGATCAAAATTTATGTCAATTTTTGATTATATATGTACTTAATAATAGTAAAACTAAAGATATTTAATTGAGATGGCTTCCAAAGACCTTGAAAGATACAGTATTTAAATAGTATAATTGCCAGCCTCTCAGCCAGTTTTATAATTGGGAGGCATTAAAAAATAAGTTTATAATCCATTTTTGATCGATTGGATTTAAAGAACGTCTCAGAGAAAGATTGATAAATAATAGAATATTATCAAGAAAAGTAATGCAATGATATTATGGTCGAGTAGCAGATATCCTTCATAAATGGCCAAATAATCAAATGTCAGACTTGTTTGTTTTGTCTACATTGGTTAATGGACTATACCCATCAAAATTGAAGATTTTTGTAAAAGCGGTGTCGTGTTGTAACACGAGTATACAGTGAAAATAAAAAGAAAGGGAAATTTTATTAATATTCAGTTACCTCGAATATTAGGAGCATCGACCAACTCCAGTACAAATACTGAGTGGTCAGGTTCAGTCACTCCGTTACAGTCAGCCAGGGCATACTGAAATGCTCCATTCGATTCCAATAACGGGAGTCAGCAGGAAGAGAAGGACCAATTCACACGACGGGTTCGAGGAGCCAATTGGATCCAATTTCAATAATCCAATCCGGGTCCTCTTATCCAATATGAGACCTGAATTGGTCGGGCGACTCAATGTGGTCTAATTACGAGAAATCCAGGTCTTACTACGGATCTTAGCCAATCTGACGCGAGGACCAATTTGACCCAATTACGGGAACATCCAGGTTACTACGGGCATCTTTCCCAATATAGGACCTGAATTGGTCGGGTGACTCAATGTGGTCCCGATTACGAGGTTCGATTCTGTTTCAGGCTGTCTTGTTCTCTGTGCCGTTTCAGGGAACGTTGTTTTCGGTAAATGGATTTCTTAAAGGTAAATACGGAGGAGAAAGCTTCATGGCGAGAGCCAATTTCGGATCCAAGCTTGAGGTGGGAGCCAATTCCGAATCTAAGACAGAAGATTGAAGAAATTTAGAGGATAAGGTTAGGGGGGATATAGTTTTGAGGGGGGAGGTTTTTTTTTTTTTTTTTTCAGGGAATCGGGGGGAGCTAGTTTTCAAGCTTTTGTAAGGTTACTAGTTCGGTTTTTCATTGGAGGATTTTGGAGATCAAGGGAATTAGAGAGAGGGAGCTTCATGCTTTGGGTCGGGGAAGGAAAGACATAGAATTTGGATTTTTCTTCCTCGTAGAGTTTTGGGAAGACTGAGGCAATCGCTGCTGAAGTCAGTGTTGTAATGGTGAATCAGGATTTTTAAATGAAGTGGGTTTGAATACTCTTGACTGTTTTGTAAAATCGAGTTACGTCTGTGATTAAAGGATTAAAAGGGTGTCTATAGGATTGAGTATGCGGAGTGATTGAAATTTATTGGGTTAATCTAATAGGACAGTCAGTGGATACAAGATCGTAAGTACAAAGGGGTATTGAAGATTAACAGTTTGGGTTGTTCGGGGTTCTCTGTAACGTCTAGAGACCTATCGGCTGGAAAAAAGAAAAAAGACTTCGACAAGCAGTCGAAGAGCATCCGTATAGATTTACGGTACATTGTTGCAGTCGTTTATATTCCAGCAGTCAAAAACTGATAGACTGCTTGACTATTGGCGAATCTCCATACTACCTTCTACAACCAGACGCCCGGCGCGTTCTCGAGCAGGAAAGCACATAATACGACATAAGTGGTGAACCCGACGTGAAAGCTTGAGGTGGAAGGTATTGGATTTCGGTTGATTTTATCTTTATTTTTATGAAAAACGAAAATAAAAATTTTGAAGGATTTTTGGGAGAAGTTTCTGGTGGGGAGTCTTCTAAAGGACAAGGTATGCACATGGATCCGTCTATTGCTAGTTTGTTTCAAGCCTTCTCATTGTCAATGCAGCAACAGCAAAGCAATGATCGAAAGGAAGCTTTGGCAACCAAAGCATTGCAAGCAGTGGTCAATAAAATTGATCAATTTGATGGGAGGAATATTTCAAGGTATTTAAGATGTTATGTTCGTGAAATGGAATTAAATCGGGTTTCTGAGAAGAAAATGGTTGCACTATTTGGACTTGCCACGATACCGGAGATAAGGAACCACATTACATCGATTACGGATCGTTGTGGGAATTCATGGGAGGATTTTTCACATGCATTGAAAGACGAATATTTCTTGGAAGATGCTGATCGCATTACTAAAAAGCTGTTTCTGGAATGGATTGAACGGCCCAATAAGAATTTGCAAGCAACAGAGCTACTAAGGGAATTTGAGAGGCAGTACTCTCAATTATCGAAGGTAGAAAAATTGACATTGGAGCCGAACAAAGTTGATCTATTTCTTCAAGCTGCTGATGGAGAATTGCAAGAGAAATTAGAACCCCTTCTTGAAGACAAAGAAGAAGATGAAGGATCGACAACGAAGTGGAAGAACGTTGAAGTTGCGGTGGGGTTGCTTACAAAAAAAGAAAGGAGGAAGGATAGGAGCAATATTCCGAAAACAGTACAAGCATCCAAAGCTCCAGTACGTACAACACCACCGACAATGCCTACAGTTTAACCTTCGACATCCTTGTCAAAGAAAGCAGATATGGGTATGGAAGAAATTATACGAGGAATGTGAGATCTTTAAATCAAATTAGCAAGACTTGAAGAGAATACTTCTATAAACAATTCAAAGAATGTTTCAAAACAAGGATATGTACAAAGATGCATTTGGTGTGATGATGCTTCACACACTAGAAAAGATTGCAATGAATTTAATAATATGATACGGCAGGGAATTATTTGCTGGAAAGATGGGAAGATAGCATTGAAAGATAGGGAGGATCTTCTTCAAACCAATTTTGGCAAGGGAGGAATGAAAGCATTAGTTCAAGATTACTTGAAAGAGCATGAAACAGTAGTACGAGAAAGTGCAAGTTATGGTGCTAGAGTAGATGATGAAATTGGTGGAAGTACGGAAACTAGTGAGTTTTGGGCTTCTGCCATTTCTACAATACAAGAAGGGAAATTACCTCGAGAAGCGTTATTGAGAACTACAGCTACAATACGAGGTAGAACAGGATGGGAGGATCCTGTTGAGTCTCTTTCAGTTCATGCATATATTGCTAAGAGCCAACATGAAGCTTTGATGGAAGAAAAAAGACGAGGAAATTTTGATGATACTAGAGAAGGAAATTCTTTTAAGAAGCAAACTCGAGGAGACAAGGCTCGGGAGGCAGCTTCACAAGAATTGCTTGTAAAGGATACCTCAGCATTATTGGGAGAAAAAACAACGGAGACAAAAGATAAGGGCAAATCAATTGCTTATAAGCTACTTTCTGACATTGAAGCGGCAACAAATTTGAAAGAGGTGTTGGAAGAACGTATATTAAACGCTAAGGTGGAATTCACATTGAAAGAAGTCTTGGAAATTGCAAAGAAGGAGTTTCATGATGTTATCATTGACAACATTAAGCGAAAGAGGCAATTAATGGGCAAAACTGGAATGAGTCATGCTATTGATGCAAGAATATGTAGAGATGAAGAAGAGGTTGATATTGGTTACAAGCAACCAACAAATGAAAAGAATGGGTATAATCAGCGAGTCCGTTTTGAAGATTCTAGTGACAAGGAAATGGAAACTTTGAGCCATTATACTCGAAAGCATTGGGCAAGGGCAACTACTGAGGTATTGGTGAAGGTAGGAGATATAGAAGAACCAATAGTTGCCTTGGTGGACCATGGTTCTGAAATAAATCTCATGTCTAAAGATCTTTATAAGAAGCAAAAATGGCCAATTGATATGGAACATGGATGGGCAATACGAGCACCTAATAACACACGAGGCGAATTATATGGAGCTTGTCCAGATGTCAAAATTCGGATTGGGGATGTTGCGACGGAGAAACATTTCTTTGTTCAAGATACAACGTCTTATCCGTTGATTTTAGGACAACCTTATATCACGGCAACATGGATGGAAACAAAGGTACTTGATGATGGTTCTGCTTATGCAAGGGTACGGAGCGAAGATGGGAGGAAAGCTGTACAATTTCTAACAGTACCTCCTAACCATGAACGGAATCGAGATAGGTTGAAGGAGAAACCATTGCCAAAGATTGTTGAAGGATTTAAGGATTTTGGGGAGGTACCACTGTAAAGCGAGATTAGGGAGGTACAAAAGAGGAGGTACTCTCGCGAGATGAAGGTGCCTTTGATGCGAGTTTTATTGGTATATTGGAGAATGGAAATATTATGTATAAGAAAGTTGATGATTTTAAAAGAAAAGAAAGAAAAAGATTATATGATATTGAACGACAGTTACGCAAGATAGGTACATTGCAAGATGATGAGAGGATTTTAGGTGTTTATGAAGAAAATGGGCTGGAAGATTCATTGGAATTGATTACATCTATTGGGTTAGGGGATAATGATAAGATTGTTGAGATTCATTCGAGAGAGGTTTATACCATGCTTGAATCTTTTCAAGCACCAAAAGTCACTGTAGAGACGAGATATAAAACGGCAGATAAGAAGGTAAAGCCTGTTGCCGGACCATTACTAGAGGATTCTAAAGAACAAATGGGAGAAGCATCAAAAGAAGCAAGTTTAAGAGATCCAATGAGTATTGGACATCAGTTTACTGAAGAGACTTTTGAAGAATTGAAGATTGGTTCTGATGGTTCTTTATTGCCGGAGGAAATTACTTCCTTCAAAAAGATGTTGGCTAAACAAGGTAGATCGTTTGCCTTCGAATCTCATGAAATTGGGTGTGTGGATCCAAATATTATAACACCTATGGTTATCTTCACTGTACCGCATGTACCTTGGAATCTAAGACCGATTCCAGTACCGAGGATACATTTACCTAAATTGGTGGAACTATTGAAAGAAAAGATAAAGATGAAAATATTAGAACCTTCATTTGAACCGTATTCTAGTCGATGGTTTACAGTACCTAAAAAGAATGGGTCACTGCGGTTTATTCAAGATATGCAGCTGGTGAATGCTGTAACTGTCAGGAATGCAAGAATTGGACCTATTGTGGATGAATTTGTTGAGGCGTTTACTGGAAGGGTGATCTATTCAATGGATGATTTGTATTCAAGTTATGATCAATTTCAACTTGCCGAAGGAAGTAGAGATATGACAACGATGAGGACACCGCTTGGATTGGTTAGAATGTGCACTCTTCCTCAAGGCGCGACCAACTCAGTTGCGCATATGATGAATGGAATGAATAAGGTATTGAGAGATTTTATCCCAGAAAAGACTATGCCTTTTCTGGATGATGTTCCTATAAAAGGGTGCAGAGAAGGAGACAAGGATGAAACTTTAGATACGAGGGGATGTCGCAGATATGTTGTTGATCATATACAAGATTGTGAAAAGATTTTAACTCGGCTTGGAGAAGTTCATCTTACATTATCGGGTATGAAGTCCGTATTTGGAGTGCGAGAGGTTGTAATTGTTGGACATTTATGCGGATCTTACGGAAGAAAACCAGATCCGACTAAAGTTGATGCAATTGGAAGGATGAAAGAGGATTGTGGTTCTTTAACAGAGGTTCGCAGGTTTTTGGATGCATGTGTATTTTATCGAATCTGGATCCCTCATTTTGCTCACATAGCGGATCCATTATATGAACTATTATGCAAGGGTTACCGATTTGAATGGAAAGAAAGGCATATTCAGGCAATGCAAAGATTGAAGAAATTATTGATGTCACCTCCAATATTGAGGAAGGTTGATTATAAGTGCAATAGACCAGTAATTCTTACTGTAGACGCTAGTCCAATTGCCGTTGGATGGGCGGTGGGTCAAGATGATTCGAATGGGAGTAGATTTGCAGTTCGATTTGGGGCTAAAGTTTTAAGTATTCGTCAGCGTGCATATTCGCAAGTCAAAAGAGAACTTTGGGGAGTCGTTTCGGCTATGAAAGCTGAAAAGGACTATTTGATTGGGGCAGTAGTAGTAATTGAAACAGATTGCTTGCCATTGCTTGGAATGATTATTAACTATTCAACGTGAGATATTGCAATGTTGAGATAGATTGCTTATATTAAGTCACTAAATCCAGAATTTAAGCATATTATTGAGAAGGACAATTTAGTATCAGACATGCTATCTTGAGCAAGATACGAGAGGGAGGACGAAATGGTTGAAGACATTGATGATGTCGGATTGAAATTCTATTCAATATCAAATCTCAACAGAGAAGACAAGCTATTTCTTGAAGAATCTTATGAAGGAGAATTATTGGATATTGGTCATTATTTGAATACCTTGACCAAGCAGAGGAATTAGTGTACAGAAAAATTCAAACAAATAAGAAAAAAAGCATATGGATTTTTACTTCGAGATGGATTCTTATGGAAGAGACCGAAGAAAGGAATTGGGATGCCACAACGAGTGATAGGCAAAAGGGAAGAAAAACTAAAATTATTAAAAGAGTTTCATGATAGTTTATGGGCAGGGCATAGAGGAATCTGGGCTACTTTTGCTAAACTCAAGGAACGATATTGGTGGAAAAATATGTATCGAGATGTGCTCTCATTTGTAGAGTCATGTGAAATCTGTCAATCGTATTCTAATATCCGACATCGAGATGGTCTTCATCCTATGTATCCTCTGGCTATTCATTTTAAATGGGTTGTTGATTTGATTATTATGCCGGTTGGGTTATGGCAGATGAGATATTTGGTTTTAGCTCGTGAAGATTTATCAAATCAAGTAGAAGGAAGAGCATTGAGGACAAAATCTACAGAGGGGATTTGTAGGTTTTTGCTTGAAGATGTCATTTGCCGTTACGGGTGCGTAGGAAAAATCACTGCAGATCGTGGAGAATTAAATGCACAAAAAGCTCGTAAGTTCTTTGAAAAATGTGGAGTTAAACTATCACTGACTACTGCTTATAATCTGGAAGGGAATGCGAAAAGCGAACGCGGTCACCCGCCAATTGTGAAAGCATTGGTTAAAGCTTGTAATGGGAAAGTTAAAGAGTGGCCATGGCTATTGTCATTTGCATTATGAACTGATCGAACAACACATAGTTCGGTGACAGGATATATGCCAGTAGAACTTATGACAGGTCAAAAACTAATTATGCTGATTGAAGAAAAGGTACTTACTTGGAGTATGCTACCATGGGAAGATGGATTAACAAGAGAAGAACTTCTGGCTATTAGGATTCGACAATTGGAGCAAAGAACAGAAGATGTCCAGATAGCATTGGGAAGGTTAAAAAGAGCAAGGTTAAAAAACAAGGCGCGATTCGATAAGCAACATCGATTGAGACCAAAAGCAATCGAGGAAGGTGACTGGGTACTTGTTTATCATAATAGTCTGGATAATCAACATAGTACTTTGCGGAAATTTTCAAAACGTTGGTTTGGACCATATGTGGTAAAAGCTGTTCATGGTAATGCGACTTACTCATTACGGGAGTTAGATGGTACAAAATTGAAAATACCAATTGCAGGGAAGCGAGTAAAAATATTTAAACGAAGACATGCAGAGATGAATATGGAAGATCTTAATGAAGGTATAGAGATTCCGCAGTAAGAAGATGAAAGTGATTTGGATAATGAAAGTGACAAAGACGAACTGGACAAAGACGTAATAGATATATTCTGAATCAAACAGTAATTGGATAAATTGGTGCATACCGGAGGATGCACGGGTTCAGAGGGGGTGGATGTCGTGTTGTAACACGAGTATACAGTGAAAATAAAAAGAAAGGGGAATTTTATTAATATTCAGTTACCTCGAATATTGGGAGCATCGACCAACTCCAGTACAAATACTGAGTGGTCAGGTTCAGTCACTCCGTTACAGTCAGCCAGGGCATACTGAAATGCTCCATTCGATTCCAATAACGGGAGTCAGCAGGAAGAGAAGGACCAATTCACACGACGGGTTCGAGGAGCCAATTGGATCCAATTTCGATAATCCAATCCGGGTCCTCTTATCCAATATGAGACCTGAATTGGTCGGGCGACTCAATGTGGTCTAATTACGAGAAATCCAGGTCTTACTACGGATCTTAGTCAATCTGACGCGAGGACCAATTTGACCCAATTACGGGAACATCCAGGTTACTACGGGCATCTTTCTCAATATAGGACCTGAATTGGTCGGGCGACTCAATGTGGTCCCGATTACGGGGTTCGATTCTGTTTCAGGCTGTCTTATTCTCTGTGCCATTTCAGGGAACGTTGTTTTCGGTAAATGGATTTCTTAAAGGTAAAAACGGAGGAGAAAGCTTCATGGCGAGAGCCAATTTCGGATCCAAGCTTGAGGTAGGAGCCAATTCCGGATCTAAGACGGAAGATTGAAGAAATTTAGAGGATAAGGTTAGGGGGGATATAGTTTTGAGGGGGGAGGTTTTTTTATTTTTTTTTTTTTCGGGGAATCGGGGGGAGCTAGTTTTCAAGCTTTTGCAAGGTTACTAGTTCGGTTCTTCATTGGTGGGTTTTGGAGATCAAGGGAATTAGAGAGAGGGAGCTTCATGCTTCGGGTCGGGGAAAGAAAGACATAGAATTTGGATTTTTCTTCTTCGTAGAGTTTTGGGAACACTGAGGCAATCGCTGCTGAAGTCAGTGTTGTAATGGTGAATCGGGATTTTTAAATGAAGTGGGTTTGAATACTCTTGACTGTTTTGTAAAATCGAGTTACGTCTGTGATTAAAGGATTAAAAGGGTGTCTATAGGATTGAGTATGCGGAGTGATTGAAATTTATTGGGTTAATCTAATAGGACAGTCAGTGGATACAAGATCGTAAGTACAAAGGGGTATTGAAGATTAACAGTTTGGGTTGTTCGGGGTTCTCTGTAACGTCTAGAGACCTACCGGCTGGGAAAAAGAAAAAAGACTTCGACAAGCAGTCGAAGAGCATCCGTATAGATTTACGGTACATTATTGCAGTCGTTTATATTCCAGCAGTCAAAAACTGATAGACTGCTTGACTATCGGTGAATCTCCATACTACCTTCTACAGCAAGACGCCAGGTGCGTTCTTGAGCAGGAAAGCATGTAATACGACAGCGGTCCAACCAACCACTATTGCTTCCTCATTTGTTCAAGCTAAGGTATAGAAAGAATGTCATTATGACGAATTCCTAACCACAAGAGCCACAATGATTGTATCTCAAGGAGGTTATCAAATGCCAGCTTGGAATGAAGCAATAGACAATTATCCAAGAATAATTAATTATGGTGCAAATCTTAATTTGCAAGGAATAGTTAATACTATCTCATTACAGGTTGTACCATCAAAAGTAGTATCGGAGTAGAGAGAGTTTGTCTCAAGAAAGCGTTGGGCTTTTGGATGCCACTAAATACTCAATCAAGTCTAAGATATAAAAGCACCAAGTTTATATATATAATTTTTTTTTTTTAAGGCAATTATATTAATATATAAGCCAAGTACCAAGAAAACATCCAAATGTATGATAAAGTATCTTAAAACCTTACATATCCTTATGAGAAATATTTTTCAAACTTCAATAGCTCATATCTCACGATTGGACTATCCAAAAAACCCTAAATTTTTATGTGATGTACTAATATACTTTCAAAAGCTACCACAAAAAAATTAAATTGCAAAATCATTACGAAACTTGAGATATCACCAAAATCCTAACAGTAGCTTTAAATCCTAGCTTACATACACCTTCGTGCTATTTTCTTCATATCTCATAAAATAAGTACTCAAATACCATGAAACTTTGATCTATAGCTTTTTAACCTAATAACTCACATTTATGGATATTTTGAACCAAAAATTCATCCAAAAACTTAAGATATGGCTCCAACCATTACTATCAACGGAATGACTCTTTTATTGCTTTTGAATTACATGTGCTGTTTTCAATGCCCTATAACTCCTTCATCTAGACTTGAAATTCATCAAATAGTATATATAAAGTGTAGCCAAAAAAGTTTTCTCTCCAATTCCAATCGCAAATCTTTTATTTCTTTGTGTATGCATATGTTATGCTTCAAAGAGTGACAATAGGTACAAATTTAATACCTTAACTTTGAACATCTATATCTCCTTTACAAAAACTCGAAATCACAAAAACTCTTTATCTTCATTATATCCAAAACCTTGAACTTGCCTCTAAAGCTCAAATGACCTCAAAAGAGAAACCCTAATTTCTAATAAGGCCTCGGACAGCCTCCTTGAAGCCCATTGGATATGGCCTTCGACCAATAGGAATGAAGATCTCTATTCCTTGCCTTCATCCAACCATGCCTTTCTTTCATCCCTCCCAATAAGCCTCTTATTAGTTAAGATTTTCATCTTTAGGCTCTAATCTCTTTTCAAGGCTTCACACTAAATATTTAGGTCCTATAATTTTTTTAAATTTTATAATCAAAATAGATAAAATTTAAAATAAAGTTTCTTAAATCTACTTTCTTTAAATTAATCTATTAACCATTCTAACACACATCAAGATTTATGAACATATTATATGTTCTAACTAATTTTTATATACTATAAGCATTTACAATATGACAGCAATAATTTTATATTTGCCACATATACTATATCAAAAACCAGTGCCTATGAAAGTGTTACCTAATGAAATATTATTGAAGGATCCAAATGATGCCTTATTGTTAACTTTGATAAAGAAGATGGACAAATTGGCTGTTAATCTTATAATTTACAAAAGCAATAATAATTTGGTAATCAAACCATGATTCAATCGACTTCATGGAATGTTAATTAAGTCAAGACAAGAAATAGGTTTGGCTAGAGTAGAAATTGTTCGAATAAACAAAATAGGAATTTTTCTAATTTTTAAAGTTTTGGATATAACTAAGAATGTGGATCCAATTTTCAATGTATTGAGAAAAATCAGCAAGGATATTGTCATTATCCATCCATTCAAAAATCAATTTTAAATTCTACAAGACCAATTGAATAGCTGAGATTATTTATCCATTCAACTTAAAACAGGCCTAGCCGATATATACTAGTAGAAACATCCAATATTCCTGATGGAGTTTGAAGAAAATCACTTTGATTTATTATTGTAAGCAGATAGGACATTATACTAATGAATGTCCCAATCCAAGAGTAAGTGATGAATATGCTCCAATATGTGGAAATTATAAGTAGTCAAGACATACATATCAGCAATGCAATGCTCCATTTAATTTTAATAATCGAGACCAATAAATCCAATTGTATAGTAAGAAAGAAAAAAATAATCGAAGGCCATAAGATTCTCTTGTAATTTAGATGGAATGCGTTCATGCAGTACTTATCAGAGGCAAGCAAAAAAGAAAAGATCCAATTCTATAATTGGATGCACCAATTGCAAAAGACCAATTTAATTCAATTATAGAAATTCAAGATCTAATACCAATATTGGAAATATTACTAATGTTGGAACTTGATCCATCTGCACAATCCAATAATATTCCTAGGACCGATGTATTGGATCAACCTAAATGAATACCATTATCTAGGAAGTTTCAAGAGCCATCTTATACATTAAAGGATCTTCTCATAGATGGACATTTTGACAAATTTCATTTAGCTATTCCACATTTGAATTTTGTAAAGAAAGATATATTATCTCAAGTGATTAAGTTGAAACCCATAAAAAAGAAGAAGATTTTGGGAATCACTACCAATATCGAACCGTATGATATTTTGAAAGATTTGGATGCAATTCAACCCTCTATTACAATGAAGAAACTTTTGGCTTTAGCCTTAGAATATTGTTCTACATTGAATTCTTCATTAATATGATGTAGGTCCCATAATAAAAAAATTTGTGAAGTTAATTTAAATCCCGATCTCAAAATACCAACTATTGATGAATCCATCGATGGTATTGTTATTTCCAAAGTTCAAGTGGATAGTGGCTCTAATGTGAATCTAATGAACGCTAATATAATAGAGGATTTGGACTTAAAACAATTATTACCCACGACATTGATATTAAAAATGGCAGATCATAGTTAAATAAAATCAATGGATATCCTATGCAATATTGCCACTATAATTATTGGAATCTTATACAAGATTGATTATATTATTTTTCTATTATAGAGTTCTACATTATCCTATCCAATCTTATTAGGTCGACCGTAGCTATATCAAGCCAAAGCTAGGAATGATTCAAGCTATGAAACATTAACTATTGGAAAAGAGAAAGACAAGATTGTATTACAAATGTATCCAATTCCATATCATGGAGAATCTCAAATTCTAGATTTAGAGGTGATATCTGATGATGAGGGTCAATTTGATGCATAATATGATCAAGTTGCCAATCCAATGCAAGTTGGTGATGACCCACTTCATCTGCAGAAGCAAGGCATGTTATACTAATGTGGAGGATCCAAAGAATATTTAGTATATCTAGAGGATACAACAAACTCTGATCATGCTATTACTAATTGGATAAATAATTTCGTAATTAATGAAGTGAGTAGATTGAAAACAAAATTGGGTAGTATTAATTTGTCGGATTATATGAGAGATTACGAGCCAAAGAAGAAAATCAAATCGGATGTTGTCGAGGAACTTGTGTGCCAATCCTTCAACTTAGGTACTAATGAAATATGGAAGAATATCAAAGTATACAATAAAATTATGGATATGGAGTTGGAAAACTAGAAACCTTTCTTCCTACATCATAAATCTTCATTTACGTGGTCATTTATAGATTTGAAAGGCATTCCTACTGAAGTTTGTGAGCATTGAATTATTTTGGAGGAAAATAATATACTAATTTATCAAAGACAATATCAACTCAATCCAAAATATTCCTTTATAGTAAAAGAAGAATTAGACAAACTTCTTGATGTGGATTTTATTTATCTAGTTCTGTATAGTGAATGGATTTCATCAATTATAATAGTACCAAAGAAGAATAGAAAAATCCAAATCTATCAAGATTTCTATAAATTAAACATGGCTATCAAGAAGGATTATTTTCTTTTACTTTTTAGGGATAGTATCCTGGATGTGATAGTTGAGCATAAATGTAATTTCTTTTTGGATAGATTTTTAGGTTATAATCAAGTTAAATTTTAGAAGAAAACCAATTAAAGAGTACTTTCACTATGGACTGGGGGACCTTTGCTTATAAAGTTATGCCATTTGGATTATGTAATGTCCCAACCATGTTTTAGAAGATAATGATGTAAGCTTTTCAAGATCATTTATGAAATTTGATGGAAATATTTTTAGACAAATTTTGTACATTTAATATGAAGGCCGATCGTTTGGAATGTCTTGGTAAGTGTTTGGATCACTGTGGCCATTATAAGATCTCATTGAATTTTAAAAAATACCAATTTGGTATACCATCTGGTAAATTATTGGAACAAATCATCTCATTAGCTAATATTGCTACTAACATAGATAAAATTACTTGTATATTGGCTTTATCAAAGCCTGAAATAGTATCACGTGTTCATGATTTCATTGGCCATGTTAGTTATTATCAATAATTTATTCATTTACTTGTAGTCATATATCAGTCTTTAACTAATCTCTTAAAGAAATCTATATTAGATGGATTTAGTCTAATTTAGACTAAAAAATGTACAATTGCATTCGAAGAATTGAAACAAAAATTGGTGTCTGCACCAGTTTTGGTTGTACCTTGTTAGATAAAAAAAATTCATATTTATGTTGATGCATCTAATATTGCTATAGGATCTGTATTGAGTGAGAAAGATGAAAAGGATTTGGATCATCTAATATATTATACTAGTCGATAATTAATTATAGTTGAAAAAAATTATACTACGACTGAACAGGAAGCTTTGAGAATGATTTATTCTGTTCAAAAATTTCAGCATTATTTGCTTGGTTATGACTTTGTGTTTCATTTTGATTACAATGCTCTTAAATATATGGTTAATAAACCTCAATTGAGTGGATGCATTCCTTGATAGGTGTGATTACTTCAAAAATTTAACTTTACTATCAATGTCAGACTAGGAAAGAAATATGCCAATGCAGACTACATGTCCTGTTTATCCAATATATTGGATAATGACCCTATCAATGATTCTCTACTTGATAGAAAATTATTTTTCATCAATTTGATTACACCCAAATATAGTAAATTAATTTAGTATTTAAAATTTCAAATATTTCTACCTATTTATAGTAAGAAACTTAAGAAATATATAATTTTAAAAAATATACTATATACGATGATTGGCGATGCCTTGTATAAGCAAGGGCGAGATGGAATTTTATATCGCTATATCTTTCAAAGTGAAGTGTGTACCATAATAGAAGGCTATCATTCGGATAGTAGTGGTGGATATTTTGCTGGTGATAGTATTGCTCATAAAGCTTCAATGGCTGGTTATTAGTGGCCAACAATGTTTTTGGAAGCATACCAATATATCCAACATTGTCATCTTTGTCAACAAATTAGTTGACCTCGTAAAACTTCTGCCATGCCGTTGGTCTCGATTTTGGTACAAGCACCATTTGAGAAATAGGATATTGATTTTGTAGGACCAATTGCTTCAGCGTTACGTAATGGATAAAAAAGATATATTTTAGTTGCCATTAATTATGTAACAAAATAGAATGAGATGGTAGCAATAAAAACTAATAATATTAATATAGTAGCTACATTTTTATATGAGAATAATATCACTAAGTTTGGATGTCCCAAAGAATTGGTTAGTGATGGAGGGACGTATTTTATTAATTCTATGATTGCAACCTTGATGGATAAATATGAGATCAAATATCAGAAAATAATCTCATATCACCTTCAAACCAATGAATAAACTAAAAAGACCAATGGTATTCTGTGCAAAATTTTAACTAAGACAATGTCTAGTACGGGAATAAATTAGAATATTAAATTATTTGCCGCATTGTGGGCATATCATATTGTGTATAAAGTAACCATGAATTTCATACCATTCCAATTGGTGTACGAGAAAGAAGTAATATTATCAATTAGATTGGAAGTTTAGAGTTTGAGAATTCCATTAGATGAATGTCTTAGTGATAAGAAATCTCTCTAATTTTGATTCGCAGAATTGAAAAAATTAGATGAAGTTAGGACTATGGCTTTTTTGACTATGGAAGCTACACATCATCAATGTAAGAGTTATTATGATAGTAAATTACATCCTAAAGCATTTTTGTCCAATGATCTAGTGCTTCTTTATGATAGTTGATTTAACAATTTTTCAGAAAAATTTCAAGTCCATTGGTATGGATTGTTGTCGTATTGTGGTTCGGCTACCATGTGAAAATAATGTACTTACATATTTAATGCACAATATATTAGACAACATAGTGAGAGCCATGTTAGTAGATTTTTATTGGTTATAGGATGTGGATAGATTACTACCTCAAAAAGAGGTTGTTTAAAAGAGCTTCTATTAGAATTTATATAACTTTATTTTCTTTTCATAGTGACTTTGAAGTTCATCTTATTAGTAGTAACTTTTAAATATTTAGAGTCACCTTTGTTAGATATTGGTGACCCTTAAAGTCTTATTTTGTTTCTTTTATTTGGTATTTAAAGCATATATTATGTAAATCTTGTAAGAAAAAGGATTAGAGAAGGATCTTGGTAGCAAAAAAGAGAAGATAGGACATCCATATGGATGAATGGAGATGGATGATAAAAATCTCTATTCCTATTGGTCAAAAATCATGACCAATGGACTTCAAGGAGGCTGCTTGAGGCCATATTAGAGATTAGGATTATTTTTATGGAGGCATTTGAGCTTTGGAGGATAGAATCAGTAAGTTTACATTTTTGGCTACGTTTTTGGTCCAAATTTTGTTTTATTTGGAGTTTATATGAAAGAAATGTGGGTACTCAAAATTAGGATATTGATTTTGTATCTACTATCACTCTTTTGGATATAATGCATGTATACGGAAAGCAACAAAGGATCGGTAATTAAGGTTGAAAAGAGCACTTTCTTGGCTATACTTTTGGCATACTATTTGATGGATTTTAAGTTTGGATGAAGGAGATATTGGAGGTTGAAGTTAGTACTTGCAAATCTAAGGGTAGTAAGTGACCCAAATTACTAGTGGTTGTGTTTTGAGCTATATCTTATGCAATTTGACAAGATTTTGGCTAAAAATTCTTAATAATGTATATTTTTATGTCAATGAACTTTATACATAAGTTTTGTCACATTTGGATTTTAGATTAATGTGAGATATGAAGAAAATAGTACTTAGGTGCTTGTGAATTAGGATTTTAGAGCACCTGCTAGGATTTTTAAGACGCCAAATGATTGGTAGCGAATTTATAATTGATTTTTTGTAAGGTAAAGTTTAAGGGTTAATTCTATAATATCCATAAATTTGAAAAAATTTGAACAGTTGGATCAAGAGATATAAATTACTAAAGTTCAAAAAGAAAAATTCCTTTGAAGGAATATTATATTTTGAAGGGATTTTATTATAACTTGAGCATTTTATATAAAGTAAAGGAGTATTTTAGGAGCCAAGACTTTATATATATATTGAAGATGGATATATGGAGCTATGGTTGAATTTTTGTATAAAGATGACCTTTTGAGAGGAGATTGTAGATTTCTTTTGAAGTTGTTAAAAATCTAATCTAGTAGCAAATGGTTAGCTATGATTTGGTATAGCCAAGAATGTTAGAAAATTTCTAGATATTTTAGAAAGCTTTATGTAAAAATCTTCTTAAATATAAAAGGATTTATGAGTATAATATCTTTTTGATATTATAGTATTTATTTATCTTCTATTTTTAAGATTAAATAACTTATTAGAGCTTGGCTAGTAAGTTAAAACTAAACTCTCTATAGCTAGGTTCCTAGTATACTCTTATATAGAAAACCATGCAATACGACACCATATCATGTAGTAGAAGGTTTTTTTAATAGTTTGGTTCAATTGAAAGATTTTATGGATACTCAATTTACCACACCTATCAATAAAAACCAATTACAACTTTATTATATATAAAATCCGAGACGGATTTTAAAATTGGAAGAAAAAAAAAAAAAAAAAAAAAAAACTTATTTATTAATAATAGATTGTCTTTAATCATAGATATGTGATGAATAGTAAAGATGGCTGATGGTTAGTTTTGGATCCTAATACCGACTAATAAGGAAAATCAAAAGTGAGATCATGGTAAACAAGATTAGGGATTCTTGATCCATATTCCGAATAAAAGGTTAGGAGCAAGGTACATAGTGGCAGTTGTCTTTAGCATTTTGCACATTATGGTTTGGAGCATACCAATTTAGAATATGGGATTTACTTCAATAAGTAAGAACTTAGTATAAGTACAAGCACGGAGTGACAAGCAAGTATTCTACAATATCAATGGAAAGAGTGAAGAAAATTATGGACAAAGAAGAAAGTTATCGTAATGTGAAAGCTAAGAGCAGTTTGAGGTTGCCATCATCGTATTACATGCTATCTAGCTTGAGAACGCACCGGGCATCTGGCTATGGAAGATAAAATGATGTTTTGCAAGCATCCATGTAGTCTAGTGGATTTCAACTATCTAAATACAAACTATTTCGGATTTCAATGTAAAAGCTTAATCTCAATATAAAGTACTTAGAATACTATTTTTAATAGCTTTTGGATATTATAAGTATAGATTCTTTTGTTATTTATTATTTTAATTAATTAATTAATTTATTTATTTATTTATTTTAAATCCTAACCCTACACAACAAGCCTCGACAAGCTGTAATTCTCAATCTGATTGTCCGATTGTTGTGAGACTTCTACCACTAGTGTCTTTATAAGTCTTCTAAATACTCAAGAAGTTCAATCCAATGCAACTTACAGATTGCAAGAACACCATAAATCCATACTGAAGTCCCTTGACTGTCGCATAGAAGGTTGATGACAAACTTTAACTTACAATTTCTCCTTCTCTGACTGTTAATTCTCATTCAAACTTTGTGTGCAGCTCCGTCTTTAAGTCCTCGACTTACTGTGTCAAAATTCACCTTACTCTAGCTAGTAGATCTTAGATATTACAAAAATCCTAAACAACTCTAATATGCCAACTTCTGATATTTCTCTATATTAATGATCAAATATCCTCTATCTGTACCGTAAGTTTAATACAAATTTTTGCATGCACTTAGTATACTCAACTATCTAGACACCTCTAAAATTTCAACCATAGATGTCTCTCCAATTTCGCAAAACAGTCAAGAGTACTAGCCTTTACTTTATTGCAAAAATCCAATTCACCAATACAAACACTGACTTTGAGCAACGATTGCAAAGTCCTCCCAAACCCTATGAAATCTAATTCTATACCTTTCAAAGGAGCTTGAAGCTAGCTCTCCGATCCCAAAATCTTGATCTCTGAATGCCCCATTCTTTTTCTTCTCCTCTCTTTTAACTCCATGAGATCCCTTATTCTTCCATCCTAGACTCCAAATTGAAACAATAGACCTACCTCCATGGAATTCCCACCTTTAAGATGATCTTTCCATGGAAAAGACATTTCTTTGAAATAGCATAGAAAACGGTATCGTATTACGTGCTTTTCTGCTCGAGAACGTGCCGGGCGTCTCGCTGTAGAAGGTAGTATGGAGATTCGCCAATAATCAAGCACTCTATCAATTTTTGACTGCTGGAATATAAACGACTGTAAGAATACATCGTAAATCTATACGGATGCCCTTTGACTGCTTGTCAAAGTCCTTTTTGCCCTAGCCGGTAGGTCTCTAGACATCACAGAGAACCCCGAACAATCCAATCTGCTAATCTCCGATACCGCTTTGTACTTACGATCTTGTATCTACTGACTGTCTTGTTAGATTAATCCAATAAATTTCATTCACTCCGCTGTCGTATTACGTGCTTTCCTGCTCGAGAACGCGTCGGGCGTCTGGCTGTAGAAGGTAGTATGGAGATTTGCCGATAGTCAAGCAGTCTATCAGTTTTTGACTGCTGGAATATAAACGACTGCAACAATGTACCGTAAATCTATATGGATGCTCTTCGACTGCTTGTCGAAGTCTTTTTTTTTTTTTTGCCCCAGCCGATAAGTCTCTAGACGTTACAGAGAACCCCGAACAACCCAAACTGTTAATCTTCAATATCCCTTTGTACTTACGATCTTGTATCCACTGACTGTCCTATAAGATTAACCCAATAAATTTCATTCACTCCACATACTCAATCCTATAGACACCCCTTTAATCATTCAATCACAGACGTAACTCGATTTTACAAAACAGTCAAGAGTATTCAAACCCACTTCATTTAAAAATCCCGATTCACCATTACAACACTGACTTCAGCAGCGATTGCCTCAGTGTTCCCAAAACTCTACGAAGAAGAAAAATCCAAATTCTATGTCTTTCCTTCCCCGACCCGAAGCATGAAGCTCCTCTCACTAATTCCCTTGATCTTCCAAAAACCTCCAATGAAAACCGAACTGGTAACCTTGCAAAAGCTTGAAAACTCGCCCCCCCCCCCCCCCCCCCCCGATTCTCCCTCAAAACTATATCCCCCCTAACCTTATCCTCTGAATTTCTTCAATTTTCCGTCTTAGATCCGGAATTGGCTCCCACCTCAAGCTTGGATCCAAAATTGGCTCTCGTCATCAAGCTTTCTCCTCCGTATTTACTTTTAAGAAATCCATTTACTAAAAACAACGTTCCCTGAAACGGCACAGAGAACAAGACAGCCTGAAACAGAATCGAACCCCGTAATCGGGACCACATTGAGTCGCCCGACCAATTCAGGTCCTATATTGGAAAAGATGCCCGTAGTAACCTGGATGTTCCCGTAATTAGGTCAAATTGGTCCTCGCGTCAGATTGGCTAAGATCCGTAGTAAGACTTGGATTTCTCGTAATTAGACCACATTGAGTCGCCCGACCAATTCAGGTCTCATATTGGATAAGAGGACCCGGATTGGATTATCGAAATTGGATCCAATTGGCTCCTCGAACCCGTCGTGTGAATTGGTCCTTCTCTTCCTGCTGACTCCCGTTATTGGAATCGAATGGAGCATTTCAGTATGCCCTGGCTGACTGTAACGGAGTGACTGAACCTGACCACTCAGTATTTGTACTGGAGTTGGTCGATGCTCCCAATATTCGAGGTAACTGAATATTAATAAAATTCCTCTTTCTTTTTATTTTCACTGTATACTCGTGTTATAACACGACATCCACCCCCTCTGAACCCGTGCATCCTCCGGTATGCACCAATTTACCCAATTGCTGTTTGATTCAGAATATATCCCCTACATCTTTGTCCAGTTCGTCTTCGTCACCTTCATTATCCATATCACTTTCATCTTCTTGTTGCGGAATCTCTGTACCTTCATTAAGGTCTTCCATATTCATCTCTGCGTGTCTTCATTTAAATGTTTTTACTCGCTTCCCTGCAATTGGTATTTTCAATTTTGTACAATCTAACTCCCGTAATGAGTAAGTCGCATTATCATGAACAGTTGTTACAACATATGGTCCAAACCAACGTTTTGAAAATTTCCGCAAAGTACTATGTTGATTATCTAGACTATTGTCATAAACAAGTACCTAGTCACTTTCCTTGATTGCTTTTGGTCTCAATCGATGGTGCTTATCGAATCGCGCCTTGTTTTGTAACCTTGCTCTTTTTAACCTTTCCAATGCTATCTGGACATCTTCCGTTCTTTGCTCCAATTGTCGAATCCTAATAGCCAGTAGTTCTTCTCTTGTCAATCCATCTTCCCATGGTAGCATACTCCAACTAAGTACCTTTTCTTCAATTAGCAAAATTGGTTTTTGACCTGCCATAAGTTCTACTGGCATATATCCTGTCACCGAACTATGTGTTGTTCGATCAGCCCATAACACAAATGACAAAAGCCGTGGCCACTCTTTAACTTTCCCATTACAAGCTTTAATCAATGCTTTCACAATTGGCGGGTGACCGCGTTCGCTTTTCACATTCCCTTCCGGATTATAAGCAGTAGTCAATGATAGTTTAACCCCACATCTTTCGAAGAACTTACGAGCTTCTTGTGCATTTAATTCTCCACGATCTGCAGTGATTTTTCCTACGCATCCGTAGCAGCAAATGACATCTTCAAGCAAAACCCTACAAATCCCCTCTGTAGATTTTGTCCTCAATGCTCTTCCTTCTACTTGATTTGATAAATCTTCACGAGCTAAAACCAAATATCTCATCTGCCATAACCCAACCGGCATAATAATCAAATCAACAACCCATTTAAAATGAATAGCCAGAGGATACGTAGGATGAAGACCATCTCGATGTCGGATATTAGAATATGATTGACAGATTTCACATGACTCTACAAATGAGAGCACATCTCGATACATATTTTTCTACCAATATCGTTCCTTGAGTTTAGCAAAAGTAGCCCAGATTCCTCTATGCCCTGCCCATAAACTATCATGAAACTCTTTTAATAATTTTAGTTTTTCTTCCCTTTTGCCTATCACTCGTTGTGGCATCCCAATTCCTTTCTTCGGTCTCTTCCATAAGAATCCATCTCGAAGTAAAAATCCATATGCTTTTTTTCTTATTTGTTTGAATTTTTCTGTAGACCAATTCCCCTACTTAGTCAAGGTATTTAAGTAATGACCAATATCCAATAATTCTCCTTCATAAGATTCTTCAAGAAATAACTTGTCTTCTCTGTTGAGATTTGATATTGAATAGAATTTCAATCCGACGTCATCAATGTCTTCAATCATTTCATCCTCCCTGTTGTATCTTGCTCGAGATAGCATGTCTGCTACTAAATTGTCCTTCTCAATAATATGCTTAAATTCTGGATTTAGTGACTTAATATAAGCAATCCATCTCAACATTGCAATATCTCACGTTGAATAGTTAATAATCATTTCAAGCAATAGCAAGCAATCTGTTTCAATTACTACTACTGCCCTAATCAAATAGTCCTTTTCAGCTTTCATAGCCAAAACGACTTCCCAAAGTTCTCTTTTGACTTGCGAATATGCACGCTGACGAATACTTAAAACTTTAGCCCCAAATCGAATTGCAAATCTACTCCCATTTGAATCATCTTGACCCACAATCCATCCAATGGCAATTGGACTAGCGTCCACAGTAAGAATTACTGGTCTATTGCACTTATAATCAACCTTCCTCAATATTGGAGGTGACATCAATAATTTCTTCAATCTTTGTATTGCCTAAATATGTCTTTCTTCCCATTTAAATCGGTAACCCTTGCGTAACAGTTCATATAATGGATCCGCTATGTGAGCAAAATGAGGGATCCAGATTCGATAAAATACACATGCACCCAAAAACCTGCGAACCTCTATTAAAGAATCACAATCCTCTTTCATCCTTTCAATTGCATCAACTTTAGCCGGATCTGGTTTTCTTCCGTAAGATCCACATAAATGTCCAACAATTACAACCTCTCGTACTCCAAATACGGACTTCATACCCGATAATGTAAGATGAACTTCTCCAAGCCGAGTTAAAATCTTTTCACAATCTTGTATATGATCAACAACATATCTGCGACACCCCCTCGTATCTAAAGTTTCATCCTTGTCTCCTTCTCTGCACCCTTTTATAGGAACATCATCCAGAAAAGGCATAGTCTTTTCTGGGATAAAATCTCTCAATACCTTATTCATCCCATTCATCATATGCGCAACTGAGTTGGTCGCGCCTTGAGGAAGAGTGCACATTCTAACCAATCCAAGCGGTGTCTTCATCGTTGTCATATCTCTACTTCCTTCGACAAGTTGAAATTGATCATAACCTGAATACAAATCACCCATTGAATAGATCGCCCTTCCAGCAAACGCCTCAGCAAATTCATCCACAATAGGTCCAATTCCTGCATTCCTGACAGTTACGGCCTTCACCGGTTGCATATCTTGAATAAACCGTAGTGACCCATTCTTCTTAGGTACCGTAAACCATCGACTAGAATACGGCGCAAATGAAGGTTCTAATATTTTCATCTTTATCTTTTCTTTCAATAGTTCCACCAATTTAGGTAAATGAGCCCTCGGTACTGGAATCGGTCTTAGATTCCAAGGTACATGCGGTATAGTGAAGATAACCATAGGTGTTATAATATTTGGATCCACATACCCAATTTCATGAGATTCGAAGGCAAACGATCTACCTTGTTTAGCCAACATCTTTTTGAAGCAAGTAATTTCCTCCGGTAATAAAGAACCATCAGAACCAATCTTCAATTCTTCAAAAGTCTCTTCAGTAAACTGATGTCCAATACTCATTGGATCTCTTAAACTTGCTTCTTTTGATGCTTCTCCCATTTGTTCTTTAGAATCCTCTGGTAATGGTCCTGCAACAGGCTTTACCTTCTTATCTGCCGTTTTATATCTCGTCTCTACTATGACTTTTGGTGCTTGAAAAGATTCAAGCATGGTATAAACCTCTCTTCAATGAATCTCAACAATCTTATCATTATCCCCTAATCCAATAGATGTAATCAATTCCAATGAATCTTCAAGTCCATTTTCTTCATAAACACCTAAAATCCTCTCATGATCTTGTAATGTACCTAACTTGCGTAATTGTCCTTCAATATCATATAATCTTTTTCTTTCTTTTCTTTTAAAATCATCAACTTTCTTATACATAATATTTCCAATCTCCAATATATCAATAAAACTCGCATCAAAGGTACCTTCATCTTGCGAGAGTACCTCCTCTTTTGTACCTCCATAATCTCGCTTTACAGTGGTACCTCCCCAAAATCCTTAAATCCTTCAACAATCTTTGGCAATGGTTTCTCCCTCAACCTATCTCGATTCCGTTCATGGTTAGGAGGTACTATTAGAAATTGTACAGCTTTCCTCCCATCTTCGCTCCGTACTCTTGCATAAGCAAAACCATCGTCAAGTACCTTTGTTTCCATCCGTATTGCCGTAATATAAGGTTGTCCTAAAATCAACGGATAAGACGTTGTATCTTGAACAAAGAAATGTTGCTCCGTCGCAACATCCCCAATCCAAATTTTGACATCTGGACAAGCTCCATATAATTCGCCCCGTGTGTTATTAGCCGCTCGAATTGCCCATCCATGTTCCATATCAATTGGCCATTTTTGCTTCTTATAAAGATCTTTAGACATAAGATTTATTTCAGAACCATGGTCGACTAAAGCAACTATTGGTTCTTCTATATCTCCTACCTTCACCAATACCTCAGTAGTTGCCCTTGCCTAATGTTTTTGAGTAAAATGGTTCAAAGTTTCCATTTCCTTGTCATTAGAATCTTCGAAACGTACTCCTTGATTATACCCATTCTTTTCATTTGTTGGTTGCTTGTAACCAATATCAACCTCTTCTTCATCTCTATATATTCTTGCATCAATAGCATGACTCATTCCAGTTTCGTCCATTAATTACCTCTTTCGCTTAATGCTGTCAATGATAACATCATGAAACTCCTTCTTTGCAATTCCTAAGACTTCTTTCAATGTGAATTCTACCTTAGCGTTTAATATACGTTCTTCTAACACCCCTTTCAAATTTGTTGCCGCTTCAATGTCAGAAAGTAGCTTATAAGCAATTGATTTGCCCTTATCTTTTGTCTCCGTTGTTTTTTCTCCCAATGATGCTGAGGTATCCTTTACAAGCAATTCTTGTGAAGCTGCCTCCCGAGCCTTGTCTCCTCGAATTTGCCTCTTAGAAGAATTTCCTTCTCTAATATCATCAAAATTTCCTCGTCTCTTTTCTTCCATCAAAGCTTCATGTTGGCTCTTAGCAATATATGCATGAACTGAAAGAGACTCAACAGGATCCTCCCAACCTGTTCTACCTCGTATTGTAGCTGTAGTTCTCAATAACGCTTCTCGAGGTAATTTCCCTTCTTGTATTGTAGAAATGGCAGAAGCCCAAAACTCATTAGTTTCCGTACGTCCACCAATTTCATCATCTACTCTAGCACCATAACTTGCACTTCCTCGTTCTGCTGTTTCATGCTCTTTTAAGTAATCTTGAACCAATGCTCTCATTCCTCCCTTGCCAAAATTGGTTTGAAGAAGATCCTCTCTATTTTTCAAGGCTATCTTCCCATCTTTCTAGCAAATAATTCCCTGCCGTATCATATTATTAAATTCATTGCAATCTTTTCAAGTGTATGAAGCATCATCACACCAAATGCATCTTTGTACGTATCTTTGTTTTGAAACATTCTTCGAATTGTTTATAGAAGTATTCTCTTCAAGTCTTGCCAATTTGATTTAAAGATCTCACATTCCTCGTATAATTTCTTCCATACCCATATCTGCTTTCTTTGACAAGGATGTCGAAGGTTGAACTGTAGGCATTGTTGGTGGTGTTGTACGTACTGGAGCTTTGGGTGCTTGTACTATTTTCTGAATATTACTCCTATCCTTCCTCCTTTCTTTTTTTGTAAGCAACTCCACCGCATCTTCAACGTTCTTCCACTTCGTTGTCAATCCTTCATCTTTTTCTTTGTCTTCAAGAAGGGGTTCTAATTTCTCTTGCAATTCTCCATCAGCAGCTTGAAGAAATAGATCAACTTTGTTCGGCTCCAATGTCAATTTTTCTACCTTCGACAATTGAGAGTACTGCCTTTCAAATTCCCTTAGTAGCTCTGTTGCTTGCAAGTTCTTATTGGGCCGTTCAATCCATTCCAGAAACAGCTTCTTAGTAACGCGATCAGCATCTTCCAAGAAATATTTGTCTTTCAATGCATGTGAGAAAACCTCCCATGAATTCCCACAACGATCCGTAATTGATGTAATGTGGTCTCTTATCTCCGGTATCGTAACAAGTCCAAATAGTTCAACCATTTTCTTCTCAGAAACCCGATTTAATTCCATTTCACGAACATAACATCTTAAATACCTTGAAATATTCCTCCCATCAAATTGATCAATTTTATTGACCACTACTTGCAATGCTTTGGTTGCCAAAGCTTTCTTTCGATCATTGCTTTGCTGTTGCTGCATTGATAATGAGAAGGCTTGAAACATATTAGCAATAGACGGATCCATGTACATACCTTGTCCTTTATAAGACTCCCGACCAGAAACTCCTCCCAAAAATCCTTCAAAATTTTTATTTTCATTTTCCATAAAATAAAGATAAAATCAACCGAAATCCAATACCTTCCACCACAAGCTTTCACGTCGGGTTCACCACTTTTGTCGTATTACGTGCTTTCCTGCTCGAGAATGCACCGGGCATCTGGCTGTAGAAGGTAGTATGGAGATTCGCCAATAGTCAAGCAGTCTATCAGTTGTTGACTGTTGGAATATAAACGACTGCAAGAATACACCGTAAATCTATACGGATGCCCTTCGACTGCTTGTCAAAGTCCTTTTTGTCCCAGCCGGTAGGTCTCTAGACGTTACAGAGAACCCCGAAGAATCCAATCTGCTAATCTTCGATACCGCTTTGTACTTACAATCTTGTATCCACTGACTGTCTTGTTAGATTAACCCAATAAATTTCATTCACTTCGCATACTCAATCCTATAGACACCCTTTTAATTCTTCAATCACAAACGTAACTTGATTTCACAAAACAGTCAAGAGTAATCAAACCCACTTCATTAAAAAATCCCGATTCACCATTACAACACTGACTTCAGCAACGATTGCCTCAGTCTTCCCAAAACTCTATGAAGAAGAAAAATCCAATTCTCCGTCTTTTCTTCCCCGACCCGAAGTATGAAGCTCCTCTCCAATCCCCTTTGATCTTCAAAAACCTCCAACGAAAATCGAACTAGTAACCTTGAAAAAAAACTTGAAGCTAGCTCTTCGATCCAAAATCCCCCCTCCCCTAATCTCATTCTTCCCCTAACCTTATCCTCTGAATTTCTTCAATCTTCCGTCTTGGATCCGAAATTAGCTCCCATCGTCAGAGCTTAGATCCAAAATTGGCTCCCACCGTCAGAGCTTCCTCCTCCATTTTTACCTTTAAGAGATCTATTTACCGAAAACAACATTCCCTGAAACGGCACAGAGAATAGGACAGCCTAAAACAGAATCGAAACCCCGTACTCGGGTCCACATTGAGTCACCCGACCAATTCAGGTCTCATATTGGGTAAGAGGACCTGGATTGGATTCTTTAAATTGGATCCAATTGGCTCTTCGCATCAGACTGGCTGAGGCCCATAGTAAGACCTGGATTTTCCCGTAATTAGACTGCATTGGATTGCTCGACCAATGCAGGTCTCATATTGGATAAGATGCCCGTAGTAACCTGGATGTTCCCGTAATTAGACTGCATTGGGTTGCCCGACCAATGTAGGTCTCATATTGGGTAAGAGGACCCGGATTGGATTCTTGAAATTGGATCCAATTGGCTCTTCGAACCAGCTCACCTGTCGTGTGAATTGGACCTTTCTCTTCCTGCTGGCTCCCGTTATTGGAATCGAATGGAGCATTTCAGTATGCCCCGACTGACTATAACGGGGTGACTGAACCTGGCCACTCAGTATTTGCATTGGAGTTGGTCGTTGCTCCCAATATTCGAGATAACTGAACATTAATAAAAGTCTCCTTTCTTTATATTTTCACGGTATACTCGTGTTACAACACGACAACGAAACAGCTTGGAATGGAACGAAAGCCTTTATATTCGGGACCTCATTGGGTTGCCCAACGGAGTCAGGTTTCATATTGGATAAGAGGCCCATACCAGGACCTCGATTAGATGTCCCCTTAATTGGGTCAAATTGGCCCTTCACATCAGATTTATCCGAATATTGAATTGGTCTTTTCTTCTTTTGCCGACTCTTGATAAGAACGATTCGGACTCATTCCACTCAATTTATCAAAGAATCTTGAGGACCTTGATTTATCCCTTCAACTTTTCCTTGGCTTTAAATCTATTAATCTCGATTATTGAAATTGAATGGAGTATTACATTATTGATAAGTATGTCTCGACTACTTGCTATTCCCACACATTGGTGCATAATTATCATTGGCTTTGGCATTGGGACATTCACTAGTATAATGACCGATCTATCTGCAACAAAAACAACGAAGTGGTCTTCTTGTACCCCCATCAGGCATATTGGGTGTCTCCACCAATATATACCTATTAGGTTTGTTCCATGTAGGATTAGAAAATGATCCTGGTCGTCTTGTTGGTACAAAAGATATTTGGTTCGATGACCTTGGTAGAGCATATGTTGTTGTCACGTTCGGTAGTACAGCTTGCAATGGGGTGACATTAAGTGGCCCTTGAATATTGGCACTAGAATTGGCCACTATTTTTAACATCTAAGATGACTAAATATTAATAAATCTTTTTCATTTATATTTTCACCATATAGTCGTATTGTAACACGACATCCACTCCCTCTGAACTTGTGCATCCTCTCGTATGCACAAAATAACCTAGTTGTTGTTTGATTTATAATATGTTCTCGAAGTCTTTGTCCAAATCTTCTTCATCACTTTTGCTATCTAAGTCAATTTCATCTTCATGTTGAGGAATATCTATGTCTTAACTAAGGTTTTCTACATTTATTTCTGTTTATCTTTGTTTAAATATTTTTATTCGCTTCCCTGCAATTGATATTTTTAACCTTGTTCAATCTAACTCCCACAATGAGTAAGTTGCATTATCATGAACAGTTGTTAGTACATACAGTCCAAACCATCACTTAGAAAACTTCCTTAAAGTACTATGTTGATTGTCCAAGCTACTATCATAGACCAAAATCCAATCACCTTCTTCAATTGCTTTAGGCCTCAATCGATGTTGCTTATCAAATCGTGCCTTGTTTTGTAACCTTGATCTTTTTAACCTTTCTAATGCTATTTGCACATCTTTTGATCTTTGTTCTAATTGTTAAATTCTAACACCTAGAAGTTCTTCTCTTGCCAATCCATCTTCTCATAGTAGCACACTCCAAGTAGGTACTTTTTTTTCAATTGGCATAATTGATTTTTGACCTATCATAAGCTCAATAGGCATATATTCTGTTACTGAGCTATGAGTTGTTCGATCAGCCCATAATGCAAATGACAAAAGTCGTGGCCATTTTCTAACCCTCCCATTACGAGCTTTAAGTAATGCTTTTACAATCGGTAGGTGACCACGTTTACTTTTTATATTTCTTTCAAGATTATAAACAATAGTCAATGATAGTTTAATTCTATATCTTTCAAAGAATTTACGAGCTTTTTGAGCATTTAATTCTTTACAATCTGTAGTGATTTTTCCTATACATCCGTAGCTGCAAATAACATCTTCAAGCAAAAATCTACAAATTCCTTCTGTAGATTTCATTCTCAATGCTCTTCTTTCTACTTGATTTGATAAATCTTCATTTTCTAAGACCAAATATCTCATTTGCCATAACTCGATTGGCATAATAACCAAATCAACAATCCATTTAAAATGAATAGCTAGAAGATATGTAGGATGAAGACCATCTTGATGTCGTATATTAGAATGCGTTTGATAATTTTCACATGACCCTACGAATAAGAGCACATCTTGATACATATTTTTTCACCAATATTATTCCTTAAGCTTAGCAAAAGTAGCCCAAATTCCTCTATGTCCTACCCATAAACTATCATGAAATCCCTTTAATAATTTTTGTTTTTCTTCCTTATTGCCTATCACTCTTTGTGGCATTCCAATTCCTTTCTTTGGTCTCTTCCATAAGAATCCTTCTTGAAACAAAAATCCATATGCTTTTTTTCTTATTTATTTAAATTTTTCTATAGGCCAAATTTCTTGCTTAATTAAGGTATTCAAGTAATGACCAATATCCAATAATTCTCTTTCATAAAATTCTTCAAGAAATAGCTTGTTTTTTTGTTAAGATTTGATACTGAATAGAATTTTGATCCAACATCATCAATGTCTTCAACCATTTTGTCTTCTCTTTTATATCTTGCTCTAGATAGCATGTCTACTATTAAATTGTCTTTTTTAGCAACATGCTTAAATTTTGGATTTAACGACTTAATATAAGCAATCTATATTAATATTGTAATATCTGGTGTTAAATAATTAGTAATCATTCCAAGTAATGGCAAGCAATCTGTTTCAATTACCTCTTCTGCACCAATCAAATAATCTCTTTCAGCTTTCATAGCCGAAACAACTCTCCAAAGTTCTCTTTTGACTTGCAAATATGCACGTTGACGAATACTTAAAATTTTAGCTCCAAATCAAACTTCAAATCTATTTCCACTTAAATCATCTTGATCCATAGCCCATCCAATAGCAATAGGACTAGTATCCACAATAAGAATTACTTATCTGTAATAGTCATAATCAATTTTTCTTAAAATTTGAGGTGTCACCAATAACACTTTTAGCTTTTGCATTGCTTCAATATGCTTTCTTTTCTATTTAAATCGATAATCTTTATGTAAAAATTCATACAATGGATCTGTTACATGAGCATAATGAAGAATCCATATATGATAAAATATACAAGCTCTTAAAAACCTATGTACTTTTGTTAAAAAGTCACATGAATTCTTTATCCTTCCAATTGCATCAACTTTACTTGGATCTGACTTTCTCCCATAAAATCCACACAAATGTCCAACAATAAGAACCTCTTGTATTCCAAATATAGATTTTATTCTTGAAAGTGTAAAATGAACCTCTTTAAGTCGAGTTAAAATCTTTTCTTAATCTTGTATATGATCAACAACATATTTGCGACACTCCCTCTTATCTAAAGTTTCAGCTTTTTTTCCTTCTTTACATCCTTTGATAGGAACATCATCTAAAAAGGACATAATTTTTTCAGGAATGAAGTCTCTTAGTACCTTGTTCATTCCATTCATCATATGTGCAATTAAGTTAGTAGCACCTTATGGGAGAGTACACATTTTAAGTAATCCAAGTAGCGTTTTCATTGTTGTTAGATCTCTACTCCCATGCGTAAGTTGAAATTGATCATAACCCAAATATAAATCACCCATTGAATAAATTGACCTTCCTACAAACGCTTCTGTAAACTCGTCTACTAAAGGTTCTATACTTGTATTTCTTATAGTTACTACATTCATTGGTTATATATCTTGAATAAAATATAATGATCTATTTTTTTTAGGCACCATAAACCAACGACTAGAATATGGAGCAAAAGAAGGCTCCAAAATTTTCATTCGCATCTTTTCTTTCAATAATTCCACCAATTCAGGTAAATGTGTCTTCGGCACAGAAATTGGCCTTAAGTTTCAAGGCACATGAGATACTGTAAAGATAACCATAGGAGCAACAACATTAGGATCTATACATCCTATTTCATGAGATCCAAAGACAAATGATTTACTTCATTTTGCAAGCATTTTTTTAAAATATTCAATTTTTGTTGGAAATAAAGAACCATCACATCCAATCTTCAATTCTTCAAAAGTTTCTTTTGTAAACTAATGTCTAATCTTCTATAGATCTCTTAAACTCTCTTCTTTTGATACTTCTTCTATTTATTTTTTAGAATCTTTTGGTAAAGGTCTAGCAACATGTTTTATCTTTTTATCTACTGTTTTATATTTTGTCTCTACAATAACTTCTAGTGCTTGAAAAGATTCAAGTATATAATAAACCTCCTTCGAATGAATTTCCACAATCTTATTATTGTCTTCTAATCCAATAGATGCAATTAATTCTAAAGAATCCTCTAATCCATTTTCTTCATAAATACCTAAAATCTTCTCATCATCTTTTAATGTGCCTAACTTGTATAATTCCCTTTCAATACTATATAATCTTTTTCTTTCTTTTCTTTTAAAATCATCAACTTTCTTATACATAATATTTCTATTCTCAAAAATATCAATAAAACTTGCATCAAAGGTACCTTCATCTAACGAGAGTACCTCCTCTTTTGTACCTCCATAATCCTGCTTTATAGTGGTATTTTTCCAAAATCCTTAAATCCTTCAACAACCCTTGGCAATGGTTTCTCCCTCAACCTATCTCGATTTTGTTCATGATTAGGAGGTACTGTTAGAAATTATACAACTTTTCTTCGATCTTCACTATGTACCCTTGTATAAGCAGAACCATCGTCAAGTACTTTTATTTCCATCCGTGTTGCCATAATATAAGGTTGTCTTAAAATCAATGGATAAGACGTTGTATCTTGAACAAAGAAATGTTATTCTGTCGCAACATCTCTAATCTAAATTTTGACATCTTGACAAGCTCTATATAATTTGCCTCATGTATTATTAGCTGCTCATATTGTCCATCCATGTTCTATATCAATTGGCCATTTCTGCTTCTTATAAAGATCCTTAGACATAAGATTTATTTCAAAACCATGGTCAACTAAAGCAACAATTAGTTCTTCTATATCTCCTACTTTCACCAATACTTCAGTAGTTGTCCTTGCCCAATGTTTCCGGGTATAATGGCTTGAAGATTCCATTTCTTTATTACTATAATCTTCGAAATATACTTGTTGATTATATCTATTCTTTTCATTTGTTGATTGCTTGTAACCATTATCAACCTCTTCTTCATCTTTTTATAATCTTGCATCAATAATACAACTCATTCTAGCTTTATCCATTAATTACTTCTTTCACTTAATACTGTCAATGATAACATTATGAAACTCTTTCTTTGCAATTTCCAAAATTTCTTTCAATGTAAATTCCACCTTAGCATTTAATATACGTTCTTCCAACACCCCTTTTAAATTTGTTGTCACTTCAATATCAGAAAGTAGCTTATAAGCAATTGATTTACCCTTATCTTTTGTCTCCTTTGTTTTTTCTTCCAATGATGCTGAAATATCCTTTATATGCAATTCTTGTGAAGCCGCCTCACAAACAATGTTTCCTCGAGTTTGCCTCTTAGAAGAATTTTCTTCTCTTATATCATCAAAATTTCCTCGTCTCTTTTCTTCCATCAAAGCTTCATGTTGGCTCTTAGCAATATATGCATAAATTGAAAGAGGCTCAACAGGATCTTTCCAACTTGTTGTACCTCGTATTATAGCTGCAGTCCTCAATAATGCTTTTCGAGGTATTTTTCCTTTTTGCATTGTGAAAATGGCAAAAGCCTAAAATTCACTAGTTTCTATACTTCCACCAAAGTCATCATCTACTCTAGCGCCATAACTTATACTCTCTCGTGTTACTATTCTATGTTCTATTAAATAATCTTGAATCAATGCTCTCATACGTCCTTTGCTAAAATTGATTTGAAAGAGATCCTTTGTATCTTTTAATGCAATTTTTCCATCTTTCCAGTAAATAACTCCTTGCTACACTATATTATTAAATTTATTACAATCCTTCCTAGTATGTGAAACATCATTACACCAGATACATCTTTATATATACCCTTGTTTTGAAACATTTTTCAAATTATTTGTAGAAGTATTTTCTTCAAGTCTTGCCAATTTGATTTGAAGATCTCGCATTCCATGAATAATTTCTTCAATCTCCATCTCTCCTTTCTTTGATAAAGATGTTAAAGGTTGAACAGTAGACATTGTTGGTCGTGTTGTATGTATTGGAATTTTAGGTGCTTATACTACTTTTGGAATATTATTCCTATCTTTCTTCTTTTTTCTTTTTGCAAGCAAACCCACCGTATTTTCAACATTTTTCCACTTTGTTGTCAATCCTTCATCTTTTTCTTTGTCTTCAAGAAGTAATTCCAATTTCTCTTGTAACTCTCCATAAGCAGCTTGAAAAAATAATTCAACCTTGTTCAGCTTTAATATCAATTTTTCTACCATCAATAATTGAGAATACTGCCTCTTGAATTTTGTTAGTAGCTCTATTGCTTGCAAATTCTTATTAGGCTACTCAATCCATTCTAGAAATAGTTTCTTAGTAATACAATCAGTGCCTTCCAAGAAATATTCGTCTTTTAATGCATGTAAAAAATCTTCCATGAATTTCAATCATGCTCCATAATTGATGTAATATGCTCTCTTATTTTTAGTATTATGGCAAGTCCAAATAATTCAACCATCTTCTTCTCAGAAACCTGATTTAATTCCATTTTTTGAATATAACATCTTAAATACCTTGAAATATCCCTTCTATCAAATTGATCAATTTTATTGATCACTGTTTGCAATGCTTTGGTTGCTAAAGCTTCTTTGCGATCATTGCTTTGCTGTTGGTGCATAGATAATGATAAGGCTTGAAATATACTAGCAACAAATGGATCCATGTACATATCTTGTCCTTTAGAAGAAGCTCCACTTGAAGCTCCTTCAAAATTTTTATTCTTGTTCTCCATAAAATAAAAATGAGAATAAACGAATCCCAATACCTCCCACCTCAAGAGTTTCCCGTCGGGTTCACCACTTATATCGTATTACATGCTATCTAGCTTGAGAACATACCAGGTGTCTGGCTGTGGAAGATAAAATAATGTTTTGCAAGCATCCAAGTAGTCTAGTGGATTTCAACTATCTAAATACAAACTATTTCAGATTTCAATGTAAAAGCTTAATCCCAATACAAAGTACTTAGAACACTATTTTTAATAGCTTGTGGATATTATAAACACAGATTTTTTTTTTTTTTTCTATTTCATTTATTTATTTATTTTTATTTATTTATTTATTTATTTATTTATTTATTTATTTATTTATTTATTTATTTTAAATCCTAACCTTATACAACGAGCCTCGACAAGCTGTAATTCTCAATCTGATTGTCCGATTGTTGTGAGACTTCTACCACTAGTGTCTTTACAAGTCTTCTAAATGCTCAAGAAGTTCAATCCAATCCAACTTACACATTGCAAGAACACCATAAATCCATACTGAAGTCCCTTGACCATCGCCTAGAAGGTTGATGACAAACTTTAACTTGCAATTTTTCCTTCTCTGACCATTAATTCTCATTCAAACTTTGTCTGCAGCTCCGTCTTTAAGTCCTCAACTCATCGTGTCAAAATTCACCTTATTCTAGCTAGTAGATCTTAGATATTACAAAAATCCTAAACAACTCTAATATGCCAACTTCTGATATCTCTTTATACTAATGATCAAATATCCTCTATCCGTACCATAAGTTTAACACAAATTTTTGCATGTACTTAGTATACTCAACCATCTAGACACCTCTAAAATTTCAACCATAGATGTCTCTCCAATTTCGCAAAACAGTCAAGAGTACTAGCCTTTACTTTATTGCAAAAATCCAATTCACCAATACAAACACTCACTTTGAGCAACGATTGCAAAGTCCTCCCAAATCCTATGAAATCTAATTCTACACCTTTCAAAGGAGCTTGAAGCTAGCTCTTCGATCCAAAATCTTGATCTCTGAATGCCCCATTTTTTTTCCTCTCTTCTCTTTTAACTCCATGAGGTCCCTTATTCTTCCATCCTAGACTCCAAATTGGAACAACAGACCTGCTTCCATGGAATTCTTGCTTCTAAGAGGATCTTTCCATGGAAAGGACATTTCTCTGAAATGGCATAGAGAACGGAACAGCTTAGAATGGAACGAAAGCCTTTATATTTGGGACCTCATTGGGTTGCCCAACCGAGTTAGGTCTCATATTGGATAAGAGGCCCATATCAGGACCTCGATTGGATGTCCCCATAATTGGGTCAAATTGGCCCTTCACATCAGACTTATCCGAATATTGAATTGGTCTTTTCTTCTTTTTTCGACTCTTGATAAAAACGACTCGGACTCATTCCATCCGATTGATCAAAGAATCTTGAGGACCTTAATTTATCCCTTTAATTTTTCCTTGGCTTTAGATCTATTAATCTTGATTATTGAAATTAAATAGAGCATTACATTGTTGATAAGTATGCCCCGACTGCTTGCTATTCCCACACATTGGCGCATAATTGTCACTGGCTTTGGGATTGGGACATTCACTAGTATAATGACCAATCTATCTGCAACGAAAATAACGAAGTGGTCTTCTTGCACCCCCATTAGGCATATTGGATGTCTCCACTAATATATACCTACTAGGTTTGTTCCATGTAGGATTAGAAAATGATCTTAGTCGTCTTGTTGGTATAGATGATATTTGGTTCGATGATCCCGATAGAGCATATGTTGTTGTCACGTTCGGTGGTACAACTTGCAATGGGGTGACATTAATTGGCCCTTGAATATTGGTACTAGAATTGGCCACTATTTTTAACATCTAAGATGACTAAATATTAATAAATCTTTTCCATTTATATTTTCACCATATAGTCGTATTGCAACACGATACCATCCCTAGTGGTTCTTACTAATATGAAACCAATGAGGTTGGAATTCTGTTGAAATGTAAAAAGATAGAGAGATTTTTGAAATGCACAGTTATATCAATTTTTGCGATAGTATGATGACTTGCCACTAATTGATATAGAATTGTTAGAAGATTACATAATCAATTATGATCCAAAGGATGATTTGAGTATTGTCAAGGGAAACATTTTTGGAATCGATGAGACTACCTTACAAAAGGTACTGCACCTCCTAATTGGTGAGCTTCTAATGGATACTAAAGTATCCAACGATTTAAGACTAGGAAGCTATTTCAAAGGTAGCATGTTATCAACAAGAAGAATGATGGTTGGCAAATAATGGAGATACTTACATCAAAGCTTATAGAGTACATGTATTTTGTTTAGAAGTAGTCAGTCTTAAATCAACACACTATGTACATGTCCAAACAGCTATTGTTTGCTATGGTAGGAATATTGGAAGGTGTGGTATTTAATTGGCTAGCTTTTGTAGCAATTAAAATCCATGCAAAAATGGGAGCAAAGTGGAAGATGGAAAAAAATTACATCTTTGCTTTGTTCTAATTATGTGCACTTTGTAATTACATATACATTGAATCAAATGTTACTAGTAAGAGAGAACAATATGCCCTCTCCAATGCTTCAACGAAGTGTTTGGAATTTAATGGCATTGATAGCTAGTCTCGAAGTCATGGTGCACAAAATTGGAGAATCAAGTAACTTGTTGAAATAAGAGGCTATACCAAAGATTCTACCAAAATAGATTCCAATTTGTTTAACTATTAAGGTGGAGGCTGAAATTTCCATTTTGATGGACATAAACCAATTAGCGTTTTCTCAAGATAGAATATCAAAAAGAGTGAATCTCAAAGATGTCATATTGGCTCAAATTTCTCAATTACAGCTCATGGTATCGTATTACGTGTTGTTTTGCTTAGAAATGCACTGGGCACCTAGCTATGGAAGGTGAGATTGTGTTTCACAAGTAGCCAAAAAATCCTAATAGATTTTGCATATACGAGAAGAATATAATGTGAATTTTAATTCAAAATTACTTAAAACACTCTTCTTAGTAGTCTTAACCATACATAAATCTCAATTACTTTATAACTTTCATATTTAAGCAATTTAGATTTTTTTTGTAAACCCAATCCTAATCAATGAACTTTAGCAAATTATAACATCCAATCCAACAATCCTCTTGATGTGGAATTTTGCAAGCAATTGTCAATACAAGTCGTCTATATGCTCAAGGGTTTTTAGCCCAATCCAACTTACAAATTATGAGAAAACTACCGAAAATTGCATTGATGTCACTCAGCCACCAACTTGAAAAGTGAAGCAGAAATCCTAGCAATGATTTCTCTCTTTCCAATCGTTGTTGTATTATAATTTACTCATAGTGTAAAAATAATGGTTATTATATTGATGTTATTTAATAATGACCTTAGAAAATAATGAGTTATTTTCTATAGAATTTCATAATTTATAGAAATCTTAAATAACTTGTGTAAGTTTTATAAGTAAAAATAAAAGTATTAGGGTATTTAATATGGAAGATGTAGAAAGATATGGGTATTTATATTATAGTATTGTGGTCTTATGCCATCTACGTGGATAGATAAGTCAAGGATAAGAAGATCTTCACTCTCATTGGCTACAGGTCATGACCAATGAGCTTCAAGGGGCTGTCCGAGAGAGAACCGAAGGGAAGGCCACTCCTTCAGGAGATTTTCGAGGGTTTAGAGGAAAGATTCAGAAAGCTTGTGTTTTGGGCTATAATTTTGGTGTATAAAGTTTGATATTTGAGTTTTGTATGAAGAAGTTAAGGTTGTTTGAAGTTAGGAAGTGAATTGTTTATCAACTATCACTCTTTTAAGCATACAGAAAGTTGTAGAAGGTTTTTTGGAAAACGAAAGGTGTCGTTGAAAATCTGGTTTGAAGGACTACAATTTAAGTGAAAGGGTTATTAACTTTGAGTGTGTAATGAGAGAGTTTTGGCTGTTCAAAGTCTACATGTGAAATTTGTACCTACTGTCACACTTTCAAGCATACAAAGAGTTGTAGAAAGTCATTTAACGATCGGAAAGTGGAGTTGGAAAGTTGACTTGACGGCTTCAACTATTGTACAAGATTTGATGAAATCAGATCTGAAGTGAGGAAAAAATGGCTAGACGAAGTCAAAGCTTGCAAATTAAGGAAGTAAGTGAACCGAATTGTTGATGGTTATGTTTTGAGCCTTTTTTTTTGAGCATTTTGAATGAATTTTGGCTCAAACTTACCAAAGGTTTAGTTATAATATTGAGAAGTTACATAAAAAAAAAATTAATGACATTTGAGTTTTGGATTTGTAAGAAATCACAAAATCAATATATAGGTGTTTGTAAGTCAACATGTAAAGGCCGTGCTATTGAAATTGTGTTATCTAGAATTTTGTAAAGAATCAATGGTTGAAATTTTGATATAAAGGAGTTAATGGTACTGCCTTACTTTTCAAAACATTTAATTTCAATCTAACGGTTGGATTCAGAATTATCAAATTTTAAAGTTCAATGCATCAAAGGAATTCGGTATTGAAGGAATTTTGGTATTACAAGAATTTTACTACCACAAAAAGGGTTTTGGAAATTACAAAAGATTTGAAAATTACTGATTGATTTTATTGTTACTAAAGATTTGGTAATTATTATTTACTGCTATAATTTTTATTATTATTGGAAGCTCGGTAATTATTATTTATTACTACAACTTTTATTATTATTGGAGGCCCAATAATTATTATTTACTACTACAAATTTTACTATTACTGGAGGTTTGATAATTATTATTTATTGCTACAACTTTTATAATTATTGGAGGTCTTATAATTATTATTTTTTGCTACAACTTTTATTATTACTAGAGGTTCGATAATTATTATTTATTATTATAACTTTTACTATTATTAGAGGCTTGGTATTTGATGTTTATTGCTACTATATTTAATATCATAGAAAGAAATAAAAATAGAATTATAAATAATCTTGGAGTATTTTTCATCTTATGATTAATTGAGAATTTAGTGTCAGCCAAAAGTCTAGCACTTTCTCAAGGTAAACTCTCTTTTTTCCGACACCATTAATTATTTCAAAATTAGTGCATAGCTTGATCTTCAAGTCCTTCAACACCATGCCAATTTTCACCTTAATCTGATTGATAGATCTTTAGATATCATAGAAATCCTACCCAAATTCAAACTGCCACCTTTCAAAATCTTCTTGTGCTAAAACTAGATATCTCTAAACGACACCGTTAGATGATCACAAATTTTTTTATACACTTAACACACCCAATAATCCAAAAAATATCAAATTTTCAAATGTAGATGTCACACCAATTGCAGAAACTAGCCAAAATTGCTAGCCCTAATTATATTATATAAAATCCAAATCACTGATACAAATCTTGATTTTGAACAACAATCTCTAAGTCCTCCAAAACCTTCTAAAAATAATTCTTATGTCTCTGAAAAGAACTATAAGCTAGCTCTCAAATTCTAGCCTCCAATCTTCGAATCACCTCCTAACTTACACTCGACAGTCATTTTAGTCACCACAGATTTGATTTTGACCCTGTCTCACAAATAGTCGACCCTTGAATATCAATCTAACTTATGTTAAGAATTTTTTAGTCCAATTCTACCTTTAACTGGATCCTAGTATCAACCATGTCAACCATTTACCTCTTCTACTCTGATTTTATTAATTTATGGTCTTTCTAAGGTAGTAGAAGAATCTCTACAATCTAGAAGGTAAAATTACTAACTAACCTTGAACCTACTAATTATTAAGATAAGAAAATAACCTAAGAGGCTTTTATAAAAGTGATGTTTAGATACCTCAAATTATAATTAAATTAAGATAATTAGATATTAATTAGAAATTTAATTTTAATTATAATTTCATTATATAGTTGTATTACATCACGACATCCATCCTTTCTTAACCTGCACATCCTCTGGCATGTGCCAAATGAATCATATGTCATAATTGGCATCACATCATTTCTTCATTTTTTTCATCAAATCCTTCATTTTTTTTTTTCATCATCCTCTTCAAAACAATTGTCTTCTTCAAAAATATCCATATTTTTAGTATGATCTTCTCTATTAATTTCTCTATCTTGTCTTTTAAAAATCTTCACTTACTTTTCAACAATAGGTATTTTCAACTTGATACTATCTAACTTCTTTCATGAATATGTGATATTATCATGAATTATTACTACCACATATGGTTCAAACCAATATTTTGAAAACTTCCTCAAAATACTATGTTGGTTATCCAGACTACTATCATAAAGAAGTACTCAATAACCTTTTTCAATTGCTCTAGGCTTCAATCGATGTTGCTTATCAAATCAAGTCTTATTTTCTAACCTTACTTTTGTAACTTTTTTAAAGCAAGTTCCACATCTTTCAATCTTTGTTTAAGTTGCCGAATTCTAATAGCTAACAATTCTTCCGTTGTCAATCCATCTTCCGATGGTAGCACACTCCGAGTTAGCACATTTTTTTCAATTGGCATAATTGATTTTTGACCTGTCATAAGTTCCATTGGCATATATTCTATCATCAAACTATGTGTTTTTCGATCAATCCATAATGCTTATTATAAGTCGAGGCCATTTTCTCACTCTTCTATTGTAAGCTTTAACTAAGGCTTTTACAATTGGTGGATGTCCACGTTCACTCTTTGAATTCTCTTCTAGATTATAAGCAGTAGTTTATGATAATTTGATCCCACATCTCTTAAAAAAATCACAAGCTTCATGTGCATCTAATTCTCCTCGATCTGTAGTGAACTTTCTTACACATCTATAGCAACAAATATCTTCTTCAAGTAAAAACCTACAAATTTTCTTTGTGAACTTTGTTCTTAGTACCTTGCCTTCTACTTGGTTTGATAAATCTTCACGAGCCAAAACTAAATATCTCATTTGCGATAGTCCCATCAGCATAATAATCAAATCCACAATCTATTTAAAATAAATAGCCAAAGGATATGTCAGATGCAACCCATTTCGATGTCATATATTTGAATACATCTGATAAATTATACAAGATTCTAAAAACAAAGTTATATCTTGATACATATTCTTCCACCAATATCGTTCCTTCATTTTAGCAAAAGTAGTCCAAATTCTTCTATGTCCCACCCATAGAGTCTCATGAAACTCCTTGAGTAGTCTTTGTTGATCTTCTTTGATACTTACTACTCGTCTTGGCATTCCAACTCCTTTTTTTGGTCTCTTCCATAAAAACCCTTCTTGAAGCAAAAATCTATAAGTTTTCTTTCTTATTTGATTAAATTTTTTTGTTGACCAATTTTTTTGTTTAGTCAAGGTATTCAAATGAAGACTGATTTTTAATAATTCTCCTTTATAAAGCTCTTCAAAAAATATCTTGTCTTCCTTATTAAGATTTGATACTGAATAGAATTTTGTTCCAACATCATCAATATCTTCAACCATCTCGTCTTCTCTTTCATATACTCCTCGAGATAACATATCTGCTACGAGATTGTCTTTCCTCGCAACATGCCTAAATCCTAGATTTGATAATTTGATATAAGCAATCCATCTCAACATCGTAATATTTGGTGTTGTACAATTGGTAATGACTCCAAGTAAAGACAAACAATCTATTTCAATTACCACCATAGCTTCAATCAAAAAATCCTTTTGAGCTTTCATAGCTGAAACAACTCCCCATAGTTTCCTTTTTACTTGCGAATATATACGTTGGCGAGTACTTAAAACTTTAGCTCCAAATTGTATTACAAATCTGTGTCCATTCGAGTCATCTTGACCTACAATCCATTCAATGGCAATTGAACTACTATCCACAATAAGAATCATTGGTCTATTGCACTTATAATCAATCTTTCTCAATATTGGAGGTGATATCAATAATTTCTTCAATCTTTGCACTACTTTAACATGCTTTTCTTTCTATTTAAATTGATAGCCCTTGCGTAATAGTTCATACAATAGATCTACTATATATGCATAATGAGGAATCCAAATACAATAAAAAATACATGCACCTAAAAACCTACAAACTTCTATTAAAGAATTATAATCCTCTTTCATTCTCTCAATTGTAGTTGGATCTAGTTTTCTTCCATAAAATCCTTACAAATGTCCAACAATCACAACCTCTTGTACTCCAAATGTAGATTTTATATCCGATAATATAAGATGAACTTCTCCAAGCCAAATCAATATTTTTTTATAATCTAATATATGATCAGCAACATACTTGCGATACCCCCTTTTATCTAAAGTTTCATCCTTGTCTTCTTCTTTGTACCTCTTTATAGGAACATCATCTAGAAAAAGCATAGTCTTCTCTGAAATAAAATCTCTCAATACCTTATTCATCCCATTTATCATATACACAACTGAGTTGATTGCACCTTGAAGAAGAGTACATATTCTAACTAATCGAAGTGGTGTTCTCATTGTTGTCATATGTCTACTTTCTTCTGCAAGTTGAAATTGGTCATAGCCCAAATATAAATCATCCATTGAATAGATTGCCCTTCCTGCAAATGCCTCAGCAAATTCATCTATTATAGGCCTGTAGAATAGATAAATAAACTTTGTGATAAGTTACTGGTTGGTTATTAGTAATCTTGAGAATTAGACTTATGGTTAGGTAGTTTAGTTGGTAACAATAGGTTTTTAGTGGAATAAATGGTTAAGAATTCAAAGGGTCATAACCTTTGGAATCCGTTGGCCGATGGATCATCTTTTTGGTAGGATAAATAGGTTGAAGAAAGAGAGATTAGAGCCAAACTATGAGAGTCATAAGCCAAGAGCTAGACTATGAGAGTCGTAAGCCAAGAGTCAGGCTATGAGAGTCGTAAGCTGAGGTAAGCTTAGTGCTACCTCTTTGTTTTCTTTGCTTTTATTATTTACTTATGAAGAATTGTGATTGAGAGAAGTATTGTTGAATTGATAGTCATAGAATAGATTAAATATTGAATCAAGATGGAAGTAGTAAGCCTTAGTGTTTTGTAATTTGATACTTAATTTCAAATAGCCAGAATACAGTCAATTGTGACACTAACAGATCCAATTCATATAACCAATATTTTCCCATGTTTGAACCTACGTCTATTAGTTCAATTGCTTTGGTATACTGAAGCTTGAACACAATGAGAACAACATTTTGGCATCGTTGTCAGAGAAATGACAACAATATGAAATGTTAGAAATTGATTGTATGGAAGATGGAATTATATGTTGAATGAAAATGTGAAAAGAACCAGTTTTAGGGTTACAAATATGTGAGTTATAATTCAAGGCAGTATTGATTTTGCCGAGAAGAATGAAAGATTATGAATGATAATCATGAAGGGGAGGATTATCAAAGAATTAATTGACAACCAAAAGAAAGACAGGAGCGATTACGCATAAGAAATATCCTACGGGAACGACAAAAAGGAATTGCAGGTCCAAGAAAAATCAAAAAAAGAAAAATTCAAATTCAAATAGTAAGGAGACTAGTGATAACACCAATGGCCGCAAGAGTGCCAGAAGTATCAATTGTGGTACAAATGGGAGCAGTAGGAGACCAAACTACAAGTGTGGCACCATTACCTACTTTTAGTGGTTGGTCGGGCTGTGATCTCGATCACCATATATTTCAATTCTTGACAGCCTGCGTGGCTAATAATGATAGAACTGAAGACATTTGGTTGAGATGATTGCCAACAACTTTAAAAGATAAAGCTTTTGAATGGTATATTCGACAACTAGTGGATAGATTTCTCAATTGAAAGGCTTTAAGGAATGCCTTCCTAATCCATTTTAGACCAATTGGATTTGAAGATCGGCTTCGAGAAAGTTTTATGAATAGTAGGATGTTTGCGAGGAAATTTGTAGAGTCCTATTATGGCCGGATCGTGGATATAATTTATAAATGGTCAAATAATCAAATGCCAAATGCGTTTATATTATCGATATTAATTAATGGTTTGCATCTACCAGAATTTAAAATGTTTGTAAAAGAGGCTCGACCAGCTACGGTAGAGGCATTGTTGGCATGAACAAAGGTGTGAGAAGAATGTCATTATGACCAATTCTTAACAATGGGGGCCACGATGATTCCAAGTTCAGGAAGCCAACAAATACAACCGAGAAATGTATCGATGGATAATTATCCACAAATAGCTGCCTCTAATGTGAAGAATGTTATGTTGCAACAACCAATTAATGCTACACCACTCCAAGCAATAGCGTCAATAACGATGACACCTTATTTTACATCGCCAATCTGTCAACAACCGGAGTTGTTCACAAATATAACTGTTAAAGATCTAAATGAAGCCTTGTTATTAAATCTAATAAAGAAGATAGAAGAATTGGTAGTGAATTGAGCTAAAGATAAGGAGAAACGACATAAGCGTTCTAATACGAGACCTAATGTATGATGTAATAATTGTAAGGGACAAGGTCATTTTGATACGGAATGTCCATCACCCGAACAAACGGTTGTTCAATGTACATTTTGTAGAGGAAAGCATCCTATCCAAAACTGTCGGTATTTACAAAGGCAACAACAATTCAATAATCAGACCATGATCCCACCGACTCAATGGGAAGCCAATCAAGTTCAAACAGGAAATATATATGGATAGAATGGAAATCGATCTAATTGATAAAATCAAATATTCAATAACTTTCAAAGTTCTAATTTTAATCAAAGGTCTGCATCAAATTTCCAAAACTACGGGAAGAAGCAACAGAGATATCAGTAATATGCTCCACTGGCGTCATCGAACCAAGTACCCTCTATACAAACGGTGTCGGGGTAGAGAGGTTTTGCCTCAAGAAAGCACTGGGCTTCTGGCTGTCATTAATTGCTAAATCAAGCTTAAAATAAGGAAACCCTAATTTTATATATATAAGTTCTCTTTTTGGGAAAATTACACCAAATACTTAAGTCTTAAATAACCAACAACACACAAAATATGGTAGAAGTACTCTAAAACCTTGTATATCCTTGTGTGGAAATTCTTCCGAACCTCAACACCTCATAACTCTTGATCCAACCGTCCAAATAAGATGAAAATATACATGAAGTACTGATATGTTGTTGTTAATTTGTACAACAAATTTCAACCGCAAATTCGTCGCGGATCTTGAGATATCTTCAAAACCCTAACAGTCGCTTCAAACCCTAATCTTTATATACCCGCGCGCAATTTTCTTCATATCTCACAAACCATAAGTTCAAATGCCACGAAACTTGTATAGATAGCTTTTTAACACAAATTTTTATATTCTTCCAAAGTTTGAGCCAAAATTTCGTTCAAAAACTCAAGTTATGGCTCCTAATACTACTTTGAACAAAACCGTTCACTTACTGCCTTTGATTTGAATGCGCTGTCTTTAACTCTCTATAACTCCTTCAAATAAATTCCAAATGCAAAATTTCCTTCACAAAAGATGTATGTCTTGAAGTTGCTCTTCTAGATGCACCTTCCGATCTCCAAAAGCTTCCGTAAGACTCCTCTTAAACTCAAAAGAGTAACAGTAGGTCTCAAATTGACACCTTAACTTCAAACGGCTATAACTTATTCACCCTAACTCCAAACCCTATAAAATTTGCACAAAAATTGTAGTCAAAATCCTAAACTTTACAACCATTACCTCCGATTTCCTAATGGCCTCTTTGAAGTCGCCGAAACCCTTATCAAGGTCGCGGGCAGCCTCCTAAAAGCCCATTGGGCATGGATTTCGACCAATGGGGATGAAGATCCTTATTTCTACCTTCATCCAACCATGCCTTGGTTTCATCCCTCCCAATTAACCTCCTATTAGTTTAAATCTTCATCTTTAGGCTTCTACCTTCTCCCAAGGCTTCATACTAAACATTTAGGTCCTATATATATATATATATATATATATTTAATGTCAAAATCAAAAGAAATAAAGAAACAAAGTAAAGTTTCTTATACCAACTCTTTTTAATTTAATCTACTAGCCACTCTAACACACATCTATATTTATCAACATATAATATGTTTTAACTAATTTTTACATAGTATAAGCATTTACAGTATGACAACGGGACAACCAGGATCATTTTCTAACCCTACATGGAACAAGCCTAGTAGATATATACCGGTGTCATGATGTAATACGATTAATAGATGAAAGAGTGTGGAGATTATTATAATTTAGGAGATCTTAGTTCAAAGTATTAGAAAAAATTATCTTAGAAATATAGTAAATAGTCTAAAGAGTAGAAAAATTAAAGGGTACCAATGCTGCCTTTTAGAAAGGTGACTTCTACTTACTTTGTAGTACCATAAGTAAGGCAAATCAAAGTAGATTGGAAAAATAAATGATATAGGCATCTTTAGAAGAAAGTTAAGAATAAATTCTAGAAAAAAATTACTTAGAAAAACGAGATATTGATATCTGGAGAGAGCCAGTTATGAACCAGGATCGAAATCAGATCCTAGAGCACAAAACCGAGTCTCGACGATGACAATGGGGTTTTTTTGGAGATCGGAGAATGAAGTTTGATAGGAGACTGAATAAGCTTTCTATAAGCATTGATTTTGGATGATTTGGAGTTGATATGACTTTGTAAGAGCTTTGCAAAGTCAAAGTTTGTTTCGGATGACTTGGGTTTTATGAAATAAAATAGGATTTACTTTTTAGGTGATTTCAAGAGTTTTGTAATAGATCTATAGATAAAATTATGTGGATTTATGGTTATAGTTGTTTTTAATATGTGTCATAAATTTGAGCTTGATCCAACGGTTGAATTGAGGAATATTGAGGTTTAAGTGGGTCAAGGTCTCAGAAAGTAGAATTTTAGGTCCAGTAGTGGTTTTTGAGAATTCTTACAATCTACTAGTTGGATTGGAGTAAAACTTACATGAGAGGATATAAGACTTCTTTTTCTATGCGTATGAGAATTTTGAGATCAATCGAAAGGTACAATGGAGAGATATTGGCTCTGGAAGATTGGCATTAAGATTGGAGAAGGAAGCTGGCTAATACCCGAGCTTATTTTTGAGGATATTGTCAATTTGAAAACTCCGATTTTTATCAATTTTTTTGTGCTTGTTAACTTATTTTTTAGAAGTGTGCAAAATTTTTGTTAAGATCAATGGTTTATTCATTAGTTATTGAGGTTTAAATCTATTATAAGAATTATTAAGGTTTAGTTTAGGGTTTGGTTAGGATTTGGTTTGGGATTTAGGATTTGGATTAGAGTTTGATTTAGAGTTTAGGGTTTGGTTTAGGATTTAGGATTTAGATTAGAGTTTGATTTAGAGTTTAGGATTTGAATTAGGGTTTGGTTTAGAGTTTAGGATTTTGATAGGGTTTGATTTAGGGTTTAGGGTTTGGATTAGAGTTTGGTTTAGAATTTAGAATTTGGATTAGGATTTGGTTAGGGATTAAGGTTTGATTAGGATTTGATTTAGGATTTAGGATTTAAGATTTGGATTAGGATTTGGTTTAGGATTTAGAATTTGGATAGGATTTAGTTTAGGATTTAGGGTTTGAATTAGGGTTTAATTTAGGATTTAGGATTTGGATTAGGATTTGGTTAGGAATTAAGGTTTGATTAGGATTTGGTTTAGGATTTAGGATTCGTCTAAGGTTTGATTAAGGTTGGATTAGGATTAGAATTTGGTTAGAATTTAAGGTTCTATTAGATTTTTGTTAGGGTTTGACTAACTTTTCTTTAATATTCTTTTATATTTCTTTAGGATTTTCTTGTGTTTCTTTTATAACTTCAATAATATTTAATTAAGCTTGCTTAATATTTGATTATGATTGTTAATATTTAATTGTAAATTCTCTATAATCCTATTAGATTGTTAGGACCTTTTGTTGCAATTTTCTTTTACCTTCTATAGCCAGGTGCTCGGTGCATTCTCAAGCAAGACTTCACGTATTACGACACCGATGGAGACACCGAATATGCCCGATGGGGGTGCAAGAAGACCACTTCCTTGTTTTTGTTGTAGACAAATTAGTCATTATGCTAGTGAATGTCCCAATTCTAGAGCCAATGACGATTATACGCCAGTATGTGCGAATTATAAGTAGTCAAGACATACTTATCAGCAATGTAATGCTCCGTTTAATTTCAATAATCAAGATCAACAGATCCAAAGCCAAGGAAACATGGAAGAAATAAATCAAGGTCCTCAAAATTCACTAGTTCATCGGGTAGAAGTAATCCAAGTTGTCCTTACAAGAAGTCAACAAAAGAAAAAAGGACTAATTCAACATTTGGGTGATCCTGAAGCAAAGAGCCAATTAGACCCAATTATGGGGACATCCAATCCAGGTCTTGACATGGGCTCTTTATTTAATATAAGACCTGAATCGATTGTGCATCCCAATGAGGTACCAATTATGGAGGCTTCGGTTGCATGTCGAGCTGTACCATTTTCTACACAGTTTCGAAAAACATCTTTTTCATTGAAAGATCATCTCAGAGGCGTGAATTCCAAGGAACCAATATTAGCCGAATTGAGAGAACAATCTTATCGATTGAAAGAAACGATTTTACAAGCTCCTTGAAATTCAGTTCCAGTAGCTTTACCAATTTTTAATATAGAAAAAATCAATTTATTTGCGTCGATGTCTAGGACTCAGAAGAAGAAATTGACATTGGAAATTACCACTAATATAGAACTATATGATATTCTAAAAGATTTAGGTACCATACAGTCTATTTGCAAACCACAACAACTCAATAGACTTTTCTATCACAAGTCATTCTATGCACACTAACATATCCATTCCTTACAGTAGAAAATTAGATTATATATATTTTTTAATGAATATTTTAGTCATATATCATATTCTTTAATAAAAGAAAAATAGACTAAATTAGATGGCAATACCAAGTTATGCCTTTGAGAGAACTCTTATGTTGCAGGACTTCTCAACTACTTCTATAAAATAGAATACATCACATTAGAATAATAAATACAATTGGTCCAAAAAAAGAAGTTTGAAAATACAATCTTCAAAAAACATCATGCAAAGTCATGAATATGGTTATATAGAGAGGCAACAATGAGTCACCTCCATTGCAATCTTAAAGATTGGACATGAAAAAAGATTATGATCATATAAAAATGTAAGTTCTTATATACAAATAAAAAGGGATATAGGTTAAAATTATTCAAGAAAACTCATAGAATAAGAGATCTTTGTAAACTAACAAGGTTGGATTACACTTCTTGACAAAGAAAAAGCTTCATCCAATAAGTATGGCATTCATGGCTCCCCTGCAAGATAATTGCAATGTAGTAGTTGCATATTGCACGAGGCCTATTTATTGGTGAATGTCACGTCAAAGCAAATAGTATGAGATAGTGTGGTCTTTATATTAAAAAAATATTTAAAATAATAAGATATGTCCTTAGATCTTGCCAATTTAAAGATAGTTCAATGCTCTCCAAATTTATTATTAATAAGAGTCTTAAAGTAATTAACAAATTATATAATTTGGGCTTTTGAATTGACCAAGAAAACAACATATTTTGATAATCAATTCTTAGAAATCTAGAAACTAAGTCAAAGTCAATATCAAGAGACTATAGGATCTACTTTGAGTAAACCTAATTTGGAATGTGTGGATATAAAAATACAAAGTACAAATCTCAAGTCAATTATTTTTTTGTGAATAAGATTCTATTTTATTTATGAAAAATTATAATCCAAATTAGAGCGGAAGTATGGCATAGCATTACTAGACATACTTGCTTATATGAAAAGTTTTAAAATCTGATTACATTATTTAACAAGGTCTTGATAGATTGTAGTATTTTTACAATTCTTAGCAATCTACCTAAGTGGAATTGGCTCCCTCTGCTAATCTTTTTTTTAATGTCACTAGCCAAGGAATTACATGAATAAAATATAATAACAAAATCAATCATCTTTGATAAGGCAACCATACTAGATTCAAATAGTTAGAGACTATCACTAGCCATTGATATTCTATTCAAGAAAATAAAAATAAAACTCAAGAATGTAGCTACCATCTTTCCTTCACAACTTGAAGCCTAGGTGTAAGAATCAATAATTCCTCAATTGGAGGTCCCATTGAAAGATATTGAACAAACATCAAAAAATGCATAAGTAAAAAAATAAATATTATACAACAAAAAATAAGCAAAACTAGTATAGGAATATACTTCCTCTTAAAAAATTTAGCACAATTTTGTTTATAATTATAATTTAAAAATATACATATCCTAATTTTTTTTAAATATATATATATATATATATATATATAAATATATATAAATAAATAAATATAAATAAATAAACTAACATCAAGACCTCTTTATTTACTCATAAATTAATTTATGAATTTTTCAAATTTAAATGATAATTAAAAGTCCTATAAAAAATTCAATTTAAAGTCTTAAAAATATAAAAATAAATAATATTAATAATAGTTAATACATATATATTATATTTATATATTTATTTTATAATTTATGTATTTAAAAATATATATTTATATTATTTATAAATAATATCAGAAATCCTATAAAATATTATTTTATATTTTATTAATTTTTATTTATATGAGATTATTATACAAATAATATTTCCTTCTTTAAATATTATATTATCAATATAATTTTATTATTCTTATGTAAAATTAATATTATTATATAAATATTTTAAAGACATATTGTATAACGATAGTTCAAAAGACCACTTAATTAAATATATATATATATATATATATATATATATATAATAACTTAGGGAGAGATAAATATATGGAATAAATAAGATGAGACAAAAACCTTCTCTCATTGGTTGCATGCTTCATTGTTTTCATTAAAAGTGAAGTAAAACTGAAATTTTGTCAAGGATATGAATCTTAGAGAATTAAAAGATCAATACACTCTTGCATCATTCAAAAAGATCGATGAATCATTCATTGATGGTATAATATTAAACTAGAATGGATATTTCCAAAGACAAGAAGATTAAAAAGTCTTGAAACAAGACTAAGGACTAGAAAGGTGTTGACAAGAGTAAAGAAAGCTTCACTCTTACCACCATATATACTATCTTAGAGCTATGCGGTGATGTTTTATAGGACCTCTAACACATGCTAACTTTACTAGACACATGTCTTAACTTGCAAGAAAAGTTTTTTATATGTGTGCTACATAGTTATCTTATTCCACAAACTATTGATATGTGTGATACATGACTAACTTATTGAATAAGTTTCTAATCATCTATAAATATATGTAAAGTCAAATATTCATCTATGAAGCTTCTAAAAAGCTTTTTCATAAGATAATATCAAATAAGTTTCTAATCATCTATAAATATATGTAAAGTCAAATATTCATCTATGAAGCTTCTAAAAAGCTTTTTCATAAGATAATATCAAATATATTTATATTTGTTATATGTATATATATATATATATATATATATATGTGATATTATCTCTCTTTTTAAAAATAATTTTCACAAGGAGTGGTTATCATCTTTGATAGATCTTCCTATTCTTTATCTTAATTTTGATAAATGTTTTTGATAAAAAGCATCAACCTTCTTTATTACATTTGCAAGATTCTTTGCAAGTACCTATGTATATTTATTAATATCAAATTTATACCAATGAATAAGATATTTCAATCTATTTTGGCTATTTCTTAAATCTAAAACTTCTTCTACCTCAAACTCTTCATTATTATCTATTACTATAAGAGGAGGTGGCATTTATCTTCTTTCTAAGACATTTATTATCTTATATGGCTTAAAAAGAGACATGTAGAATATAGGATGGATCTTTATAGACTCTAGCAGATATAATCATTAAACAATTAGATTGACTTGTTTATAAATAAAAAATGGTTTAAGCCTATAGTAATCTAACTTATCAAAAAAGTTGCTAGACTTAGTATTATGACAAAGTAATCATACTAAGTTACCAATGTAGAATTGAGGTTGTAATATAGCTCAACAAATATTAATATAGTCAATTATCTTATTAATAGTTGATGGTACACCTCAAATATTAGTCCAAAACTTAGTTTATATGCTTTGTTTATCTATTGATTTGAGGATGAAAAGTCAAAGATAGTTTTATATCGATTCTTAAAAACTTAAAAAGGATTTTTTAAAATCTTGATACAAATTGAGTCCTCCTATTCAATGTAATATCTTTGAACAATCTATGATAATAATATATGTTGTTAAGGAAAAGCTTATTTATTTCTTCACTTGTGATAGATTTTGTATGTCATACAAAATATGATATTTTGATAAAATAATCTATTATTACAAATATAAAATTATACCAACTTGAATCAAAAAGATCAATTAAAAAATCTATAGAAATAAAGAACCATGGTTGTTCCAAAATAGATAATAGCTAAAAAAGTTTATAAGGACAATGACAAGGAGTTTTTGATCTTCAACAAATGTCACATGATTATATAAAGTCTTTAATTACCTTCTATATTTGAAGCTACTAAAAATCTTTTAATATTAGCTTCAAAGTCTTGTTGTATCCAAAATATCCAGTTGTTGAAAAATTGTGACAAGCTTGGAGAGCATGTAATTATGCTTTGTCTTTTAGAATATATAATCTCTTTTTAAAATAGAGTAGATTATTCTTAAACTTGAATTTAGAAGAATCATAATACTTAATAGAATTATTTTTAATATCATAAAGAAGAAGATCAAAGGACATATTTGATTGAACTTACTTCAAAAAAGTTAAATCAACAATTAATATTGATTTTATTTCTTGAAGTTGAAAATACTCTAGTTTCAAAGAAATCATTCTTTATTGATCAAAAATTATGTTTCTTTCTTTTGGTGTAAGAGAAAAATATCTAATAAATATGTCTAACAAACCTTGTTATTTTTCAAGTCAATAAGTAATCTTGAGATTAAATTTTGATAAAAAAATGCTCCAATAAGCTTGGCAATAATTCATAATACATGTTGACATGAAGTACTTGAAGTTCTTGTGATCCATATATAAAGTGACTAGACTCAAAGTGTCTTTTAGATAATGATTCTATTCTAAAAATGAATCCATAATTATAAAAAATCCTTTGTTGTAGATGTCATAATTAATATTAGTTACTAAATTATTTTTAGAATAAAAAACTATTAAATGGAGCTTATCAATTACTTTCATTTGTGATAATACAACATCCATAACAAAGTCTAATGCATTTATTTCTATAAAAAATTCCTTAGATGATAAATAAAATTATTAATTTTAAAAAATAGTTTCATATATAATATTTTTAAAAGACAACAAAAAATTATCTATTATTTCTATATGTACAAGTTTGATTTTCTTAATTAAATATATTTCTTATTTTTTGACAAAGTCTTTGTCTACAAAACAAGCTAAGGTTCTTGAATCTAACAAATCTAAGACTTTGTGATTTTTCAATCCTAAACAAACTTCTATTATGAAATAAGATGAAGGATTGGAAGAAAAAATATGACCTTTACTAGATATTACACAAGATTCTAGCCACACTATCTTTAATGTAGCTGAAAAAACTTTTTTTCTAGCACATTATCTTCTTTGGAAACCATACTCTTCATTTTTGTGATTGAATTGTTTTTTTAAATAATATTGAGTAATGTGCTTGGATTCTCTATAATATAGGTACAAATTTGTTTGACAACAAGTATTTTTTTGCTTAGTGAGAAGTTTAAAATGCATCGTGTCAATTTGTATAGACTCTAGCTTAGATAAGTAAGCTTCCAAAAACTTGGAAGTTGTTACCATAGCTTAATTTGTACATCTTCAACCAAATCTTTGTTCTTATTAACTTTCAAAGAATCAATTATTGCATGTAATGGCTTGAATAATAAATTACTTCAATGAATCTATTTTTGGTATTATTAATAATAAATCTTTGATAATATCTTTCAATCCATATTAAAATTTATTAATAAGGATTTATCATTTTAATCTATTTTTTAAGCAAGATTTTAGAATTTAGCAACATATGTAGTGGCTGAAAATGATCTTTATTGTAGAAATATGAGCTTGGTCTCTACTATCCTTTCTTGATCACTTTTTTCAAATGTAGCCATAAATATTTCTGAAAATGAATCCAAATTATAGAATAATTATAAATATTTTTCTATCAAATGTAGAAATAAAAAAAAAAAAAAAAAAACACTTCCAAAAAAAAGTGCTCCTATAAATTTGACTTATGTAAATCCATCAAGATATTGAAAAAGATGCTATCTTAAATAGAGCTTTACTTGTTGTAAAAATCCTAAAAACTTTGAATTTATTCCATCAAAATTCTTTGATAAACTTATCCTTATCTCTCTTATACTTATAGTAATAAGATTCCTTGAATTCAATTATGAACTTAATCTACTTGCTTCTCTTTCTTGCACAACTTCTTGGCATAGACTTTGAACTTCATTATTGATTTTTTTTATAGGAATAGGAATAATACCTCCATGATTTATATTTTAAATATATGATATTTTTACCTTAAGAGTATTGATAAGCTCATGAAGATCTATAATAGTTATAAATCTATTATTACTTCTACCACAAATGATATTTATAATTTTTTCTTCCATTAATAATTCAAATAAATTCAAAAGATCAAATTAAAGGAAGGTAATTTTTAACCTCTAATATTAAATAAAAATTTCGACAAAGAAAGGTAATTTACTCTCTTTAAGGAAAAATATCAGTATTAGAAAATTAAGCTATTAGTTTAAAGATAGATGGTCCACAACCTTCAAAAACAAAATGATTGAAGTGGAATAATTTACTTACTTTTAGAAAAAAAAATAACAATGAGTTAGGATTCTTATCAAATTATCAAAGACATGAATCTTAAAAAATTAAAAGATTAAGATACTTTTATGTCAATCAAAAAGTTTAAAGAATCACTCAATGATGATATAATATAAAATTAGAATGACTATTGTCAAAGACAAGAAGACTAAAAATCTTGAAATAAGATTAAAGACTAAAAAGATATTGACAATAGTGAAGAAAGCTTCACTCTTACCTCCATATATACTATCTAATTAGGAGTTATATAGCAATATTTTTTAGAACTTCTAACTCATATTGACTTTGCAAGATGCATGTTTTAACTTACAAGGAAAGTTTCTTATATGTCCACCATATTGTTAACTTATATCACAAGCTACTAACACTTGCAATATATGGTTAGCTTGTTGGCTGAATTTCTAATCTATCAATCATCTACAAACATGTATAAAGTCAAATATGCATCTATGAAGCTTTTAAGAGATATGCCATAAGATAATATCAATTTTATTTATATTTATCTTTTATCTAATACTTCTTATTTATATAAATATATATATATATATATATATATATCCATGATAAGTTCACAAGGCCATAATAAAACCACATTAACATTGATTATATTAATAGATTATATGATATCAAAAATAATTCAAGTTCAAAGCACAATTGGCTAAAGTTTTATCCTAAAATTAATAAATTTATGTTATTGATTCAAAGAGGATAATATGAGAGTATACTCTAAGGAGAGTGTAAAAACAAAATGCAGAAGAAGAGGTTAGGGAGCAATAAGAGGCCTTCATTTCTAGCCCAATCTACAATAAACCACTCTTAGGAAATAAAATTTTATATAAGAAACTTTAATCTATGATAGAATAAGTTCAAGGACTATGATAGAATGATTTGGTAGAATAGTAAGCGACATTGTTAGTAAAACAAAAGTAAGAGGTAGAATGAGAAGAAGCTTAATAAGAGCTAAACCAAGTAGGCATGCAAGTTGGTGATGGAAGGTAAGAAAATAAGAAGGTGTGAATATATTAAGTAACAGTGTGGATATCTTAGATTATAGAAGATATATTATTACATTTTTAAAGTGGACATCAAAATAAAGAATTAAAAGATCATAAGTCTTCAATTTGTACAAAATAAAAGATTCAAAGAATACTTGCTAATTACTAACAGTATTGCAAGAATACAATAAGTGATTTAAGGAAGATAGACATAACTCAATATACAAAAGTTTCACAAAGATTTTCAAATTGATGAGATGTTAGTATAGAGAATCAAAGACATGGAATGTAATTTAAAAATGAATGAATGAGTATAATCTACCAATGATCTTTTTTTCTTTAGATCTTAAGATTATAAATCACTAGAATATAAATGATGCAAAAACTATACTATTTGGTGTCATAGCTATGTTTTCTATCTTTTAGCTAAACAATAAATCAATTTTTTTAATTTATCACTTATTATACTAAAGTTGTATTATGATATTAAAAATTGATATAATTTTAAAATTAATTTTAGCTTTAAAAAGTTAAAAAATTAATATAATTAATTATAAAAGTTAATTTTTATTAGATTTTTTTAATAATAATATAAATATAATCTATTTGAAATAAAAATCTCAAATGTAGATAAAATAATTGTGCTCAAGACTTCAAAACTAATTGTGGCTTTAAGATCATGGATGCATTAATGTAGAATGCCAATGCAAGGACTATTTCTACAATGGTTAGATCTTTAAGTGCCCCTCAAAGAGATCCATGAATGTCAAGCAAGCCATCTTGATAGTTTTTTGTAGATCAACCATGTACAATTTTTAATTTGGCTTTAATTCCAAAATCAAATAGAATTGCATTATGGAAACCTCCTATACATTGTTGTAGCTAAAGCTGGTGGTGAAATTGGCAATTGTTACCAACTCTTCCTTCAAATGTCACCATTTTCTAAAAACAAGTTTTACCAATAAAAGCCATGTTTTGTCAATAAAAGCCATTATATCTAAATAGCCATTGTGAAAATTTATAAGCATTGTTAAAGAGGATGATACTAGTCGTCATTCCACTCAGCTCCTATATTAGGTGTCAATTGTCACTCATTATGCTACATCTACCATGCTTAAAATTCCATCCACAAGCACACATAGCAAAGTAATGGGATATGACATACAGATGATATTACTAGATTGTTGGTGTTGTGGGCAAAGACTTGTCACCCAAGGAGTTCAGTAGCGGGGAGTCTCCTGATTTCATCATCACTCTCCAAGCTTCCCTTATTAGAACAAATTCTAATTTTTTCACTCTCTCCCTATTTTCAACCTTGAAGAAAAGTTTGCCGTCTGACAACTTCTACATCCTCAGTCCGCCACAATCGTAATCCTAGAGTCAATGTCCTCAGCATTTGAGCTTCCCAAACTACACTTGTGACTTAGACACAACCCTCAATAAACACTGGCTCTCTTTGTAGCATCTTTGCAATCACCAATCCAAGTTCCCACCTGGCAATTGAAAAAACAAATCAAACTGTTCAATAATCACTGTCTAGGATCAACAAGCATCATGATGCCGTGTCTTCAATCCCACTCACGTCACTCAACTCAACTTCTCTGACAATACTAGAGACAACCACATCACCGCATACCCTTCCTCCATGACTCCCAATGAAAGGATGGATCCTATCAGTCAATGTCTATCCACTGGTGCGCCACAAAGTCATCGTTGCAATGCTTTGCTAGCCCCTTTCGTAGCTGAAAGTTCCATTTTGTTTGGAGTCAGGCTTTCCATGACAACTGCACGGGTTTCGCTAGTATATATATATGTATAAATACACTCAAGGAGGGAATTACTAACAGGTCTCATTGTTTATACTCTAATCAAGGATGCATCAGCGCATCGATTGGCTTGGATAATGTAGTCAAGCTTGCAAATTAATCCTCGTTTGCAAAATACAAGCGATGTGAACCAATCTCGTGAATGCTGGCGTAGTAAAGAGAGAGATATAATAAGAAAAATAAAAATAAAAATAAAAAAACAAAAAAAAATTGAAACAGATTCCTGCGATTAGTCTTCTTTAGTATCCCTTGAGAGGCGATGGATCCAAACTTCTGCAGTGCATTCGATCGGCACATTGAGGAGAGCTTCAGAGGAAGAGGTCACGTGAATTGATATGGAGCTTCGATCAAATGCAATGATGAAAGGAGGGCAAAGTGGGACGATTGATTGATATAAGTTCTGATAAACAACCCATCGATCAGCAATGTTGAAGTGCACGGACTTTAATCCGCGGGGGTCGAGGAAGTCTGAAATTACTCATAAGTATCTTCGGAAAACTCTAAACGTCTCAAACGCATCGTGATCTTCGATGTGTGGTTTGGGAAGCGACGTTGTTGGTAGTGGACATGGATACGATTTCCTGACGGAGTAGTCGGTTCCTGGCTTTTCGCTGTGGAGGCAGCTGAATTTGTTTATGCTTGGGAGGTATGACCCAGTTGGGTCTGCACAGCTGGGGGTAGATTGTGTAGTCAAGCTCCTTATTGTTTTTTTTATTTTTTTATTTTTTATTTTTATTTTGCTAACAACCCTCATTCGTGTTCTATAACAAAGTTTGCATCTGCGCATCGATTTGCATAGATACTGTCGCCGAGCTTGGTGATTATACCTCCTTATCAAAAGCGCAGCGTCGTGAAGTAGACTCGATAATACTGACGTTGTAAAGAGAGAAAATTTACACAAACATTAGAACATTCAATTGTTTTTTGTACTTTTAAGATTATTCCCTACCAATTCTTACTATTATTTCATCTTTTAAAAAATAAATACATGTAATTTTTAATAAATTTAAATTTTTTGTTTTGATACATCTTTAGAATTTGAATAGAATTGCAATGTAGTAATAGCATATTATTTATTTTCAATTTCAAGAGTAGGATGCTAAATCAATTTAGTTTTAATTCAAATTTGACAATTCATTTATTCTTAAAGATTCATATATTTCACAATATATTCTAGATAAGAAAAATATCATATATATATATATATATATATATATATATCTTGAATATGCTAAAATATCATGAATATCCTTACATTCTTGATAATAGCAAATTTATCCTTAGTATTTTTTATAATAATAAATGTATCCTTAAATATGATAAGGTATTATCAATCTAACAAAGATCCAATAAATCTTATGGATTCTATTATTTTTTTTTGTCTTCATATGATATAAGATGAAGAGGATTGGAATAATTTTAGGTAGAGGGATTTTTTGAAAGTCACAAAAAGAGGTTCAATTCCATAGAAATAGAAATGTTTTAAGTTCACAAAGCATTTCTTCTTCAATAAGCCATGTTGTTCTGCAACAATAAACACCCCAAAAGAAAGTCTCAATATTGCTATGGCTATAAAAAACCTGTAAGTATGTATACAAAAGAAAGAAGTAATAGTATTAAACATCCTTGTGGCAAAAATTTATCTATGTAGCTTAGAGAAATACCTACAAATATCATATATGACAATGATGTTATTGTTTTTGACCTCCTAGAGAAAAATGATTGTGGAATATGAGACTAGTCTTAAATCCACAAGTATAGTGGTAAGATTTTTTTGAATTTAATAGGATTGATATGTATACTTCCAGAAACAAAGTTTATTCAAGGCATTGACGTAAACAACTTACTGACAAAGCAACATCCTCTAGTATAGTCAATCTCATCTTTAGATTCAAATGCTAATACATTGCTACTTATAATTGGCAAAGATATATACGACAATGACTTAAGAAGATATTATGTAGAGATGGGAATGCCTTAAGAGCCATTAACATATGACTTTGTTCATAATCAATTTTTTTTGCAATATTAGAATCCACAAAATAGATTCTAAGCATTTCCATCTATTTAACAATGCATCTACTTAGCTCTTTCAAATAAGAATAAGGTAAAAATTTAAGGTGTGGATTCTTCCTACTCTTAATAAAATGGAGCTTTGGGATACATACATATACATACCTTGAAACTTAAAACAAACAACTTGCAACAGAGATTTCAAAGCCAAGTGCCCTTATCTAAATGGTGCTAATAGAGGGATTACAAATTTATTCATTTCTAAAAAGACAAAAATTTATTGTTTGCAATACATCTAGATTTTGGAAAGCATGCAAATCAAAAGATGCAAGCATCACAACAAAGAAAGCATCACCTTAACCAAACACAAGGATACTTATTATATTCAAGGGTATTGCTATTATCAAGAATGCAGGGATATTCTTGATATGTTAGCATGCTTGAGGGGTATATATGATATATTTCCTTTTAGATAATCTCCTGAGTGAATCCTAGCATAAGAATCAACATTCACTTGCTATTATCCTTTCAAATGTTGTTAAAATAGGTACATCTTCAAGGAAGATGCTGAAAATACGAAAATAAAATAAGGTCAACACTCATGTTTAATTCAGACTGGAACAACTTTCATTATTATCACACTCCATTCTTTTTCTCAATAACCAGTACTCTGTACAAATGCTGTAAATTGTGCATGATATTAAGTGGAGTGGATAGCATTCTTTATCTAGGATATTGTGCATAGAAGATTTCAAAACATGTTCTAATAGTTTGAGATCTCCACATTGATTTTGACATGAATTTCCACATGTCGAAGAATGTATGTGACTTGTTCACGTGCATTCGGGGACTCCGGACCTCCTCCACTACGGCAATGATGAAGCTGCCAGAACTCAAAGGGAAGTTTGGGGAAGGCATGGAAAGAAGCTCCGCTAGGGATGAAGGCGATTGCAAAAATGAGGTCGATTAGATACGAGACATCGACGACAGATGCGAAAACTCGTGGTGTTGTTGATGCAGCAGCTGGTCGTAACTGCAAAGCTGTTTCTGATCGCTTGCCTAGCTAACGTCGATGCTCAGTGACCGAAAGCTGGTGATTGGTGATGAGCACTCAAACCTTTCAAGAATAGAGTTTTGCATGCTATAGTCTTAGGTGGAGGGATTATTCTTGTAAGCACTCGCGTTCTGGTGTGCAGCGATTCTTTTGGTAGAGTAATTGTCTGTAGACGCTCGAATTATTTACACAAGACGTGATGTCCGAATCGGAGGAGAGCCGAGATTCAAGAGTTGCACTCATGTTCGACCTGAAGGTCTTCATAAATAGAGAAACTAAATTGTCACAAGGTTTACAACAAATCTCTTGTGGTGAGCCATTGCATGGCCACGCTTGCCCATGTTGGGTGCGTCATCACAATTGAGCATGTGTTTGCTTGTGAAACTGTCTACAACAAAGATGGCAATTAGAAAGACGAGAAAAAAGAACAAGAAAAAGACAAAGAGACAAGGAATTGAGCATGCAAGGAAGAGTAAGTGAGTTTATCTTAAAATAGAGTCTTTTTAATGGAGATGAGAAGGGAGTTACCCAGCCAATCTAATCTTGCAGATATTTAACACAATGATATTCAATAGCTTCAAAATTAACTAAACAATTTGAGATTCTCATATACCTCTATGCTCTACAATATGAAACATGACATTAATAATCTTTTGCTTTTGTTAGTTCATGTTTTTTCTAGTTTATGTATTTGCCATTTTTTAGCATCAAATTTTAGAAACATATCATATTGTATAATATATTTAATAAAATTGAAAGAAGCAAAAATCAACTCCATCCAAATTTTTATCAATTTTATTCAAATTGTACGATATGCATGTAACATCAACAACAACAAAAATAGGATTTTAGAATAATATCTTTAAAATATACATATATATATATATATATATATATATACATATACAACCAAAAATATTAATAACAAATTAAATCCAAAAAAGCTAAAGTTTATCTTTATAGCATACAAACAAAAAAGTAAATATTCTAAAACAACAAAAATTAGGAAGAAACATTAGGAACATGTTACATTTTAAAAGTTTTGAAGCTTGTAGTGAAACAAATTGTAGGATTGTACCACCACGCAACTATAAGAATTAGTCTTTAGACCCAAAACTTTCAAATGTCCAATATTGTCCAATATTGTTTCATGAGCCTACTTCGTCCTTTGCCATAGCACTTTTGATGCAAAATATTTAATCCTACAAGACAATTGTATAAAATCAACTTAAAATATAACATAACTCACAACGAAGAACACAACATCTTTGCTCTATCTTAGCAAGCAAAGAAGTTATTATTGGGAATCCTTAGGATTCTAACAACTCAATTTTTAGAATATTCATGTTCCCAATGACTTTGCATTTCTCAAGTTCTCCAAGTTCCTTCTTCAACAACCAATCAAAATGCATCTTTGTCTCTTTATCTTATATCCAAGTTCTTTTACATAATATATAAATATATATATATATATATATATATATGTGTGTGTGTCTTAAAATCAAAGCATCTTTTTTTGATTTGGGAGTAATAAAAATGAATATTTATCACTTGTAATTACAAAAACATGTAGCAATTTCCAACTTGTCTACACCAAGAATGATGTATCAATAGTTTCTTGACAATGATAAAAGTGGCAACATTAGTGTTAGTGTCACCAGAGATGTCTATTTAAAACATGAATTTTGTTTTCCTAAAATGAAACTATCTACTGTACAAACACATTGGTCTCAAACACATTACTCTCACTTTAATAAAGAAGATGTAAATGTACAGTGAGACATATACAGTGTAGAATGCCTTTCCAGGCAGAATGGGAACATGCCAGTTGCAGTTAGAGGGAATTGGAAGATGAAAAGCTTTGTTGTAACCCAGGGTTTGCAGCCTCTCACAACTCAGGTCTTTCTATATCTCAATAAGCCTCCTCGACTCCTCCTTTCTTCCTTCCTGCCTTCTGTCTTCTACAACCGAGCATTCTGCTTGTGGGGATATCCTTTTTGGCGCCCTGCAGTGATTGCAAGAAGCGTGCATTAGAGTGTTATTGTGGTGATCTGAACTCTTGTCTATGTGCGACCGAGCGGTAAAGAGGTCACATTCGCTGTTGTTTCGGGCTGGAGGTGTTGCAGGAATTTCGTGCGGGAGGACAGTGTGCAAGCAAAGATTCGCGAGATCAAGTACATTATTCAGAATCCATCTTTTATCATTTCGTTTTTTATCTGCCGTTTAAGTTTCCTATTCGGGTTTCATTGGCGGTGGTTTTGTCCACCGTCCCTGGTCAATAGCAGTGTTGGTGCTTGACGAATTCGTCGACCGGAGTCCTGTGAAATGCATCACATCGACCAAAAAATGAGGGGTTTTGCGGTTGATTCGTTACCAGTTCATTGGCCAGCGTTACCAGGTCGACAACTGATTAGCAAATTAGTAAGCGCGGTTTGCGTCGTATTAGCCAGCACGGAACACTCAAACTTCAGAGCAATTTTCTATATGCTGCAGGGGATATTGAGCCTCTGTGAATCAACTAAATTTTTAAAAATAAAAAAAATGGTACCAACAGCGTGCCTATTATGTCTTCGATGGCATGCCTAAGCAGCCCACCTGCACTATACATCTTCTTCACCTCATGCAATTTTTCTCCGAATTTGCAGACGATATTCCTCTCGTAATCTAAGTTGGAGCGGGATCCCCAAATTGAGACCATTACAGTGGCATCGAGTCTGAAGATCCTACATCATGTGTGGGCCACGTAACATGTTCACATCAGTGTTCAAAACAAAGCGTAATCCGAACATGCCGAGGAACCCAACACGATCCATGATGGACAAAATCCATTTCCTTTTCAAGAAGGATGAGAGGGAGGCGATTCCGGGATCCGGGTCAAGAGCTGGATCACGACCGGGCTCCACAATTCCATCGCGAGGTCCATCGCGGTGACCTCCGTATTGTGTTTGTAAGAAACCTCGACAAATTGATGCAATATCCTGCGGCAACTAGATTTAACATTCCACATTCAGAAATACACATCATGCTATATCGAAAGTGACATAAAGTTGGCGAACTGGTTTGTCTGTCTTATCTGCCTTACAAATTATGAACAATGTGAGTTTCTGCATTAAAAAAGAAACCAGATAAAGCAATTCTTCACCTTCACACAAAGTCCTGCTTCAAGTGTTAGGGACTCAAGGTTTCCAAAGTAGACACCAACGCACAATTTGAATTAGAATACCCACTCACGTGATTCAAAAATATATTCAGAATCCAAGAAGTTTCTTTGGTTTTTAGTTAGTGGTAAATACAGTAGAACGGCACTTCAATGCTGCGAAAGTGATACATAGCAGGGGCTGTAAGTTAAACCGTACCCAAAAGGAACTATCTGTTTTACAAAGAAACCTAAAAGATAATTCTTTTTCTCTTCTTGCAGCCTACAGTAAAGCACACCAATGGTTCGCTTCTGTTGGTTCTACGTCCAAGTCAAGCCCCACAAGGCTAATTGCAGTTGCCGTCGCGTATAAATATTCAGGTAGAACACCTTCAAATCTACTTTCTTCAACACATGCATCCCTCTCCTTCCGCACTGCCCCAAAATTTTCAAAATTGAGCTCAACAAACTTCCCCCACACCATAACAATGCGGATATGTAGTGTCATTAGAAAGATGAGAAAAAGCTGAATAGGATGCGAAGAGAAAAGGCAATCTGGAAAAGATCAGTGAGTCCTATCACTTCAAATCACTGTGTTGTCCTTGATTGTAGCGTTTTTGGCTATCACAACAATGCCTGAGCGAATGTAGAAACCTTCTTTGGCTCTGTCTGCCTCAAAGACAGTCTGCATGCAAACAGGTAAACAATCGCTTTGTCTCTTCAGTAAGAATTCAAAAGCAGAGTTAATGCACTTGGACTTGACGTCCTAACGGCTGGAAATAAAATCCTTAACGAATCTGAAACTTGTCTGGGTGTTTCCAACACTAAAGAATAGAACAGTAGCATCAAAATCAAAAAAAAATAGAAAGGTAAATAATTTTCATACATCTGTGTTGGCAATGACGACGTTCTTCCCTATCTTCGCATTCTTATCAATTATACAGTTCCTGCAAACCAACCCAATAATGTATTATTCAGTTATTCATGACCCGAGAACACAAATATAATTCTAACTAACAAACGTAGAATGTTCAAATGCCAACTGCACTAATGTATGCACAGCTCTATTTGCAAAACTTTAGAGTATGTGACTGAATTCACGATTTCATGCACAGTGCTAGTTCTGTTAAGTGTCCAATCCATCACTCGGTTCAAGGCTAGTACTTAATAGTGGTGTTCTTGCCAATCCCCATGGGCACTTTGCCTGCAGCGATCAAGGCAACTCGCTCCTCATCTGTTTCATAGAAATCTGCACCTAACATCATTGTATTCTGCACCAAACAAGCACCACAAAGTTCATGTTACACAAGAAATTCAAACATTTTAAGTCTTGCGCTGCCAGTGCTCGCTCAACAGAAATAAATAAATAACTAAATAAAAATTAAAAAATTAAAAATTAAAAAGAAGAAGGAAAGAGCATAATTAGCTAATCTCATCATCGAAAGGTCCAGTAACTATGCCCCAATAACTAATACCAAAATATTCGAGCACGATTTCAAGAATACCCAACACAATCAATATTGAGATGATTCATACTGTAATAGTTGGAATCATGTGTCTAACGTACTTAAACTTAACGAATTGCGAACAAGAAAATATACTTTAAGAATCAAAAGTAACATCCACAGAAGCTTCCAAAGCACGTAAATAATTATGTAACTACTATGAAATAAATTATGGTAGGTAAACCTATACCTTCACTTCAACACCAGATTCAAGCCGAGATCGAAGTCCGATTAATGAATGCTCCACTTTACAGTCCCGTAAGAAGCATCCATGAGACACAATTGAGTGGATGATCTGCGTTGCAAAATATTTGTTAAGACTGCAACTCACCTTTCATCCAAAAATTTCCAATTCTTACTCTCATTCATCCAAACCTGTACTATATCTCACGTTTGTATCCACACCATAAACGTATTAATATACTTTCGCAACCATTAATCAACATCATTTTAACAGCATAATGTAACGCCGACTGTAGACTGGGACCCCAATCTTCTTTCCAAGGTTGAAAACTACACTGATTCACTTGAGTAATTACAGGCACTAGCTAGAAATATCATTCAGCAGAACTTCGCTCGTGTGGTGATTGGTTACCCTGCATTGTTCCACTTTCGTCGGCGGGAGGTAGCGGGGTGATGTGAAGATTGGTTTTGTCGCATCATAAAATTTGAATTTAGGAGGCTGCCAAGAAAAAAACCACACTAACTTAAGAGCAGTCACAGCCACGCGAAGGACTCATTAGCGCCCCACCTCAACTGAATTGATCAAAGAAGTAAGACAAGTTTAAGAAGTACTCATCAAAATAAGGACCGCCTTGACAAAACTAGCGTGCATCTAAGCATTCACATTCTAGATCTTAGAGCATCATGATACCAGTATATTCAAAGCAGGAAACATTATTCGTTAGTTATCTGAATGCTGTTACCAGATATAAAATGCACCAAGAAAGTTACCTGCGCTGCCAGTGCCAAGTTAGCGTCAAAAAAAGACTTGATTGTTCCAATGTCTTCCCAGTAGTCGTTGAACAAATATGCCTGTCAAAGAACACCATTCATAGTAAGAAAACAACTTCAACCCTTTACCACGACCGGGCATGAGGAAGTAGCTGTCAATTATCAATTGTAAAGGTGACAACGCCAACGTAAGAGCAAAAAACCTTCATGCATGTGATTTTATACTCACAAATGTCTTTCACGATAAGATCTTGCACTGCACAAGATTTCATGTATTTTATTACTATAATTTCTCAACAGTACTCTGAGTCCAACGAAGCGCCCAAAGGTAGGGCTTCGCCACAAACCTGAACATTGTATTCTTTTGCTGCTGCAGGAATGATCTCTGACCCGAAATCATTGGATGTTGGGTATCGCCATCTGCATCACCCAGCAAAATACCTGAGACTATGTTTTCCTGAACATCAAATCATAAGCTCTCTCTCTCTCTCTCTCTCTCTCTCTCTCTCTCCACGAACATTTTCTGTCGTTTTAATTATTTTGAGAAAGGTCCTGAGAGCAACTCTCTCTCTCTCTCTCTCTCTCTCCACGAACATTTTCTGTCGTTTTAATTATTTTGAGAAAGGTCCTGAGAGCAACTCTCTCTCTCTCTCTCTCTCTCTCTCTCTCTCTCTCTCTCTCTCTCCACGAACATTTTCTGTCGTTTTAATTATTTTGAGAAAGGTCCTGAGAGCAACTCTCTCTCTCTCTCTCTCTCTCTCTCTCTCTCTCTCTCTCTCTCTCTCTCTCTCTCTCTCTCTCTCTCTCTCTCACGAACATTTTCTGTCGTTTTAATTATTTTGAGAAAGGTCCTGAGAGCAACTCTCTCTCTCTCTCTCTCTCTCTCTCTCTCCACGAACATTTTCTGTCGTTTTAATTATTTTGAGAAAGGTCCTGAGAGCAACTTCTACTGACCTTAGGAGCTTCAGCAGAATGTCTTTTCTAAACACATATATACCCATGGATGCAATGTATGGCATCTTCTTCGCTTCTTCAGGCGACAGGCCTAATACGGAAGTGTCCACTTGCTGCACTCCCAAGGCACATCAGATATAATTAATTGTCTTCCGACGATGGCGAGCCAAGTCTAACATCAATATTCCTACAGAATACTCATACAAGAGCTTTCACCTCACATTCTTAGAATTTCGATAACAATCCATTATCTTAACAGATAACATACTTTGAGTCTCATGACGCAGGTAGAAAATTATTTACCTATCAGTATCTGAAACCCAATACAATCACCAATTTTGCAAGTCTTGTTAACAATAAAAATGAAAGCATCAAACCAAACTCAGTGACCACTAAAGAACTGCAGTGCACAATACCATGGACTCCAGGTCTACTCCCCTAGGCTTTTCGTTGAAGTAAAGGACTCGGCCCTTGTCATCAATCTTCATCAATCCGTAGTCCGAAGCACGGCTGCGCACAAATCCCAAACAAGCCACATGTCAATACCACGACCATCAGCCATTCTTAAAGAACGAGCACACAATAGACCGGCTAAACGTATGCTTTAAATGTTCATAACTATCTCCCTGACTCGCTGGCTCTAACTAGCGCAATATGCATCCATAAAGATGAAGTTTGAAGGTTCCAAATCGTTCGTATTCTACTGAAATACTTGGAACGCTTGTTGGATTTCAGCTTCATCCTGAAAACTTGGTTTTTAGCATGAAAAAATTGGTCAACACAGAATGACATCATTCATGTTATCGACACTAAGATATGGCTCATGATGTGCATCACACGGAGTAAGAACACATACCTTTCATCCATGGGCACACAAGAAATAGTAATATCAGCTCCGCTGTCCTTGTGCTTCTGCAACACATACATAAACTCCAATTACTTGCCGACGGGAATCAAACAAACCACATTTTGAGACCACCATTCTGTAGCCGTGCAAGCACAATTCACTGAAGCATATTAACACCATATCAAATATGCTTGCTGCTTCTAAACTATTTCAGCGTTTAGTTTGTACATTGAAAATAGACAGATTAAGGTTTGTGATAGCATGGTTACATCTTATCCTCTCACTAATTGTATTACTGACAATACTCCGAGAAACAATACCACACGTACCTATTGGCATTCTGCATTCACAACAACAAAGCATGTGCATATCCTGCTAAGACTTATCATAAGACACCAACTAGTGGTAAGCGATAACGAGTAGGTTAGACGATGCTGACCTGAATGAAATCCATATAGTCCATGCGATACAAGTGATCTCCAGAAAGAATAAGCACATGCTCAACTTGCTTATTCTTAGCATCCTGCTCTCAACAACAGGATGAATACAAGCTTATTACTCATCCGAATCAATAATAGCTCTATTCGAATATCCCTCAAAATTTGAGTTCCACGAACCCCAGGAAATATCATAAAATGCATAGACAACTAAAACACACGGAAGGTAGTGTAGTACATACATACCTCAAAAAGCCACGTAAACTGTCGGACTGCATCGGCCGTACCCTGGAACCAATTCATACCAGCCTCTCCAGGTGTCTGCGTGGCTGCCAGCACCTGCACAACCGCATCATGTGCTTTCAAAAAAAGCTACAATCACTTTCCTTTTTCTCAAACGCCATAAATGAAGTTATAAAGAAATTGAACTTTTATCAAGGTGATGCATTGGCATGTTACAACAGAACATTATTCAATCACCTCAACGAACCCATCCCCGAAGTTAACTCCATTTCCAAAAGTGTACGTTCTGGCTAAATGCCGGTTTAGTGAAGCCGAATTGAATTGAGTAAGAATGAAGATTTTGTTGATGCCACTGTTGATGCAGTTACTCATAGGAACATCAATCAGTCGATATCCTCCTCCAATCGGCACCTGCACCAAAAGTATGAATGATGTATAACAAAATGTGGGCATAAATTACAAATTCATGATCTGCTATAAGTAATAAATAGAGTAAAAAATGTCTAATCAGAACACATGCCCAATGCTAAACTTAATTATCTCCCCTTCTTCAATTGGTAATAAATTCCGGTCCATCTTCGAAAGGTAGGAAACACAACTTGCTGACTTCAGTTAAGTATGGTCATGCCAAGCATCTGATAGAAAAATTCTGAAAATATTCTCGAATACTACAAACGTCGCGCAAGAAGTGACCATAAACACTTACAGCTGGTTTGGCTCTTCTATGGGTCAGAGGAAACAGCCGAGTTCCCGCTCCCCCACCGAGAATGAGTGATACTACAGAACGAGCTTGGACAGAGGGCTTCTGTGCAGGCGGCGATTCCTGCAACTCCGCATTCAGAGTTCATCAATGGAATGATCAACAGCATTCATGCACCAATCATAGCATTGTCCGGAATGCAAAAAATGCAGCTCTCGTGATCTCGTCTATGTTTAAAACCGTTATCACAACATACATACATCCATTTGAATGCACCAAATAACAATTGACATAATCGTTAAAATGATCGCCAGTGAAAGCAACACTGTTCCAAAAGTCAAGCGTAATGCTATATATCCAGTGAAGGGGAGCCTTGAATACTGCTATTGAAAACTGATAACTCCTCTTTCATTGATGCGCAGAAAGTGAATAATTACTATTACATACAACTATATGCAGTACATACCTAGATCCGTCTCTATTTGCAAAATCAAAGTCATCAAACACAAGACTCCCAACCTCAAATGATTGGCACATAAGAATATAGCTTGATGCTGAACTAGTCACCTAAATCCTGATTTTATTCTTTGACTATATTAGACTGAAAGAGTGGAAAAGTAAAAGCATTCCACTGATCTTATCACTGGAAGGAAAACCTCGCCGCTCACAGGATGATAGAAACAAACATGAAATACAAACTATAGACCTGCAAAGTACCAAAATGTTCTGGTAAGTTATGCAGACAAATCAGGTTTACTTAGTTGGACTAAGAGTAGTGATTGTGACATCAACTTGGTAAAAGACATGGGAAAATAAATCAGAAAAGTATGGACTAGTATTACGCACAAAAACTTGTGCGTTCATCTAGATTACTAACAAGCACAAAATCACGAGTACAAAACTACAATGCAATCAAACCAATTCGCAGTCACAGCCATCAAAAAAGGAAGCCAAACTTTTGTATCACAAAACGGAACGGAACGGAACAGCAATCTCCAAGCTCAACCGAGCTTCAGAAACGGATCCGAGAGTATGCAACCTTTGACTGATATAAGGATGTAAAAATAATCCACATAATTTTCATCTGAAACTTGGTTACTGATATTCCCAAGTTTCATACGTGAATCCGTCCATGGGAGATACTCGAAGGCAGACGAAGCGAGACACCTAATCCAGCTAGTTCCAAAAATAAGAGCACTTAGACCAAGCCACGGTGGGGGGGGGGGGGGGGGGGGGGGGGGATGCTGAGAGCAATTTACCCTCAAATAAGCAACAAGAATACGCACTCGTCTATGCAGAGCAAGCAATTTCGATTGTGAGAGAGCCTCAAGACACAACAAGCGTCCAGGCAACGTACCACACTTTCCTCGGTAGTCTCCACAAACAGAGACTCCACGACGTTCGGCTTCGACACACGTCTGCACCATGTTGAGGACCGAGCATCATTACGGAGTGGGCTGCAGATTCCAGCATGCAGGAACGAGGACACGGAGAAGGAACAAGGAGGCGCTGCAAGCTGATTGACAGAATGCTTCTGTTGTGAGCTGCTGCATGCTACAGTTCCTACGATTGCACTTTGAGCAGACCGAAGGATTGCCGCGCCCGCCATTTCTCCAACCTTGCCTCACAAATCTCAAATCCGGATCCAACCTTTTCGCTTCCACGAGATCTGTTGAACTAACCGTACTTAATCTTTCTACTCCCTGCCAGGACGTCCTGATTACCACAATTCCACGATATGTTCTCCTTCCTCGATCCCCGCCAACATGAAAAACACAAGTTCCTAGACCACAAATACTTCAACAAGCAGTGTCCACCGAAATTCTAGTAATGGATTTTCAAAAGAGTCTCAGTCCACTCTTCCAAGTCTCTGAACCATTTCATCTAAAGTTAAACTCCTCGGCACTCCAAATCTCCACAGGAAACAGATAGGCCGAAGTCTCAACTCCACAATGCGGATGGTCTACTTGAGCAAAACCAAACACCCAGGCATCCGACTTCCCTCTCTCTCTCCTTTCCAAAAACCTCACAAAAAAACTGCACTCTCAACAACTCTCCCAAATGCGACGCGATTTTCACTCGTTCTCCCTCGTCTCTTCACCGTTCCCCGCAAATCAAAGTTCAATCGGTCTCCGGCAGCACCGAATGCATGAATCCACTGAAAATTCCGCCGCTATGAATTGGTCCTGATGGTGGCAAAGGGCGGATATGGCCACGGCGTACGAAGAAGGAAGAGTTTCCCAGCTGCCAATATCGCTAGCTCGCTGTGAGGAATAACAGGCATCAACATCATCAGGTTCCCGTGAGGTTCCCGATGCGTTCCCATCGGGGCTCCTGCCACCTTTCTCCACCCTCCTCACCCGAGATATTATGTTCTCGAAGCGTTCCCAAAAGCGTTCCCCACAGTGTGCGTAGCTCTCTCTCGAATGGGTTGGTTCCGTCACTAAGCCATGCACCTGGCACCTGCTAGACGGCTCCAAGTGGACGATCAGTCTCATCTCCCCACCCCCCAAGTTCGTTTTGGTGGCATTATTTTGGAGTTTTCTGCCACGTTTGATGACCGAAATATCGACCCTGGCTTGATGCATTCGCATCGTTCCGATTCGAAGAGCAGGTGTCGAGGCACCAGTGCCTGGATTGCAGCAGGCAGGGTTCCAGTGTTTCTAAACCCCCCCCCCCCATCTCACAAATTCCAAGGAAAAGGGTGTTCATTTTGATATATAAATCTTGGAAAGTTTGCTGGAAATGTGAGATTATTTATACGTTAACACGCCTCTTGTTAAGGGGGAGGTTTGATTCCCATTTGTGTGTGTGTGTGTTTTCGGTATATGCCATGGCTTTCTCCCACACAATCAGCTCTCCCGTACAAGGCGTCTCAACGATGAGAGCCCCACACGTGGCGTTGTACCCAACTGCTTGTTTAGACATGAAATTCCTCCGAGGTTCCTTTCTTTGTCTTGTTGCGGTGTTTGATGTGTTATTGCTTTGAACGGGTGGTCGCGGTGTGTTGGAGTAACTTCTTTGAAATGACTGCTTTATTTCCCCTTCCAAATAGCCTTGCTTGGGTTGGAAGCACGCCTCACTCCGCCCGATTTCGGCTTTCTCTCCACATCGGCTGGGCGTACTTGGTGTCGACTGACGAGCTCAAATGGAAATTGGCCAGCTAGACTAAGTTTGGGTCGAGCAATTTTTTTTTAATCTCTGAAACTGGACTTGAATTTTAGTGTCGGGTGACCAAATGTGTACATGGTCCGGAAATGTTGGGCCCTATCCAACTGGGTGGCTTGTATCCATTGAGAGCAGCAACTGCGCTCGAAAATTCTTTTATTGCGGTCAGTGGACCATTCAGTCAGGATTTGGATTTACTGTTGTTCGATGTAACACTCGAACGAGAGAAATCACACATTCACTGAACCTGGTTGATTCAAAGTGTGAATGAAGAATTGGCGCGGCGGTTTCTATATTTTAACGGTGGTCTTGAAGACCTACTTGAATATATTAGTAAAAACAACACACACTACACAACCATCGTTAAAAATAACTGCAACTCTATCTAGTCAATTATAATAGCACCTCGTAAATCTTTCAAAACAGCTTGTTGCATACTCTATTTTCATAAGTTTGCTATAAAACAACAATCTCTAAACAAGAACTTAAGGATGGGGCTCTTGTCACTCCGTCAGCCATAAACAACGATGTACAGTCAGTCCACTCTAGGTGATGAAGATGTGCCCTTTTAATGACTATCTTTAATGGAAAGGCAGTCCAATCTCAGTCGGAGATGCATCTCTGAAGCTGTCTCTCGAAGTCATCTTGTGCATGTGAATTATGAATAAAATAAAATAAAATAACATAAAAAATACCCACCACCACTGAAGAGTACTCTCACAATTTACTTCACTGATTATATTGCCTTTGTATAATGAGTTTCAGGGTAATGCACAAATGCAGGAACGTTGAACGTTCAGAATTGCATTGGAAAAGAACCGCTCTCATGTATTTGACATGATAAAGTGTGTATACTTGAAAGCCATCCACTGGTACATCAAGCTCTTTCTGCAAGTGAGACAGCCATTTGTTAGTGGACCACCCAGATAGTGATTCCAAACCTTCTCTAATACATTATGGCACCATATCACATTCAGGAAGTTCGAAATTTTCAATCAAGCGCCTGCATGACGATCAAATTTATTAGGCTCCAGAAAAACCTTCGCCGCATAGAGAAGCGTCACCAGCAGGTTTTACATCCAACTTCTCATTCACAAGATCAATAACACTAGCCCTAAGTGTCTGTAACGCCAATGCACCCAGAAACCGTGATGTAGCATCTGAATCTTCTGTTCTGCTGCCTGATAGCCTCAATGACCAATTTATAGTGTGGGATTTAACTGCTGGAGACGCAACAAGAGAAACATCCTCAAAGTTATCCAGTTCAAATGTAAGAGAATTGAGGCGAGCTTCCACACCCATGCCTGATGCTTCAGCATGCAGCCAGGCCACCAAATGGGCTGCCATCTGCCAACCAAACATCAGTTATTAATCTCTGCAGAAACTACACAAAGATGATGCAGTGTAATACAATCGTTATAAAAGGAGTCCAGTCAAAATTCTTGCTCTTTAGAATCTGAATCAAGGCTGCTACTCAACGGCCAAGTAGTTGTGTGCCCGACAGCGGGGAATAAATAGACAGAACTTAAACGGTATAATCCAAACACAACTAATGGGCTGTGAGAGTTGGAACAGGAAGTAATGAATTACCTGAAAGAGGAGGAAGGGTGAGAGCTCTGACAAAGTACAGGCTGTTGAAGTCAGTCTCTTACCATTTCCAGATGGCAGACCTGCAATTGTCAAAACGTCTTCTCTCAATACAACACTAGCCTGCCATCTGCCCAACAACGCTGAATCTGGAACATCTAATCAAAGGTCTCAGGTTGACACCTGAGCGTGCCATGTGGGATGTAATAAAAACCGGAGCTCTGGAACTCCATGAACCTACATTCATTGAAAATTCATCAATAAACCCCCATCGAAGCTACGAGAATAGATGAGAACAGAATCGAGCAATCTCAACATTAGCATGATCACAACATCAAAGCTCAAAAAGTATACTTGGAGAGGTTCTTCGCGAAGAAGTATCCAATATTGATCAGCCGCTTGACCTGCTTCTGAAGACAAAATTTAAATTGCTTTTAACAAAGTTGAGTGATTAATTTTAAAAGTACTGGGGTGGCCTCTTGTAAATACTACGGTCCACATAGTATAAGGACTTAAATGTAGAATAGAGGCCAACCATTGTAAATTAAACACTTCATCAAAGATAGCTCTGTTAGACATGGTATTTCCAGCTCTGTTAAGGGCTGTTAAGAAAAGTCCTTAACAGCCGTCTCAGGTACACTGACACCTCAACAACTATACAAGCCTGATTGGAGCTGACACCTATATAAATCTGACATGTGATTCTCCAACCAGACAAGTATCACACACCTGAGCATCAAAGTTAGCAGTCTGAATTTGCCGAAGCACAGCTTAAGTTCTTGTGGCGCCCCTGTCTACACCTGGTCCAACGCCCCTCTCCCCCGGCTCAGATGCTTCTGGCAAGACCGTCGCATCAGTCTTCCCCTCCTTACTAGTAGCTGACAAACGCCCTGTATCATTCCTAAATTTGAACGGAGCTGGCGTTGAGTGAAGAGTAACATGCAGGGACGATAGAGTGAGTGCAGCGGGAAGATGAGCTGTTAACAAGCCAACTGAGTTCTGCTCAAGACAAGGGGCGCTTTCAGAAGTTCTTACACCAATAGAGAACTCTGCACTGCCACCTGGACCAGCTGCCACTCCACGTTGCCGCTTGACCTTCCAGTTCCGCTGAAGTCTTTTCTTGGAGAAGACACAAAAGAGTCATTGGGTGTCAGGAATGGAGGTCATGTTCAACATTTCGGTTCAGGCCATTATCCTAACAAAGTGCTCTCGAAGTTGCCACCCACGACATACATAATAGTGCATACGACGAAAAGATCATACCTCATGAGAGCTCCATAAAAAACTGCCTCTCTTTCAACTTGTTGCTAAAACTTCCTTGGACGAATCATGTACTCATGTCGGTTGACCATTTTCCTGTTATCATGCTCCGGACAATGACTTATAACATAACTACATAACATCACTACAGCGACAGAGAGAAAAGGCCATGATTTGTTTGCTGCAGTACGACCCCTATATTGTTATGAAAGATGTGAACATTGGGTGTCACGAACGGAGGTAATGTTCAAAATCTTTCCGATAACGGTAGATTAAATTCAGACTCCTCAAACGGCACACAAAAAATATCATTCTGCTCTAAACGATGCCTGGCGCACATGGTTTCACAGGAAAAACGCAGAAGGAAAATGTGAGGAGCGTAGGAAGCGCCAATTAATAATTAGACTACCATGGGAATGGATTGCATTTAAATCAATCACCGAGATCTGAAAGATGGTACAGAGCAAATAAATATCAAATAACCCTTCTTAGATCACATTAATAGCGCCAACATTGATCTACTTGAGCAGAAAATTTAATGCTCGTTCAATACACTATTGGAACCCGAGAAGAAAAATATTTACAATCCATGTACAAGAAGCATCGGACCTTTGGCCAGGATTGAACATCCACTATACACGGAACCGCTCTTAGAACTGTCGTAGAAAAGCATTTCTTAGTTGTTTTTGTTCCAGTCAGCGAACTCCATACCTTGCACCTCGACATCAACATGCAGCAGGAGGAAACCCTAACAGCTCTTACTGCAGTCAGACTTCACGACTTTATGCTCCCGAGACAGCTACAAAGAGAGGCCAAAGTGTACCCAACAAGTATGTGTAAAATCCTGTCATTCGACCTTCAAATTGTGCAGTATCAGCGTAACCATGGGAGTAATGTTCCTTCCTACTTAGATTGCTTCAGTAATAAGTTGTTCGTTAGATAGAAAGGGTTGCACTTTAAGAGTTTTCGATGCCTTGCAGGTACAAAATCCGTAATATTACGAACAATAACAAATCTGTTTTATTTGAAGGATGGCAATGCTTCGTTGAGCCTTATTCTCCATTAAGCACATGAACACCAATTCCACGATTGCTACTCGGCCCAGACCTCAATTCCCACTCCTTCGCAATCACAGCTTTTCTACGTACAATCCAATTACACCGCATAATATTGCAAGAAGTAACATCCTCAAAAAAGAGAATAAAAATAATAAGGATAAGTGGAAGAAGAAGAAGAAAGAAGGAGAAACAGGGCACTCACGGCAGAAGATATTCCGTGCCACTTTCCTCCATAGCCAGCACCCGTTTCAGGGGCAAGGGATCCAAGAGACCTCCCTTCACCTCGCCGAGCTGTAGACAGTGTGCGTCTGTCTCTCGCTCTCTGCCTCTCGCTCTCTGCCTCTGTCTCTCTCTCAACAAGCGAAGATCGCAACCCTGATGCAGCAATTGCACATAATCCTGAACTGTAGGTGGAGCTTGGCGGCAATCCTCGTTGTTGCGAAAGTGGAAACGAAAACGATGATTGAGAGACGGCGTCCTCGTAGAGTGCAACCCCGACCACTTTCCACCCCTTGGACGGCGTCTCCACCACACAAGCGGGTTTTTTTGGGGAAAATATTTTATATATAGATATGTAAATATATAACTATATATATATAGTTATATATGTCAAGTATGCTGATATCAAGAGTACCCCTGCATTCTTGATAATAGCAAGTGTACCCCTTGCATTTTATATAATAGCAAATGTACCCTCAAATATGATAAGGTATCACCAATCTAATAAAGGCACAACAATTTTCATGAATTTTATTACTTTAATTGTCTTTATATGGAGTCCAAACTGCATGCTTTTATGATGTCATTTGTGATTAGATCTTAGCTTGCTTTTTGACATTTTACCTTGCAAATTCTTAGCATGTAAAAAAAGTATTCCAATACTTAGCTGAGATGATGCTTTCCTTGCTATAATGTTCACATTCTTCAAATTGCATTCCAATGTCAAATTCTTTGCAGCTTCACCTTCACCACTCTTAGGTGAATTAAATCATCCAAATAATATCATCTTGGATGAAAAGCTAGGAATTTGGACAAAGTTTTATTATTTACAACTTTGTGTGAAAGTTTAACTATAATTTTTTAGATAATTTTACTGCTCCATCTTTATCATCTTTCAATATCACTCAAATAAATCATTTCATAATCTATCCCTAGACCTCATTGATGCCACCTGGTTAACTATTTGGGAAACTTTGTTTGAAATATACTATATTGATTTACAAGCTCTATGACTAGCAATTTGTGATGGATAAGTTAAGCTACTAATGCACTTACATTATCACAAGGTCCACATATACATGCTTGCAAATATAAAGTGTGTAGTGTGGACGTTAAAAATAATTATAAGTACCTAGTTTAAGTTTGAATAAAGACTATATGATATGTCCAAGGTCTTCTTAAGAAAAAGTAAGCAAGTAGCGGTCCTATTACATCTACTTAGGCAAGTGTTTGAGACCATTACTAAGAGGTTGCAAGTACGCATAAGATGGATGCTCTAAAAATCCATTCTTGTTAACAAATTGGTCATTCCTTAGTTCTTTCTTCTCTATATCTTCTCTAATTCTTATATGTTAAGAACTCTCAAGCTGGCTTATTGACAACAAGTCTTGTGCACTAATATATAAGCGACTCTCATCAAAATGGATGAACTTGGCCATAATGCATGTACCTCGTTCCATCAAACCTAACATATTATTCTTTGTAGTTGAAATTGAAGAATTCTAATCAAACTTTGGCAATTCCTCCCATATTCTTGATATGCATACATTCTATTCTAGATGGCTATTCTTCCTCATTATTTTCTTAACAATTTTTTTTATCAATCACATGCAAAAGAAAAAAAAAAATTGCTTCATACTATTAGACAATAAGTTAAATCAAACAAACACCATTAAACAAAGACATAATCTCAAGGACGAGCCTTTCTTCTTAGGCTATTATTGAAGAGAGCTTCTTTTGGCTCTACTCCATCCTTATTATTAGTAAGCTCACACACACTTGACGTAACTTCCATGCCTTAATCAAATTAGTGATACCTTATCATATTTGAGGGTACATTTGTTATTATTAAAAATATTATGGCTACATTAATTATTATTGAGAATATAGAAATATTCTTAATATTTCAACATACTCAAGGGATATAAATATATATATATATATATATATATATATGAATTTTTTTCTTTCTATTTACATGTAACATACATCATGAAGATGAATATAAAGAATTATTTTTTAATATGTTAATAATTTTTTATTTTATTATTTTATTACTATTTTAAGTTTTTTTCAAATAAAAAATAAATAAATATTAAATATATAATTTTGGTGATGTTGGTGTGAATTAATTAAAGATAAAATATCATGTCATATATATATATATATATAAAACTCAAACATACTAAAATATCAAGAATATCCTTATATTTTTGATAATAGCAAATGTATCTCTAGAATCATTAGTAATAACAAACATATCTTCCAATATGATAAGGTATTAGGAATCTAACAATATTGCATCATTTTTGATAATTTTTTTATCTTAATATGGATTCAAATATGTGCCTTTAAGATTTTGGCTTAGTAGACTTTTAAAGAAAGAAAGAGCCCCTAATATGTTATACACTCTAGGATAGATTATTAGAAAAAGGAGAAGAATATCACATTTGTACAAAGTTACAAGAAGTAATTCTTACCAATATGCATATTGATTCTATACCTTTTCACTAATATTTGCAATTTTGGAGCTTCTTACAAGAAGGTACGAAGAACAATTTTTACCAGCATGCATACCAATCTTAGAGCTTTTCACCAAACTTTGCAATTATAGAGCTTCTTGCAAGAAGGTGCAATAAAGCATGAGAAGGAGGAACAAGGAGGAGAATCTATAAGAAATTTTTAACATAATTTTATATTAAATTAAATTATATGAAATAATTCTAAAAAAAATTATTTAGTTTTTTATAGATAATTTATTGTTATTTCACATTCTATAAAAAAATATTCTTTCATGAATTCAATACTATATATTAAAAATTAACAAAAAATATAAACTTAAATTTTATAATTTTTTAAAAGAATAAAAAAATATCTATTTTAAAATAAATTTAGATTTTTTCTTAAAATCAAAGTATTAAAATATTTTAATCTTTCAAAAATAAATTTAATTATGGAATTAAAATTATCTATTAATTTTATAAATAAATAAATATAAGAATAGTAATTGAAAATGAATTGATATAATAATTTCTATATAATAAAAATACTAAAAATTATAAGTTATTTAAATTATTTATATATATATATATATATATATATATATATATATATTCCTAGAATATTAGCTTTTGAACTAAGGCATAAGATAGTTCAAAATTTCTTTGCAATAAGATATCTACATATAAATATATATATATATATATATATATATTCCTAGAATATTAGCTTTTGAACTAAGGCATAAGATAGTTCAAAATTTCTTTGCAATAAGATATCTACATATATATATATAGATATATATATATATATATATATATATATATATATATATTTTGAATAAGGTTCTTTTTATATTTTTTTGAATAAGATTATTTTTATTTTTAAAAATTTAGAGTTATTAATAATTAAAAAATGAAAGAAGAAAAAAATATAATAATATAGAGTAAAAAATAACATATATCAATTAAAAATATACAAAAATTAATAAAGCTTATCGTCTTTTTAAATATAATTTTTATAATAAATTAATTGGAGTTGTAACAATAAAATTCTTAACATAGTTTAAAAACAGCAAGAATTACCATTGAATAAATAGATACTATGTATAAAAGATAAAATTTGATTTTTGATTAAGTTCTTAAGATGTTGAATGAAAAAAACTAAAAATCAAAATACACTATAAAATCTTGAATTATATATATATATATATATATATATATATATATATATATATGTATTTAAATTTAAATTTAAAAATATTTTTAAAAAAACAAATCTATAGCATTTTCTAATATTTAAGATTAAAATTCATAAAAAATTTATTATTTTTTTTTTTAAATAAATTAAAATGCCTCAAGTAAGAATTTTAAATTTTTTTTGTATTTAAATACATATATTTATATCCTCTCAATTCAATGTTAATACCATAAGATAATTTACTTATAAATAATTAATTTTAGATTTCCATTTTTTACATAATAAATTGTAAATGAAATTTAAAAAAAAATAAAAAAAAATAAAAAAATAAAAAAAAACTAGTCAAATAAAAATTAGAATTTTTTAATGAAAGATCACATTTATTGATTTCTTGTGCATTAATAATTTTTTTGCATCCATACCATTCAACCATACAATGATATATTGCTTTCAAGTTCCATAAATTTAGATATTCTATAATACTTCGACATGTGGCGAAATCAATTTCTATTAAATTGTGCCAATGTCCAATAGTGAAACAAGACCAGATACTCTAAGGCCTAAAACCTTATCAAATCCATAACAACAAAGACTTCGATATAATATAAGACTAAGTACATTAAACAAAACTTAAATTAATTAAATGTAAAATAATATAAAAGACAAGACTAAGCAAAAGAAAATAGAACCAAACAAAATCAAATAGAACAAAATAGAATGGAACGGTGAAAACAAACTTTATTGAAAAAAACCGTTTGAAACCATATCTGATTGAATGCCTCAAATAGCCTCAATCAGTCCTATTTATACTTTCTTCAATTATCTTGAACTTTCTAGAATGCTCTTAATGGTAGGCCCTACCAAGATAACCGCCCTCCTAGAAGATTTTAGAGGTGGATCCTACCATAATAATTACCTTGAGCCTTTCTAAAAGGATCTATGATGGATCCAATATAAATCACCATCTTAAATTTAATTCTAGAAGCTTCTTAAAAATGACTCCAACTACATATCTTTATGTGTAAATAATACAACCATCCTATCCATGCCTTGTTATAATTAATTCTCTTCTATTAATGTGAAATGTCCTTGTTTTGCTTCTGATGGTATTTCCAAATGATTTCTTGATAATAAGTAAGGTTTTGTTCAAGTTTTTACATTGCATCATGGATGGGATAACCTTTTTAGAGAACTTTGAACTAAATTTGTAGGCATCCATTGCCATGACGAAGGTAGCAATGCTCCAAAATATTATCCACTTCATACTGTCATAGACATACTCATGTAAGCTAGTAATTACATATATAAATAGGTAGAAGTAAGTGAAAGTAAATAAAAGTAAGTTGATTCTATAGTATTTAATATGGAAGCTTTTTAGAAGCTTCATAGATGCTGCTTTGACTTCATAGGTGTCTTTAATTGACTTTTTGGATTAAAAACGTGGTCAACAAGTTGGCCATGTGCCACACATGTTGTTAGCTTGAAGATCAAGCTAACTATGTAGCCCACACGTAGAAAAACTTACCTTGTAAGTCAAGGCATGTGTCCTACAAAGTCAACACATATTGGAGGACCTATAGAACATTGCCACGTAGCCCCTAGTTAGATAGTATATATAGAGACAAGAGTGAAGGCTTCTTCACTCTTGTCAACTCTTTTCTTGCTTCCAGTCTAGTTTCAAGGGTCTCTAGTTTTCTTGTCTTTTGCCAATAGCCATTCTAGTTTCTCTTTCAATATACATACTTATTTATCTATATTTTGTTAACTTTCTTTGAGTAAAGGCTCACTTGTCTGAATTGATTCTTCATTGAGTTCTTGTCCTTGACACATACTCATGTTGGTCATCAAACTCAATTAGTGGTGGCAACGGTGGTTGATGTTGGTCCAAAAAGTACCTTGGCTCAATATAAAATTTGTTGAGCTATAAAATATAGAAGATTAGATGGACCCAAATATGTGGTAGAAGCTCGAGGCAATATGCAATATTAAAAATTATTACAAAAATGTAAAAAGATCCAAGCTATTGAGGTGCTAGCTTACGGACTTGGATTGATGTAGCAAGTAGAAGGTTGGCATTGAAGAATAATATATGGTCACCTTCTCGAAAAAACTTATATTGTTAGTGGTTATTCGTACATTGCCTCTTTCAAATTTGTGCAATAAGAAGATAGTATTGTACCTCCTACAAGGCTATTGTAAGTCATTGTATAAACTGCTCTGTTGTTAGATTATTGGTGTAATCAAATGCTCATTACTATTAAGGAAGAATGGTGAATGATTGATACTTGCTTGAATACTATCATTGTAGGTAAATTCTAAAGGTATCAAATATTCATTCCAATTATTATGGTGAATCACTACAAATGTATATATGATATCTTTTAGGATCTAATTTGCATGCTTTGTTTGTTTATCTGTTTGAGAATAGAAGGCCATAGACATAGTAAGTCGTGTGCCTAGTAGCTTGAATAATGCTTATAAAAAATTTCGTTTAAAGCACAAATCCCAATTTGAAATGATGACATGAAATAATCCATAGTGATAAAAGATAGATTCAAAAAAGACTCGTGTAAGTATTAGAATATTAATATTAAAAAGCACTATAGCCAAGTGAAGTTTCTTTGAGAGTCAATCTACAAAGACATTAACTATAATGTAATTGTGAAGCATCTGCAACAAGACATAATGAGATCCATAGTAACTTACTCCCAACATGCCATAAGTAGTGGAATTGGCTATAATAGCCTAGAAGATGCTGCATTGCATGCTTTATTATATTGGCATGATTTGTAAGAAAGCACAAAAGCTCAAACATCAGAATCCAAGCCTATCCAAAATCATGTTTTTGAGATCCATTCTAGAATCTTTTCTTGCTTTAGGTGTCCAAATATTGGGATGTCATGTTCTTCTTCAAGTATGCGCATCCAAAATATAGTATTATCAAATACATAAATCCACTTTTTGAAATAGATCAAGCCATCATTAAGACTATAATCTGCTTACATCTTCAACCATTCATCATTCTTTTTTAATATTGCTCATCTTCAATAGATTGCTAATCATCTTGAAATAAGCAACTTGATGCATAGATTTCTTCCATTCTATATCTTTGATTAAGTTTGAAATGATACTACTAATGGTAGTAACTTTTGTCTTGTCTCCTAATTCGGCCTTCAAATATGATTTGTATAATAAACTATTTGGCACAATATATTGTCACCTTTGCTTGTACTCAAGTTGAATGTCAAAAAGCTGCAACTGTTCTTTCTAATAATAATATCATAATTTCATATTTTTTAGATATAAATCATGTAGCAAGAATTGGTGGTTGGTCCACACAATTACTAACTTCTCTAATAAATAGTATCACCATATCTTTGTAGCATGTGTAATCACTAATTGCTCTCGATTATGTGCAAAATAATTGCACTTTGTTCTTTTGAGCTTGAATGATTTATATGCCATAAGATGGAGGCTCCTACCAAAGTCTTATTTAAGGACCACTCCAATAGCAAAGTCAAAAGCATCAATGTCAAGTGTACAAGAAAGATTGAGATCATACGATTGTAATATTAAAGCAGTAATGAGTGCCTTCTTCAACCTATCAAAGGCACTTTGCTACTTCAATTTCTATTTGAATAAAGACATCTTTCTCCAATAGGCTTATTAGTGAGACAATAATATATACAAATCACCAAACAAAATACTAATAATATCCAGCAAGGCTTAAAAATGAGTAGTCTTCAAAAGCATCCTTAGGACTTGGCCAATCTTCTATTGCTTTTACCTTATTGTAATCCATGCACACATCTTTAGAGGACTCCACATGCCTCAGAAAGGTGACTTCCAATTACCAAAGTTTACACTTTGATTACTTTTAATAAAAATGAGACTTACGTAGCCAATGTAACACTTTTCATAAATATTGTTCAATCTCTTCAAAGATTTTACTATAGATAAAGATATCATCAATGAAGACAAGCCCATATTTAACCCAAAAGTCCCAAAATAATCTATTCATGTGACCCATAAAAGAAGCTAAAGTATTAATGAGGCCAAAAGGTAATACAAATCAATCAAAAGGTCCATAACACATTTAAAATGCTATCTTTTTTATATCTTCCTTGGTAATAGGGGCTTATCAATAACCTCTCTAGAGGTTCAATTTGCTAAAAATGATTACTCCTTGAAGTTGGTCAAGAAGATCATCTACACATTGTCATATAGCGTGATTTGCTATTTGAAAATACACTAAGTATCTAGCTGTAGAGAATTTAGCTTAAACTTTTATATGTATCTTAACTTAGCTTCCAAAACTCCTTTATTTTGTACAAAATTCAAAATATAGCAAAATCTCTTCAAAATATATTTTTCCCGCAAAGGATTTTCTCTTTCCAAACTTTAGAAATTCATAACTCTTGATCTAACCATTCAATTTGTTTTAAACTTGTAAAATAGGTAGAGTTTACCCTTAAGTTTTACTTTAAAAAAATCCCACCACAAAATCACTTCTGATCTTTTGATATCTAAGAAATCCTAGTAGATGCTCTAAACCCTAATTTACAAGCACCCAAGCACTATTTTCTAAATATCTCAAGAATCCAATACTCAAATTTTATCAAACTTATTTCCAAAGTTTACTAACATAAATATACACATTTTCTAAAATTTTAAGCCAAAACCTTATCAAATTGCTCAAGATATAGCTCAAGACACAACTACTAGAAAATCGGATCACTTACTACCCTTAGATTGCATGTGCTGACTTCAAAATCCAATAACTCCTTCATTTTAACTTGGAATCTAGTAAGAAATATACAAAAAGTATAGCCGCAAAAGTTTTCTCTCTAGTTGCAGTCGCCGATCTTCAATTGCCTTCCGTACGCATGCGTTATGTCAAAAATAGTGACAATAACTCCCAAATCAACACCTTAACTTTGAGCACCTATATCTCCTTCATAAAAACTCCATATCATATAAGATTTGTACCAAAACTATAGCCAAAAACCTAAAATTTCTGATCTTAGCCTTCATAGCTCAAATGGCTCCTAAAAAATAACCCTAATCTCTAATATGGTCTCGGGCAGCCTCCTCAAAGCCTATTGGTCATGATTTTTGACCAATAGGAATGGAGATTTTCATCATCCATCTCCATTCATCTATATGGATGCCCTAATCTCTCTTTTTACTAGCAAGATCCCTCTCCAACTCTTTTCTTTGTAAGATTTGCTCAATATATGTCTTAAACACCAAATTAAAGAATCAAAATAAGACTTCAAGGGTCACCAATGTCTAATAAAGGTGACTCTAAATATTTAAAATTACTACCAACAAAATCAATCTCAAAAGCTACTATCAAAAGAAAATAAATTTATACAAATTCTAATAGAAATCCTTTTAAACAACCTCCTTTTAAGGTAGTAATTTAACCACATTCTACAATCAACTAAAATCCAATAACATGACTTTCACTATATTATTAAGTAAATTATACATTAAACATATAATCACATTATTTTCATATAGTAGCCAAACCAAAACATAACAACGTAAAAGTGGATATGCATTCTTAAGAGTCTAGTTATTAAGGCCCTGATAATTGATGCAAAGTTGAAGTCCATGATCTTTTATGGGTACAAAGTGTATAAGTGCTCTTCATGATGATGTGCTTTTTTGAATGAAGTCTTTTTCCAATTGCTCATCCAATGACTTTTGCAACTCTTCAAGTTCATTTGGTACTAATTGATAAATTCGCCAACTTGCCAGTCTGGCCTCAGGCATTAGTTTTATTTAGAAGATGGCACCTCAATTAGATAGTAAGCCTCTAGGTAAGTTGGTTGGAAAGACATCCGAATATTCACGTATGAGTTGTTCTATCTTTTTTATTGATTTGGCTATCTTTCCTACTATTGAGACAAGATTTGAAACCACGACATATACTAATTATTTATGCTATATTTACTTCTTTATAAAAGTCATTCCTATAAGTGATCTCTTTGTCGTAGATTTTTTTCTATCCTACTAAATACATGGATATAAAGAATTATTTTGCATCTTCTATCTTTAAAAGAAAATGTCCTTATTAGCCAATAAACATTTTTATTTCCCATTTCTAGCCATGGCATACCAAAGATAATATCACATCTAAGCTTTGTTACTCTAAACTTTTCTCTCAAGGCATAGGTGTTTCCTAGCTTTAAGATTTCTTCTTCACTTGTCTTGCTCAACACATTCTCTTGGTCATTTACTAAATATATATTCTTTTTTTTAATCATCTTTGCTTTAATCTCAAGTCGATTGGCAATTGCTATTAAGATGTAATTTTTTATAGAGCCATAATCTACAAACACTTAACATGGTTGTCCTCTTAGTCGACCTACTAGAGACAACAATCAACCTTTCTAATAGTTGTTCAAGTCTATGTTCTTTGTCTATGAAAAAAAAATAACTATTCTTAATATTGGCCTTCGATACTTTTACTAGAGAGCTTCATTTTCCTGCTCTATTTCTTTATCAACTTGATACCCTTCGAGATTGTGAATCTACTAAAAATTTATTGATGCTTGAACTTAGACGTTTTAGATAGTCTTTGATCTAATAATCTAGCTCACTGCAATAAAAATACAATCCATTTTGCATCAATAATTTTTATCTTTGTGGTATCAATAGTCCTTGCAAAGCATCAATTTTCATTGACATTGATTGTTATCCATAATTTTGGCCAATAGCATAGGACTTTGTGCTATATATTATACTCCACAATTTTTGAAATCTATAGCATCAACCTTTTGTGCAATCCTAGTTGCCTCCTCAAATGTTTGTGGATCTTTTAATTCCACATCTTGCTAGATCACAAGTTTCAACCCTTCTACAAATCAATCCATCATCTCTGCCTGTGAAACGATGTCAATTTGGAAATATAGAAATTTAAATTGGAAGACATAATTTTTTATTGACTTGGATTATGTAAGATAAGTCAATTGATTGTATGCTAATTTCTCCACATTGATGGACTGAAATTGATTCTTAAGCTCAATCTCAAACTCCTCTTGATTATCAAATCTACCTTGAGCTCTATAGCTTTGAGCTTTATGTCGCCACCAAATGATTGGTACATCTTTCAAATAATTTGATGCATATATAATTCCTTTGTAGGTATTTATTGTACATAATTAGAGGTACTGTTGCATGTTAAAGAACCATTGGCATATATCCTCTTGCCTTCAGGTCTCTGAATATGTATTAAGCTTACTCAATTTTAGCCTAGCAGATGTCAATTTTCTTGTCTTAGAAGCTTTTATTTGCCCTTACGAAGTAGCTATTTGGCCTAGAAAGTGTTGTATCTAAGTTTCCATCTGGGATTGCTCCACCATATCTCCTATGCTACAATTTCTTTACTGAACTTTGCTATTATAATGCCTTCTCTCCTTCCAATTAACTTCTTAAAGTAGCTCATTATAGCTCCAAAATAGTACCTAATGTGATTGCAACAATTGACTTCCAACTAATTAGTGGCTATCAACACACTATCAAAGAACAAACTAATACTTGCTTTGATACCACTGAAATATGACCGGATATTCTAAGGTCAAAAACCTTATCAAATCCATAACAACAAAGATCTCAACACAATGTAAGATCAAGCACTCTAAAACAAAACTAAAAGTAACTGAATGAAATAGAACATGAAAGATAAGACTAAGTAAAAAAGAATAGAATCAAATAGAACCAAATAGAATTAAATAGAATAAAATAAAAAAACCAAATTTTATTTAGAAAAAAAAAAAAAAAAAAAAAAAAAAAAAATTAAAGCCATACCTAACTAAATGCCTCAAATGGCCTCAGCTACTCTTATTTATACTTTGTTCAACTATCATGGAACTTTCTAGAACATTCCTAATGATAGTTCCTCCCAAAATAACCACCTTCTTAGAAGATTTTAGAGGTGGACTCTACCATGATAACTACTTTAAGCCTTTCTAAAAGGATCTATGGTAGGTCTCACAGAAACCACCATCCTAAGCTTAATTCTATAAGCTTTTCAAAAACGACTCCAACTACATATTTTTATTTACAAATAATACAACCATCCTATCCATGCCCTGTTACAAATAGTGTGGTTTAGTGTTTATCAAGTATTTTGCACTTTATGTATAATTGCTCATCAAGTATTCTTCAAATACATCTTGCATTTTTCACAATTTGATGTTGAAATTCAGAACAATCAATGCCTATGTTTTTTTTTTAAAGATATTGTACAAGCATTGAATTTTTGATTTGTGAATTTTAAATTAAATGAGCTTTACAAAGTACATGTTTTTATATTGAAAATACATGGTTGTACATTGAAAATACATGGTTGATAACATCAATAAGATATTTTTGTTGGTCAAATAAAAATATGAATTTTGAAAGTTTGCAATTTAGTAGTGTAATGCAAAAATTAATGTCTTCAACTTCTCTAAGAACCATAGCCAATTTTCATCATTTTCAACATTCACAATATTAAATGCAACAAAAAATAGTTTACAAAGTTATCATAGAACCTTCTAAATATTAAATATATTGTCTACTCTTTAATAATATGATGACCTTATATTTGAAAATATGACATGTTGAATTTTATAACTATATTTTATTAATCATAGACGTATTTGTCTTTTATATATATCATATCAAATATATAATACATCAATATTTGTAAAAAAAAATACATCAATATTCATAAATAGATAATTATATTTTAAAATAATATTTCAAGGAATTGTATGCTAAATAAAAAATTCACCAAATAAATCTTACAACCTATGACTTTATTCATTTTTTATTTCATTGTAGATTTGGAATATAATATAAATAAAATAAATTGTTGTTTTTTTATATAAAAAAAAACTAAAAATTAGTTTAAATAAATAAATAAATAAATATATATATATATATATATATATATATAAACATATATTCATATTCCTCATTTTAAACCTTTTAGTTTACTAAAAAATAATATAAGAAATGTATATAAATTTTTAAAGTCTATTCTATGCCTGGAGTATAGTGATTAATATTAAAATTATTAGTATTTTTATATTGAGCTTGTATTGCTATGATGATACAAACTAATTACTTTTACATATAAATTTTTAAAATCATATTTTTTTTACTAAAATAAAACATTCTTATTCAAAAAATTAAAATATTTTCAAAAATATGAAAAAATATGTAAAACAAATAGAGATATTTTTTTTTAATTATTCTTTCAAAAAAAGTCATAATATCATGTCTTTTTTTTTTGAACATTCAAACTATTTAATAGTCTTCATGTGTTATGATTAATTTAGGAAAAAACCTCATATTCCAAAGAATAATAATAAAAATAAAAATAAATAAAAAAACTATCAAATTTTTTGTTGTTTATTTTTATTCTAAATATATTTTAGTGTTGAATTTATTAAGATTTTAATTAGAATTATATTGTATAAGATTTTTTTCTTTTAATATAGTTTCTTTTATTATATTCTTTGATTAGTTATATATATGTCATGGGACCACGTATTCAACTTCTTTTGATAAAGATTCAAAGTTATGTTTTAGTTTCAAGATGAATTGGATAAATTTTTAATCAATATTTAAAAATATATATGTATATGTAGAAAAAATAATCACATTAAAATACTATGTGGTTATTAAAATATTTTAGGATTAAATATTAAAATACTATAATATTATATATACCTATGCTTATAGTAATAAAAACTTTTGATAGTAGTAAAATTTAGATATAAACCTAATGACAAAATTTGAAAAATAATAAGGTTGTGATTGGAAAAAAGGTGCAAAACCACTACAACAAACAAGTCAATACTGTAAGATGTAAAATAACATATCAAATGAAAACCAATAAATAATAAATATTAAAAAAATAAATCTTGGCGACAAATCAAATCATGTATGTATGTGTGTTGTATGGTATGCAACACACACCCACATAATCATGAATTCACACACATTCACATACATTCACTCACATTCACACACACACATTCAAGGGATGGGAAGAAGGGATGAGGGAGGGTAGAGTCTGGAGGATGGAGGATGGAATTAGGGTTTCTAGAATCCAGCATGGAGACAAGGTTGACACATCTTGTTAAGAAATTGTTCAGGTTTTTTTAGTATTTGGTTGAGGGGTAAAGTGTTTCTGTATAAGATGTGTAGAAGAATTAAAGCTCAGAGTTTAGAATGTACGTTGACTGGTTTGGAATTTGAAAGATTAACAATACATCAATATCAACTTCTAAACTCAAAATTATTAAGTTTAAAAATAAAATAAAGGAATAATTCATGGTAATTTAATTAGTGGAATAAGGTTAATAGTTATCATCATTCAATATTTAGATAATCTTTGCTTCATGTGTGGAAGTACATACTGGCAATCTAATTGGAATTGATTGCAAATTCTGTTGTTTTGTCATCATCAAAAAGTGTTGATTTGCTTCATTTTATTTTATTCTATTTGAATTATTCTTATTGATTTTGATTTTACTGTTGAGATAAATTCAAATCTATTCCAAGCCACTGTAATTTTATTCATAAAATAATATTGACACCAAAAACCACATAATTTTCTTTTTATCAAATCCTAATTATAAATATAATAAACAAAATAACTTACACAAATCTACTTCTTAATTGTATTATTCCTGAGCAGAAATACATGAACTTAAATTAAAATAGATTAGAATAACTGAGTACATTAAAATCAATATATGAAAAAATACATAATGTTTTTACTCATTTAAAGCTTTTTCAACAATTAATTCAGATAATTTTATGCAATTGATATCTAAAAATATTCTAAAAATCTATCTGCATATATATATATATATATATATATATATTCAAAATAATCAAAATGATAATTTTCGAATTCTCAGTTGCATTGTTTGTATTGTAAAACATGATATTTTAATAAATTTCTTCTACATACTACTTTTGGAGCAAGTTAAATGCTTTCAATGTTTGAATTTGGATATATATATATATATATATATATATGTATTAATTTTATAAAAAATTAAAAATTATAGTATACAACTCTGTTTTAAGAGCTACAAAGAGTTTTGGAACCAAAAATAAAATAAAATAACTTAAAATAATATGATACTTTTTCTTACACTTATAATTATTTATATCTTTCATAATTATGTGATTATAATTTATACACTTATAAAACTCCAGTTCTTATTAATCTTTGTCAGATGTGTTTGTTTTTGGAAAAGATGATAATCAAACAAATCACGGTTAAGATTATAACTATATTGTGAAAAGACAATCTCTGCTTGGGAGCTAATACTTTTAGATTTTTTTATAATTTATTTAAATGAAATTAGAAGCGATTTTTCCAAACTCTTATTGATATCTCTAAAACAAATAGAAAATTCCTTTTTCACTACAACTCCTTGCCAAAAAGATGTAAATAATACTTTGAAAATTCTTTGATACTTATAGAATAAAAAATTGCTATAGCCTTGGGTTAATTTCACTTCCCAAATAAAATCAAGAAACACCTTTAAAATATGTAATTATACAAAGCAACTTGAAGTTAGATTAAAATAAATAAATAAATAAATAAAATTACAAATATATTTGGATGTAATTATAAATATAATAAAGGACAATATAGAACTAGTTTATAGTATATTTAGTTAAGATGAACAAAAAGTTTAATATTTTTAAAAAACACTGACATTAAGTCATACTTGATCCTTCCATCTAATCCCATAAATATTTAAACACAAAAAAAGTGTTAAAAGACTAAAAAAAAATGTATTAGAATAAATAAAAGTGCTTATTTTAATTAAAATCGTCAATAATTTGATAAAAAATAGCACTATATTGTGGTAATTAATACTAGTATAGTTCTAATTTAAAATATTATCTTTATATTTTTTTATTTTCTAATTAAAATTTATTTTTTAAACTTATATGAGATGATTTCAACAAAAGACCATTAAACATAAGTAACTTGATTGCAAGATTAAAATAAACTATAATAAAGAAGTCATAATGTAACAATAGTTTTCAAAAAATATCTAAAACAAAAATATAAGACCTTAGCTCCTAGATGCACATATTAGCCATTTAATCAATATACAATTATTGATTAGGCCTATCTGATGTTGGAAAATATGAATGGTTCTTTGTATTGTATTATTATGTAAAAGTCAGCCTTGGAATACACTAAACATTTGGTTGCATAAGGATTTGATCTTCCCTTCAAGTTGGATTTAAAATCCAAAAAAATGCAAAAGGTATTTAGAAACACCTTCTTATTAATCTTGACAATGCCAAGTAAGTTTTTAATTATGCTAAGTATTCCTTATCAACCTTATAAATATCCTTAAAAATCTTACTATACTCTAATCAACTCCAAATAAACTTCAAATAATTTTTAATAATTTTAATTAAATAAAAAAAACATATACTATTAAAAAAAATTAAAAAAATCTCATCAATTCTAAAGAAATCCAAAATAAATCATTAATAAATCCTATATAAATTTCAAATAATTTCTAATCAATTTAAAAGTAAATTTTAAGAAGACTTTAATCAAATAATAAATAAATTCTAATAAATTTTAATCAAATCTTTACTTAATACTAAAAAATAATAACCATCTCTTAAAAAAATCCTAAAATTTCTTAATAAAATGTTGACCATATGTTAGGGACATAATCTTTAGAACCTTTTAGAGACAAGTTTCTAGAACCTTCTAGAAACTTCTTAGTTGATGGAAGTTGCTTGAGAAGCTTCCTAGTTGGTGGAAGTTGCTTAAGAAGCTTCTTAATTGGAAGAAGTTACTTTAGAAGCTTCATAGTTGGTGGAAGTCGCTTGAAAAGCCTCCTAGTTGGTAGAAGTTGCTTGAGAAGCTTCCTAAATATGAGTATATATTAGAATCGAGGCTGAAGAGTTCTTCAGTCTCGACAATATATCTCTTGGAGCTCTAGCTCACCTCTCTAGTGTTATTTTTGTATTCATCTGATTAATCTAGTTCCTGCCAGTTCTTCTTGAACTTTTTGTTAGATCTCGAGCCTGTATTTTTGTGTCCGTGACAGTTTGTCGAGACTTCACTCACCTCAGATATCAGAGCTAGTTTCTTCCTCATTAGAGTGTGGATTACCCCTGTGCTTGGAGGTGTACTAGCATTTAGAGGTTGTGGATTACCCTCCTCTAAACTGATACTTCTTTTGTTACAATATTGGAGTCTTATTCTTCTTGGAGAGAGTGGATTACCACTTTCTTGAAGCTCTTAAGGCATTTTAGAGGTTGTGGAGTACCCTCCTCTAAACCAATATTGTCTTCTTGTAGAGTCATTTCTGTCCTTCTCTTAGAATGGCTAGAGGCTGAGACATTAATATGACGGAAAGTTCGGAGTCCAAGTTGGATGCTATCATGAATGCCCTCGCTACGTTATCGCAAAGAACTGTAGAGATTGAAGGAGTCAGGGCAAGGCTTCATAATGATGGAACATCTAGAATGGCACAATCTAGGTTGTACCAGCCTCAAACTTCTGTACTTGGAGAAGCAACTTTGCCTTAGGTTTGACAAGCATCGCTGGTTCTACAACATAAGGAGCCCCGAGTTAGCCTTCCAAACAAGTTTGATGGTACACATTCTAAGTTTCGAGGATTCGTCAACCAAATCAAGTTGATAATAGTTTTATAGCCCAAATGCTATCCAACGGAGGAGTCACGTGTTGGGCTTGTTGGAACCTTACTTACAGGGCAAGCTCTATCATGGTTTATTCCTTTGTTTGAGAAACGATCGTCCATACTAAACAACTTTGAAACCTTTTTGAAGGCATTTGTGGAAGCATTTGGTGAACACGAAAAGGTTCGATGGGCTACAACAAAGTTCCGGTCACTACGACAAGAAATACGCTCTACATCAATCTATACATCGAATTTCAGACAATTAGCATGCGACATCAATTGGAATGAAGAAGCATTGATGAGTCAATTCTATTGGGGTTTAAGGGATGATGTGAAGGATTTGCTGTTAACTCTTCTTGATCCACAAACGCTCAACAAAGCTATTAGCCAAGTTGTGAAGTACGTTAACCGCCTATTCCAACGCCACCAAGTCCAACGTTCAAGACAATATACCATTTGCCACGTCCCAATTATGTCGGCAAGCAGTATGAATTCACATTCAGAGGTAGAAGACATGTAAATTGATGTGGTACGTATCAAATCTCTTACTCTAGAAGAAAAAGAACGACATATGGAGGAAGGTCTATGCTTATATTGCAGTGAAGAAGGCCACAAAGTTGGAAACTGCCCCAAGAAGCAAAATCGACGCACTGCCAGGACCAGGGGTGCATTTGTTCAGGAAAACGAGGATGCCTAGCCACAATAGGAACCATGCGGCTGGACAGTGAAATATTGCAACAACAACTAGGTTCTTTTCTTTTCGCTCAACGTGCCCTTTGCTTTACAATCTCTTTGTTTATTGGCCCTCAGAAATTGAAAACCTTAGCATTATTAGATTCAAGAGCATCTGCTTGTTTCTTAGACGAAGAATTTGCGAAGCGTCATAAGCTCCCTTTAGTACAAAAATCCAAACATGTTCACGTTGAGGTCATAGATGGGCGACCTTTATTGTCTGGTAGTGTCATCCATCAATCAAAACCTATAGAAGTGACGTTTAAGGGCCATAGTAGTCATATTATTTTAATATTATTAGAACCCCATCAAATCCTGTTATTCTTGGTCTTTCCTGGTTGGAAAAGCATAACTCATCCGTAAATTGGAGGTTGCAAAAGATGACCTTTCCCACAAAACCACCTAAGAGCAAGCCTAGTAGAAAACTCCGAATAGAGAAATCTTTATTCATTGGAGCAAGAACGTTTATAAGATCGTCCAAGGAAGGCACACCGTTTGTCATTTATGCGGCTCCAACTATCGGAGAGGAGATCTCGACAGCAAGTATACCTGAGCAATGTAAGGATTTTAAAGACGTGTTTCAAAAGAAGAATGCTAACATACTACCGAAACACCGACCATATGATTGTGCCATAGACTTACAGGAAGGAGCATGACCGCCTTTTGGCCCAATCTACAATCTATCGCAGATGGAGTTGGCGGAGTTGCGAAAGTACATCGATGAGAATCTAGCCAAGAACTTCATCCGTCATTCAAAATCGTCAACTAGAGCACCCATCTTATTTGTGAAGAAGAAAGATGGCTTGTTGCGGATGTGCATGGACTATCAAGGCTTCAACAAGGTAACAAAGAAGAATCGTTATCCGTTATCCTTGATTTCTGGTCTCTTAGAACAACTTGGATGTGCAAGGATCTTTATAAAAATTGATCTAAAGAGAGCTTACAACCTCGTATGAATCAAGGATGGAGATGAGTGGAAGATAGCGTTCCATACAAGGTATGGCTATTTTGAGTATACTGTCATGCCCTTTGGTCTTACCAATGCTCCAGCGGTCTTCCAACATATGATGAATGACATTTTTCGGGAGCACCTTGAAGATTTTGTTATCATCTACTTGGATGATATTTTGATATTCTCCAAAAACGAGGAAGAGCATGAAAAGCACGTTCGTTTGGTCTTGAAGAAACTATGTGAGCAAGGACTATATGTCAAGTTGGAAAAGTGTTTATTTCACTAAATGGAGATGGAGTTTTTGGAGTTCGTTGCAACTACGGAAGACTTAAAGATGGACCCTAAGAAGGTGGAAGCAATCGTGTCCTGGGAGGTTTCAAAGACGGTTAGAGACGTACAATGCTTTCTTGATTTTGCCAACTTCTATCGAATCTTCATCAAAAATTACTCTCAAGTTACTACTCTTCTTACTCAGTTGACATGCAAGAATAAGCTGGAATAGGGACCTCTAGTAGAGAAGGCATTTCGAGACCTGAAGACGACATTTACTACGACTCCAATCTTGGTACATCCAGACTTTACAAAGGCCTTTTATTTAGAAATTGATGCTTCAGATTTTGCTTTGGGAGCTGTACTTTCACAAATGAGAGAAGACAAGAAGCTCCATCCGGATGCATTCTATTCTCGAAAGTTCTCTACTGTTGAAATCAATTATGAGATCCACGATAAAGAACTTCTTGCTATAGTGGATTCTTTCCAAGAATGGCATCACTTTCTTGAAAGAGCTGCACACCCAGTGACCGTATACATAGATCACAAGAATTTGGAGTATTTCATGTCAGCTCGAGTTCTAAATCGACGTCAAGCTCGGTGGAGTATGTCGCTATCTAGATTTAATTTTGTTATCACTTATCAACCTAGAAAGTAGCAAGAACTATTCGATGCCTTATTGAGGAGATCGTATCTTGTACCAAAGGCTGGAGAAGCAACATTTGATCAACAATGTACGATGTTGTTGAAGCCAGAGCAATTTCAACTTTGCGCTACTATTGTGTCAATTGATGCTGACTTCTTGAACTAGGTATGTGCCGTGACTATTAAAGATTTAGTAGCCATTGATATCAAGTAGCATGCCAATGACGACAAGTTCAAGGTGGAGGGAGATCTTTTATACTTTGAGGAGCAGTTGTATATTCCAAAAGGACCAGCACGACTCCAAGTTCTTAAATCTCGCCATGATTTTCTAGCTGCAGGACATTTTGGATTCAACAAGACCTTAAAGCTTATTTCTTGAGATTTCTAATGGCCTCAAATGTGGAAGGATGTGAAAGATTTTGTTCTCTCCTACGATATCTGTTGAAGATCCAAGAATCCTCGACACCGCCCTTATAGACTTCTACAGCCATTGCAGATTCCACGTCGACCATGGTCTTTAGTTTCCATGGACTTCATTATGGACCTCCCATCATCGAACTCATTTGACAGCATCTTTGTCGTGGTAGATTGGCTTATGAAGATGGTGCACTTTATCCCTTGCAAGAAGACATCATCCAGTGAAGTCACAGCAAGGCTCTTTGTTGATAATGTGTATCGATATTATGGACTACCAAATGATATCGTATCAGATCGAGGAACCCAGTTTGTATCAAAATTTTGGAGATCTCTCTTTGAGATACTAAAGGTGGATATCAAGCTTTCTTCGGCTTTTCATCCTCAAACTGATGACCAAACGGAACGGGTGAACCAAATCTTGAAAGAATACTTACGATGCAGCATCAACTATCAGCAAGACAATTGGATCGCATATCTATCGCTAGCCGAGTTTGCATATAACAACACCCTCTATGCATCAACTCAATACACACCATTCTTTTTCAACTATGGGTATCATCCAAAGCTTGATTTATTGAGTCCGTCAACAAATAATAATCCAAGAGCTGAAGGATTTGTAAAACAACTATCAGAGCTTCAAACTACGTTGAAGCTTCAATTATAATTCGCTCAAGAATCCTACAAGGCGTCTGCAGATAGATTTTGGAATCAACCACCTACTTTCAAAATTGGAGATAAAGCGTGGCTTCTTTGACAAAATATCAAGACCAAGCGATCATGTGATAAGTTGGAATATCAAAGATTGGGACCATTTATCATCCAGAAGTAAATCAATCTAATAGCGTATCGTCTAGAATTACCGACTTCTATGAAGGTACATCTAGTCTTTCATGTTTCTCTGTTGGAGTCTTATCAAGAGTCGTCTTTTCTTGGAAGAGTGCAATATTTGCCACTTAGTATTGAGATCGAGAACCACAATGAATACGAGGTCAAAAAGGTGTTGGATTCATGACGAAGGTGGGGCAAGTTGGAATATCTTGTTCATTGGTGTGACTATGACATTAATGAACGAACGTAGGAGCCAGCTAAAAATCTTGCCAATGCGCTGTAAAAGGTACTTGAGTTTCATCAACAACATCCTCATAAATCTAAGCCGGTTCGACGATAGCTTCCTTTTGAAGCTTGCTTACCCAAGAATATAAGAAAGAGAGAGAGCACCACTAAAATTCGTAGTTGATGTAGTTATTTTCTCCAACATAAAATAGAATTTTTTCAGTAGCCATAGTTTGGTCTTCTGACATGATTAGCTAAGAGATAGATACTATGTTAGTCAGATTATCTCAACCGACTAGCTCATGAAGGGGACCCCGAGATGAAGAACCACCTACACCATGAGGACGACGGAGGATACCGAGTAACCGATCATTGGTAATTATATTTGAGATTGAGCCTGCTTACAATGGTCAGCCAGAAGGCGTGTTTGCAGGACAATTTCACAATGAAGACACAGAAGTTCATGCTTGGTCAGAAGTCGAAGGCGTGGGCCACTACCGTTGGCTTCAAGGGCCAATGAACTACTTACCTCGTGAACAATAGTTGGAGTTCATAGCAGATGTTATGCGACAGATCTTCATATTTTTACGTTGGTACTGATTAACAACAACATTGCTTCTCAAAGACCTCGAAGCTAAAAGAGGGGGTATCAAGGACAAGAACTTGATAAAAAAATAATTCAAGCAAGTGAGCCTTCACTCAAAGAGAGGTAAAAAAATATAAATAAACAAGTATATATATTGAAAGAGAAAGTGGAATGGCTATTGTCAAAAGACAAGAAAACTAGAGACCCTTGAAACTAGACTAGAAGCAAGAAAGGAGTTGACAAGAGTGAAGAAGGCTTCACTCTTGTCTCTATATATACTATCTAATTAGGGGCTATATGGCGACATTCTATAGGACCTCCAATATGTGTTGACTTTGTAGGACACATGCCTTGACTTATAAGGCAAGTTTTTCTACATGTGGGCTACATAGTTAGCTTGATCTTCAAGCTAACAACATGTGTGGCACATGGCCAACTTGTTGACCATGTTTCTAATCCAAAAAGTCAATTAAAGACACCTATGAAGTCAAAGCAACGTCTATGAAGCTTCTAGGAAGCTTTTATATTAAATACTATAGAATTAACTTACTTTTACCTACTTTTATTTACTTCTACCTATTTGTATATGTAATTACTAGCTTACATGATTATATCCGTGACAGGGGGTGATGTTAGGGATTTAGTCCTTAAAACCTTCTGGAAACAAGTTTCTAGAACCTTCTTGAAGCAAGTCTTTGGAACCTTCTAGAAGCAAGTCTCTAGAATCTTCTAAAAGCTTCCTAATTAATGGAAGTTGCTTGAGATGCTTCCTAGTTGGTAGAAGTTGCTTAAGAAGCTTCTTAATTGGTGGAAGTTGCTTTAGAAGCTTCCTAGTTTGTAGAAGTCGCTTGAGAAGCTTTCTAGTTGATAGAAATTGGTTGAAAAGCTTCCTAAATAGGAGTATATATCGAGGCTGAAGAGTTCTTGTCAAGGACAAGAACTCGATGAAAGCTAAAGAGTAAGTGAGACTTTTCTCAAAAAGAAATAGGACAAAATAGAAATATGTATATTAAGAAAGAAACTGGAATGACTATTGCCAAAATACAAGAAAACTAGAGACCCTTGAAACTAGACTAGAAGCAAGAAAGGAGTTGACAAGAGTGAAGAGGGCTTCACTCTTGCCTCTATATATACTATCTAACTAGAAGCCACGTGGCGATGTTCTATAAGACCTCCAATATATGTTGACTTTCTAGGCCACATGCCTTTGCTTGCAAGGCAAGTTTTCTATGGATGGACCACGTAGTTAGCTTGTTCTTTAAGCTTCCAATATGCGTGGCACATGGCTAACTTGTTGACCAAGTTTCTAACCTAAAAGTCAACTATAGACTCCTATAAAGTCAAAGCAGCGTCTATGAAGCTTCTAAGAAGCTTCTCTAGAAGATATTACACAATTAACCTACTTTAACATACTTTTAACTATTCATATAGGTAATTATATGTATGTCCGTGACATTACCCCCCTTTCTAGGGACGAGTTCCACGAGGAGCGGTGATTATATATTGAGAAAATCTAATATGCGGCAAATTGTATTTGCTACATACTCTGATCTTTGTTCTCTTCGAAGATAGTTGATGGGTCCTCTTAGCCATCGATAGTGTCTCATTCCAGGGCGAGAAGACCACCCTGTTATTTGATCACTGTTGAGGCCTTCATAACTTCCTCAATCTTGTCTCTTTTATAAGAGAGGTTTTCATCTTGGTTTTGATGGATGTCGTTGATGAAAAACTTTGACTTTAGCTGATGCATTTGCTAGATTCCTGGATGGCTCCCATGTGCGCTCACTAATATCATATCCGCACCAATGAACAAGATATTCCAGCTTATTTCGGCGCCGCCTTGAGTCTAATATCTCTTCCACCTCAAATTCTTCATTATTATCTACTTCTATAGGAGGCGGTGGCATTTGTCTTCTTCCTTGTATATCCACTGTCTTATATGGTTCAAGAAGAGACACGTGGAATACAGGATGGATCTTCATTGACTCCGGTAGATGTAACCGATATGCAACTGGGTTGATCTGTTCAGAAACAGAAAAAGGGGCCAAGCCTACGATAGTCCAATTTGTCACAAGGTCAAGTGGTCTTGATATTGCGACGAAGTAGCCATACCTTATCACCCACGTTGAGTTGTGGTTGCTCTTTACGATATACATCTGCATTTATCTTTTGTCGTTCTTGAGCTTTCTTCAACTGCGCCTTCATTATTGCATGTAACTCTGACAACCGATTTGTCATATCTTCTACTGCAGGATTATCAACTTTTGAAAAATCAAAAGTATCAAGTCGTGGATGATAGCCATAATTGGCAAAGAAAGGTGTTTGTTGCGTGGAGGAATGTACCGTATTATTATAAGCAAACTCTGCCAATGGCAGAAGGTTTGTCCAATCATCTTGTTGGTAGTTGATGGTACACCTTAAATACTGTTCCAAGACTTGGTTTACGCGCTCTGTTTGTCCATCAGTTTGAGGATGGAAAGCTGAAGATAGCTTTATGTCCACTTTTAAAATCTTGAAAAGAGTCCTCCAAAATCTCGACACAAATTGAGTTCCCCTATCCGATATGATATCTTTAGGCAATCCATGATAGCGATAGATATTATCAATGAAAAGCTTAGCTGTTTCTTCACTTGTGATAGATTTTGTACATGGCATAAAATGTGCCATCTTGGTGAAACGATCTACTATCACAAATATAGAATCATAAGATCTTGAGTTTGGAAGATCTGTGATGAAATCCATAGAAACAGAAGACCATGGTTGTTCTAGTATAGGTAATGGCTGAAGAAGTCCGTAAGGTCGATGTCGAGGAATTTTTGATCTTGAACAAATATCACATGATTGTACAAAGTCTTTGACTGACTTCCACATTTGTGGCCACCAAAAATCTCTTGATATGAGTTCCAAAGTCTTATTATATCCAAAGTGTCCTGCTGCTGGAAAGTCATGACGTGCTTGAAGAACACGCAAACGTGCTTTTCCTTCTGGAACATATAGGCGTCCTTCAAAATATAATAGATTATTCTTGAACTCGAACTTAGAAGAATCATGAGACTTGGAAGAATTATTCTCGATATCATGAACAAGAGGGTCTGAGGACATACTGGACTGGATTTGCTTGAGAAAAGTTGAATCAACAGTCAATGTTGATTTCACTGCTCGGAGATGAAATTGCTCCGGTTTCAAGAGGACCGTTCTTTGTTGCTCAAAAGCTGCATCTCCTTCTTTTGGTGCAAAATAAGAACGTCTAGACAGGGCATCGGACAAACCTTGTTGTTTTCCTGGCCGATAAGTGATAATGAAGTCGAATCTTGACAAAGACATACTCCAACGAGCTTGACGACGATTCAACACGCGTGCTGACATGAAATACTCGAGGTTCTTGTGATCTGTATACACAATGACTGGACTAGAAGCACCTTCTAGATAATGATGCCATTCTTGAAAAGAATCCACGATTGCAAGAAGTTCTTTATCGTGGATCTCATAATTGATCTCGGCTGCTGAGAATTTTCTTGAATGAAAAGCTATCGGATGAAGTTTGTCATCTGTTCCCATTTGTGATAAAACTGCACCCAAGGCAAAATCCGATGCGTCTGTTTCCATAAAAAATGCCTTGGAAAAGTCAACACAATATAAGACTGGTGCAGAGACAAACGATGTCTTCAAGGCTTCAAATGCTGCTTCCGCTTCTTGATTCCATTGGAATTTATCTTTACTAGTCAAGCGTGTAAGTAGAGCTGCAACTCGTGAGAAGTCTTTGATGAAGATCCGATAGTAATTGGCAAATCCCAAGAAACATTGGACATCTCTTACAGTCTTTGGAATCTTCCAATCCATGATTGTTTGGACTTTCTTAGAATCCATCATAAGACCATCATTTGAAATGATGTATCCTAAAAAGTCAACTTGAGTAGTGTGAAATACACACTTTTCCATCTTGGCGTACAATCCTGCATCTCTGAGTTTTTGTAATACTTGACGAACATGTATTTCATGTTCTTCAACATTCTTAGAATAAATCAGGATATCGTCTAGGTAGCAGACGACAAAATTGTCTAAGAATTCACGAAATACATCATTCATGAGATATTGAAAAGCAGCTGGTGCATTCGTGAGTCCAAAAGGCATGACATTATATTCAAAATGCCCGTACCTGGTTCGAAACGCAGTCTTCCATTCATCTCCTTCTTTGATCCATACTAGATTATATGCTCCTCTTAGATCTATTTTTGTATAGATCTTAGCTTGATTTAACTGGTCAAGGAGTCCTGATATCAAAGGTAATGGATACCTGTTCTTGATTGTGATCTTGTTGAGTCCTCGATAGTCAACACACATTCGTAAAGATCCATCTTTTTTCTTTACGAATAGAATTGGAGCTCCTGCTGGAGATTTTGAATGGCGTATGAAATTCTTCGCTAAATTTTCGTCAATATATGTCTTGAGTTCAGCCAACTCATCTTGCGATAAACTGTAAATTGGTCCAAATGGTGGCTGAGTTCCTTCCTTGAGATCGATTGAACAATCGTATGGACGATGCTTAGGAAGAATATCTGCATTCTTTTTCTCAAAAACGTCTTGATAATCCTGATATTGACTTGGAATGCCACTTGAAGTCTTTACGCTTTCAGAAATAGGTGCAGCATAAATAGCAAAAGTTGATCCTTCTTTTGCTGCATGTATAAATGCTTTTGCACCTATAGGTGCGAGTTTTATTATACTAGACTCATGGTTTTTTACTTGGTTAATAGAACTGTTACTAATGCTCTGAGGAAAATCAAGTTTAGGAGAAATCCAATCTATTCGAGGATTATACTTTTCTAACCATGATAAGCCTAAAATTACTGGATTAGAGGGAGATCTAACTATATTAAAAATTACGCAACTACTATGACCATTTATTACTACATCTACAGGAAGTGTTTCGTGAGTTACATCTCTAGAAGACAATGGACGACCATCTATGACTTCTACGTGTACAGGTTTAGTTTTTTGTATTAATGATATTCTATGACATCTAGCAAATTCTTCATCTAAAAAACAAGATGAGGCTCCTGAATCTACCAAGGCAGAGGCTTTGTAATTATTAGGTCCTAAACGCACATCTATTATAAAACAAGGAGATGGTTCTGAGGAGAGGATAGGACCTTTATTAGAAGTTGTACAAGATTCCAGCTGCACGGTCCCTATTGTAGCTGGACGTACTCGTTTTCCGACATACTGTCTTCTTTGACAACCGTACTCCTCATTTTGTAGTTACGTCGCTTCTTTGGACAATGTTGAGCAGTGTGCTTAGGTTCTCCATAATATAAGCACAATCCTTCTTGTCGACGACGAGACTTTTCTTGCTCAGTAAGAGGTTTGAAACGTACCGCATCAATTTGCATATCCTCTACTTCTGAAGGTATGTGTTGAGGAGACGTCGGTGTTGCCATTGAATTGTAGTAACGTTGAGGCCCACTTGTGCGACTCTCGGATCAAAATTCAAAAAGTCGATTGTCGCACTTCACAGCAAAGTCAATTGCTTGACTCAATGTTTGAGGATCAGGTAAATTAAGCATCAATTTCTTTACCTCATATTGTAATCCGTAGAGAAATTGACTCACAAGTGCGGCATCATCCCACTTGATATCAGTTGCAAGTTGTCGAAATTGCGAAGCATATAATGTTACTGATCGATTGCCTTGTCGCAAAATACGGATCTTGTTGGTTGCAACACGAATTGCATCATGTTCTCCAAACATGGATCAAAACTCCGCCAAAAAAGCGTTCAGATTATCCAATATTGGATCTCGTCGTTCAAGAAAAGATGAAAACCATGACAATGCTGAACCTGAAAGAAGTGTACCAATGAATCTTACTTGTGACCCTGGAGTTGGATAGCTCTGGGGTTGAAGTTCAATCACTAGTTGGACCTGATTGATGAATCCTCGAAACTTGGATCTGGTACCATCAAACTTCTCGGGCAAGGCAACTCTCGGTTCTCTAACACTCGAAGGGTGTTCCATTCTGGGAGAAGGGACATAGTTTGGTGCAGATGTTGAAGCAGCCCCAATCATCTCTATATCTTCACTTCCTACCATTCTTGTTGCTTCTTGTGGTGGTAAATTGAGTTGATGCATCGCAAGCATTAACTCCCTCAATTGTTCTTGCATCTGTGCCATTGCACTCTTCATTTCAACAAGCTCTGCCATAGTAGCACTTAGAAAAGAGAAGATGCCTAATAACGCTCAAAACAAATAGAAGAGAGGAATTGATAACAAAGAAAATACTAAGAACAATATCAGTTTAAAAGAGGGTAATCCGCAACTTCTAATGCGCTTATGTCTTATCAAGAAAAAGGGGTAATCCACTCTTAATCAAGAAAAGACAAAGCTCTGATATTGTAAGTGGACTCTTGTCAATCTGTCAAGGACAAGAACTCGATGAAAGCTAAAGAGTAAGTGAGACTTTTCTCAAAAAGAAATAGGACAAAATAGAAATATGTATATTAAGAAAGAAACTGGAATGGCTATTGCCAAAATACAAGAAAACTAGAGACCCTTGAAACTAGACTAGAAGCAAGAAAGGAGTTGACAAGAGTGAAGAGGGCTTCACTCTTGCTTCTATATATACTATCTAACTAGAAGCCACGTGGCGATGTTCTATAAGACCTCCAATATATGTTGACTTTCTAGGCCACATGCCTTTGCTTGCAAGGCAAGTTTTCTATGGATGGACCACGTAGTTAGCTTGTTCTTTAAGCTTCTAACATGCGTGGCACATGGCTAACTTGTTGACCAAGTTTCTAACCTAAAAGTCAACTATAGACTCCTATAAAGTCAAAGCAGCGTCTATGAAGCTTCTAAGAAGCTTCTCTAGAAGATATTACACAATTAACCTACTTTTACATACTTTTATCTATTCATATAGGTAATTATATGTATGTCCGTGACAGTTCTTCAGTCTCGATAACACATCTCTTCGAGCTCTAGCTCACCTCTCTAGTGTTGTTCTTGTATTCATATGATTAATCTAGTTCCTACCAGTTCTTCTTGAACTTCTTGTTAGATCTCGAGCTTGTATTTCTATGTCCGTGACACCATATCATAAGTAAGTACTAAATTATTCTAATAAAATCATAAGTAAATTCTATAGTGTATTTAAAACCACAATAATTATTAATCTAACAATTGGTCTTGATTTAAATTTATCACACTTTTCAATCTACTAATTTGACAATAAGCACAAAAAAATTTAAGAAAAATAAATTTAAAAATTAGAAGAAAATTTACATAACTTGCTTGAGTGTTGGTCGTGTTTTTTATTTAACATTCAAAATCTAATTTCTAAGACTTTAATTCACTTGAATTTTAATTATTTTTAATTTAAATATCTAATTGATTTCAGCTTCATATTGTATATCTGATATAACTACATTCATAAATCAAAAAAATTGTTAAAAAACTTATTCATTTTTTCAAAATGTAATCTTTTTTATATCCCACAAAAAAATAGAGTCACCTAAAATAACCATGACTTTGCAAGGCTCTTTCAAAATCATATTCTACTGAAATTTCTAAAACTAAATCTCTAAAAAACTCTATTAAGTTTGCTTTCAAATTCTATCCTCTATTTTAAAAAAGAAGCTCTATTTTGCCATAGGTATACAATTTTGTGGCTTAAGGCATGGTTTTGACCTTTATTCACAACTGATCCTCTCCAAGTATTAATCTAAGATTTTTTAGATAACTTTATTAGAAGCTACTCTTTATATTCACTTAAAGATACCTACAATATTATTTTTATTGATCTACTTTGTTTTATCTTATCTATGGCTCTATAAATAAATATAAGCCATTTTTACAAAAAAAACAACATTAATAATAAACTATTTTTACTACCTCTCTAATTTTTATCTATTATTATAAAGTAATTTTTCATCATATTTTCAATTGTATTATTATATAATATAATATTTTTTTTTTATTATCTAATAGCTATGTTACAACACAATACTAAATAAAAGATATTGTTGTAATCTATAAAATATAAAAAAATCAATAATTTTTTAATATAACACTATTCTTTTAACTATTTGTAATTTTTATAACATATTAAAAAAAAGTTATTGAAGCTACAATAAAATTATTTTTTTATCTCTTACAAACTGTATTAGATCTATTAATTTAATACAATAAAATTAACGTCTAAAATTTATTAATAATAATTAGATTTTGAGCACATTTTTAATTATGCTATAGTACTTGCTACACTTTGTATAGAGGGATTTGAAGACTCAACCTTATATTGATTGTCAAATGACTACTACCTTGTAAAGGCGAATTACAGATCTAACCTTCTAAACTAATTTAAAGTATTTACAAGAAAGGCATTAGGTTGACATACCTAGCCCAAACTTCTAACTATAGATTTGAACCTACCAAATCATCATCCAAACAGAGAAAGTAAGTAAATGCTTTGTCTCTCTTAGTACTCTCTTTATATTTTATTTTTCTTCTTTTATTTGTTCTTTTTTAGCTACTAATTTTATTGACTTGAACACTAAACTAAGCTTGTATTTGTGATTTTGTATTAAATTAATATAAAAAACGTGACTTAACATTTTGGCTACAACAACTATATACATAGTTTATTTTGACTAACAAATGACTATATATAAATAATTATATAATATTTAAATATATAATATTATTATAAAAATAAGAAACAAAATATTAAAGTAGAGGTCATGCTATATCTTAGATGTTGTATCTAAATATGATCACATTAGATACATTACAATAAATTCATTAGTCTTTAAAAAAAATAACTTTAAAAAACATATACACACACACACACACACACATATATATATATATATATATATATATATTTATTTATTGTTAAAATAATCTAAGACTCTACTAAAAATTTACTATAAAATCTACAATTCAAAAATTTATTATTTTGATTTTCAAATAGAATGTTAAAAAACCATTGGCAACTACAAACCTATTATATTTCTAAACGTCACATACAAAACTTTATTTAAAAACTAATTTTGACTACTAACTTTATTTTTCTTCTTTTGGCATATATTCAATAATGTGGTACTTCTCTACAAAACCACAACTTGGATTGAATATTAATAACATAAATTCTTTCAATTACTAATAAAAGGTCTTTTAGTTAATAGAGCCAACAACTACAAGAGATCTATTCAGTAACAAAAAAAAAATAATAAAAAATAAAAATCTTGTAAAGAAAAGATATCGAATTAGAAACTTCAGAAGATGTCAATAATTGGATTGATAATATTCCAATCTACAACTGAATCATCTTTACACGTAAGATCTTCAAACAGCAAGGCTCGTATATCAACAGAGATTCTTGCTCAATGTATGAATTAGCCAAGTGAAAGAAATTGATTAGAAATCGAAAGACTTCTATTGACCAAATTAACACAATCTATGCAAATATAATGCTAAAAGATGTAGAAATCCTAGTGGAATCAGGACGAATCCCGGCGGTGCTGTTGACCGATTCCGACCAGCAGAGTTGCTACGAACACGAGCCTGCCTGGGGAAGAATCTCTAGACGCCGTCGCAATGAAGCAGGACAACCGGCAGCTCAAACAAAAACTAGCTGAGCGGAAGCTTCAAATTGATCTTGTATTCAAAGATGAATCTCTGGGCCGGATTCAGACCACAAGTACAGATAACTCAATGTTTCGTATGTTGGCAGCGATCCACGGTTGCAATATGGAACGCAAAAGATGTCGCTACACACGAATGGTTGGCAGTGCTTCGCTCGGATTAGAAATGTAGTTGTGTATAATGACGCTGCTGCAATAGAAATGAAAAATTTGGTAGATATTCATTGCGTTTTCTGTTTGTTGAGAATCTTGTGTGGGGACAGAGAAAAATGAAGAGTCAGAAGAATGTGGACTTCTCTTCACTCTGTGTTAGTATACTGGCGGAGTAGATATAGTTGTTACGAGGAAGCAATACGAATTAAAGGAGGTTATTTTGTACTTCCGTGCATTTAAGGGTATTTTCATGAAGGATGCTGTTGGGGCATTAATCTACATCAGATCTAAACTGGGTTGGATTTACTGTCCCCATTGACTGCTAGCTGAATTGAATCTTGTATCATTCTAAGCCGATATCGCAACACGGCGCTCAAAGGAGGATTCGCTCTCAGATGGACGACAGGACGGAGTATAAGAGTCACAGCATCGGGATCTTAATTCGTGTGTCACGGGGTGTTCGGGGGTTGAAGTCAATTCTGAGTAGAACTCCGACGTGAGCTAGATGTATTTTCCACATAAATCAATTATTCAATTCAATTACAAAAGAATCGTTCTCAAAAGAATGAAGGACACGGCACCAATCGATATCCCGGCGTGCTCATGGGGCTGATAGAAACCCTTTCTAGCTCGTCTTCGCTAAGAGTCACTGCTGAAATCAAATAATACTACTCGCTTCCTGATCCAGTACGGTACGCTATGCCAAGTCTCAGGCAATTCTGACGCCTCTATCAATATTATCCACACTTACATACAGCGTAGACAGATAAAATCTACCATCCAAGCCAATTCTTTCCATTGATAAACTTAACAGTGGAAAATGGCTCAGCTTCCTTCTTCGTCAAAGCCCTCGACCATTTCGCGCGACCCTTCCTGTTAGCACCTGGTCCGGAGCACAGGTACTCGCCGTAGTATACCGTCTTATGCCTGGCGGGATCGTTCCAGTCTTGCCATCCGATGGGCAGAATCATATTCTGCATGTAGCACCTGATGAAGACGACGCGAGAGTGTGTGCCCCAAGCGCGTCCCAAGTAGATGGTACCTGATCCTGTGATTTTGCACCCAACAAATGAGAACCCGGTCGCTTCCTTGTTGCTCTCTCTCTTCTGCGCCGTAATCGACCCACTATTTTTGAACGCTATAGAATTGATATGGCACTTGTGGAACAGTGCTCGCGCATTTCCGAAGATCCAGTCAATAGAACCCTGAATATAGCAGTTGCGGTAGTACTGACGCCCCTCCTTGGCGTACAAGGTGTCCTGGGCTCCGTAGAAGTAGCATCGGTAGAACGCCGCTTTGTCACCCTGCACTCGCAGAGCCACGGCCTGCTTCCCTACAGCACCACCTGGGGGTGCGGGTGCTGAGTTGACGAATGTGCAGTCCGTAGCCAGAAAGTTATCGGACTCAACAGCGGTGGAAGCACTCTTTGACGTTCCCCCGGCCATCTCGGCGGTGTCGCCCCAGACCAAGATCGTCCTCCTTCCAGAGCATTTGAAGTGAATGTTGGCTTTGGTCTTGGGAACCAGCAACTTTTCCCTGCGCCACAACCAACATCACTTCATGAAGTGCAAAACATTCCAGGCATTAATCCATTTCTTACGGGGCATGCATCAATGTTTCAATCTAATCTAGCCTGATTCTTCACGGACCCCAACAAGAACAAGTACTGGTACAAGTTCATGTATAGCAAAATATCCTAACATTAGCCTGTGATTATACACGACTAGTGGAATCCCCATACCATTCACGCAATACAATCCTGCTCGAATCATCACGGAGAATAGATGCCATACCTGTAGACACCGTTCTTGATTTGAATGACGAAGCGCTTCTTGTTTCCCACTGGCACCGCATCGATAGCCTGTTGAATCTTCCTGAAATCACCTTTCCCAGACTTGTCCACGACGATGACGCGGCTCTTGCCGGATGCTTGACTACCCACTGCGTCGTCAGCTACATCAAGCGCCTCCTGATCTGGAACTTCGTTTTCGCCTTTTTCAATGTTCGATTTCATCATCCCCATCCAAGTATCGAAATCAATATCATCTGCGTCATTTGCTCCAGATGCCGCGACCAAACAAGCAGCCACCAGGCCGAACAACAACACGTACCCGTAACTACGAAGGGATGCCATTGCAAGCAGACTGTGGAAAAATCCACAGTGGGTCTATCGATAAACACAACCTGTGCCCAGAATCTATTAAGAACTGATATTCAGCGCCTACCAACCCAGCGAGCGAGGTACACAATGTCACTTGCCACTGAACTAGAGCAGCTGAGTCGAGTCTACTCCACCCTCACAATCGAGAGAACTGCAAGAGAATCCGAGAGGACTGTCGACGCTTTCAGCTGCGAGTCCTTATAAGCATCACAGAAACACCCAGCGCGTGAAAAATCCTCGTGTCGATGCAACCTTGTGACGCTGAATCCGAGAGGGAGCGATCCGTAGAGGTCGGCATAGACAGCGGGGAAGGGCTCCGCGTGATTTCGTCCGATCGAGCGAGGGTGGATTTACGGTGCCACCGGAGCTACGAAGCATCGCCACCCCGCGCACGACCACCACCACACTAAAGATTTCATGTTTGCTTCGAAGCGAATGTTACTGAATTCATTAAGTTGTGTGTACTGCTTCCTACTTGGGTCGTTTGTTTTAAAAAATTCTTTCGAACTACGATTCATTGCCTTCTTCGTTTGTTTTCTTCCTTTGGCTTAATATGTTGGGAGACTCTGTCTAATTGCAACTCTCGTCTTTACGATGTCTAGAAAAGAGTACATTGCATTTGTTTGCTTAGCATCAGCGATGCTTTGAAATCTTTCGTGTGGCAATAGCTTTGAAATTTGATAATAGGGATGATAATAACAATGATATTATAAAACACTACACATATTCATCAAAATGTTTGTGGGTTGTGTGCATTACCATGCAAAAGATATAATTAATTTTTGCTTCGACATTAATAAAAATTTAAACAAGGTTGTGAAGAAACGAAATCATCCTCTTTTTTTTTCCTTTTTTTTTTTTTTTTTTTTCTTTCAAACAAGTTAAGTTATATTTTTGTATCAATTTTCTGATATGCACATGTAAATAATTTTGTAAATGTGAAGATGTCTTACAAACCTTCCTAATCCACTCACCATCCAACGTTCATCCACGTTGTGTGCTGACATACATTTATCTACATTGGTTGTTTTGGTGGCAACTACTCCTCTGAACGCGAGAAGCCTGCCCAGGGCTTCCACGGTCCGCGTCGAGCCTGCTCTCGAGGATTTCGCCGCGTGAAATCCCCTGGGAAAAAATCCAAATCTGCCAGGAGCTCCGCCAAAATTCAAATTCATAATTCAACAACGGAGACCGCATTCTATTTGTGTCCAGATCAGTTAAGAAGCTTGTAGGCTTCGATAGGGAAGCTCTTAAATTATCGAAGTCCTCGGAGCTTATTCTGCTCCATCTCACCTGGAAAGTATGACTGCATTCCGCCACTGATCCAGCACATGCAAGTATAATTAGAACGTGCTCACCAGTTCGCGCTGCAGCACCTGGCCTTATCCTTCACTCGCTGCTCACGTCGTGATGGATCCCCGGGCACACCCCTAGTCTAGCTACCGTTCCACTTGCCCAGATAGGTTCTGGTTCCCCTTTGAGGGCGAGGTTCAGGGTTATTCCAGGACGCTCCGGAGTATTTGCAGGAGCTTCTAAGAGTACCGCTCAGAATCGGACACGACATCTGACCTCCGGGACCGCCGCAGTTCGATGGATACCACCTGTTACAGTGCGTCCGACGCAGGGCGAATTAGGTTCAACTCGGCAGGTGGACCGCCAACTTTGAGAACACCCAGCTCAGGTTCTTCACATCGCATTGAAGTAGGTCGCCAACCGAGCTTCTGATACGCCACTTTTTGAACAATCGAGGGTTACTTTTCCCAGCCCTTCGACACAAAATTGTTGATATGGCCCTTAAGAGGAGTTACGGCATCTTGTCTTCACCTGAATCAAAATGCGCTCTTCAAAAATTGGTGTGAAGCACGCGCATCCTATGACTTCTGAATCGGCTCTTTGTCGAAATTATGAGACACTTCTTCTTTTTCCCGCAAAGATCATCACCATTCATTTGTGAAGTTCAGCTTCTTGTCTTCGAGGATTCTCCTCCATTGCTTTGATTCAATCGCTGCTAGAAAACTCTCCTTTGTTGGGCAGAGCTTGTGTCTTCATCCACAAAATATAAATCTTGATGAAGTATTCGAACTGCATTTGGAAAATTGTGGCGTACACTAATCCATGTGCGTGTGTGTGGATATATATATATATATATTTATTTATTTATTTATTTGTATTTAATTTTGAAAAATTGTGCCATAAAATAATCCATGTGTATGTCGAAACATATATATATATATATATATATATATATAAAAATTCATATATTTTTTTGATCTTATTTTTGTTTTATTTTGAAGTATATCCAATGCATTGATTAGAGATGTTAAGAACAATACATTCATACATCTAATATCTAATACTTTGGTATTAAGGTGATATTGAAGTATTCTTACTTGGAAGTTAGTTCAAGCTAACTTCAATAAGACATATTGTTATTTTGTATAATTATTTAGCTATATGGAATTAATTCTTCTTTAGTATTATTCTATTGTGATATACACCTAGCATTTTATTTTTCATCTATGATTTGTTAAAGCTATGAAACAAATTCTTAGCAAAATAGTTTCAAGTCTCTTAAACTTAAGTGGGATAAAAATAATTTATTTCTATGAGGAGGCTAGCCATGGGCCAACTCTTCAAAAAGTAGTGGTTAATTTATATTGAATCAAAGCAATGGAAGAGAATCTAAGTGTCTTAGTTTTAGTTTAATTTAAAAATAGCTTCTTAAAAATATGAAACTTACACATCAGGTTTTAATAATTATATGACATATCAAAGAGAATCTAAAAATTCAATCTATATCTAAAAAGTTTCTTTGATATTCTTTTAAATAAGATATTATCTTTTAGTATGTTTTTAGTTATTTCTAATTATTTGAAGTTTATACTAACATCTATTATATTTTTATGTAGTTGAAAAATATTATTTTATAAATTAAATAAAATATTTAATAAAATATAAGCTATTAGATTCTTCTATGATAAAACAAAGATATACTTGTAATAATTTTTATTATTAGATATATTTCAAAAAACTAAAAAATACTAAATAATATGACTATATATACAATGGTGAATACTAGACTAAATATCTTATGTATTTGAATTATAAGACAAATATATAACAAATCTAATAAACAAAAAAACCATGAAAGCATAATAAAATATATTTTTTCTATTTAAAATAAACTACAAATATTTGCATCATTTCAAGTAATATATATATATATATATATATATATATATATATATCATAAGATCTATTAATATTGATTTTTTAGAAGATTTAGAAAATTATTGATCTATAATATGTTATGAATTTAGAATAATTAGTCAACCTTGAGTTAGAAGTCTATATTTTATGAAAATATAATTATTTTAAAAATAAAAGTAAAACTTATATTTATTATAAAAATAACTAAATAATTCATGTTAAAAATAAATAATATGTCTTAATTTTTATATCTTTATTTTATTATAAAAAATAAAATTCAAAATATTTATTTATGAACAATTGAATTCAAAACGTTTTGCTACTATAAATATAAAAAAGACAAAGATTAAAATTTGAAGAAATTTGATGGAATAAAATCAAAATTTTAATAATTTTTGTAAAAAATCAAGTTCTATTTAAGATTGCATCTTTTTCAATAGCTTAATGAATTTACTCAAGTTGGATTTATAAGCACACTTCTATTTAGAAGTGATGTCTTTTAGTTTGTATCTTTGATGATAATAGATTTATAACTCCTATATGATTTAAATTCATTCTTAGAAATGTTTGAAGCCACATTTAAAGAAAGTGATAAAAAAAAAGTAGCAAAGATCAAACTTCTATTTTTATAATAAAGATTATAATTAGCTATCATATATATTTTTGAATTCTAAAACCTTGCTTGCAACATAGATTAAAATAATAAAGTCCTTACCAATCAATTTTGATATGGATTAAAAAATTATATGAAAGATTTATTATTGATAATGCCAAAAGAAAATTCATAATAAATAATATTTTTTAAGAATATTTAAATAATTTTATTGTATGTTATCTAAATAATATATTAATTTATTCTAAGTACACAAAAAGTATGATCTTCATCTTTTTTATGTATTATAGTTAGTTATAGATGTAGGATTATATACTAAGATAAAAAAGTGTATATTTTACATAATTTAAATTGACTTCTTAAGATATAATATTTCAAATGATGGCCTTATGATGGATCTTAAGAAAATTCAACCTGTTATAGATTGGAAGATTTTAAGAACAATAAAATATGTACCATGTTATTTGGAATTTTCCAATTATTATTGGATTTTTATCTAGAATCTTTTTCAATCTGCAGTTTGATTCACACATTTGAATTATAAAGACAAACTTAAGTAGAATAAAAAAATTCAAGTAAAATTTAAAATTCTAAAAATAAAATTTATTACAACCTCAATCTTATTTTGTATTGATTTTTTTAAAGCATTTTTTTTTTATAGAAACAAGTTTGCCTTTGATTTGATAATATCACAAATAAGAATAGATGATAAACTCTACTAGATAGCTTTTTATTCAAAAAAAATTCAAGCAAACAAGATTATTATAAGATCCACAACAATGAAATTTTAGTAATTATAGATTCACTTAAAAAATTACGTCATCATCTAGAAGGTGCTTCAAGTCCATAGACTATTTACACAAATTATAAGAATCTCAAGTATTTTATATCAATATCTATTTTGAATCATCACAAAGCCTATTAGAGCATGTCTTTATGAAGTTTTGAATTCAAAATTACTTATTAAGTAGGAAAACAACAAGGTTTATTAAACATCTTTTTTAGACATTCTTATCTTCTACCAAAAGAAGGAGATGCAACCTATAATCAATAACAAATAATTTTTTTGAAGCTAGAGTAATTCCATCATTGAATTATAAAATCAACATTGACTATTGATTTAATCTTTCTTAAGCAAGTTCAATCAAACATGTTCTTAAATTCTTTTATTAATAATATTAAGAATAATTCTTTTAAATTTCATGATATTTCTAAGTTTTAATTTTAAAATATATTTTTTTTTCAAGAGATGCTTATATATCTAAAAGGTGAAGCACAATTATGTGTTCTTCAAGCTTATCATAAGTTTTTAGTTACATGACATTTTTGGTACAATAAGATTTTAGAGCTAATATCAAGAATTTTTTGTTAGTCTTAAATGTAGAAGACACTTAAAGACTTTGTACAATTATGTGATGTTTGTTTAAGAATAAAAAATTCCTTATTATTATTCTTAAGGATTTTTTCAACGACTACCTATGCTAGCAAAATCATTTTCTTTTGTTTCTATAAATTTTATCACAAATCTTCTAATTTCAAGTTTAAATGACTATATATTTGTGATAGTAGATTGTTTCACTAACATCATATATTTTGTACAATATGCAAAAACTATCATATGTAAAGAAACAACTAAATTTTTATTTAACAATATTTGTTGCTATCATAGAATTATATCAAATAGAAGAATTCAATTTAATCAATTATGACAAATTGATATATGGCTAAATTTATTATTATTTTTATTTTATATTTTTCAAATATAAATATAAAAATTTACATTATATTTTAAAAAATTGGAAAAAATATATTAATTTTAAAATATTTGATAATTATTTTTACAAAATAATAATAACAATTTTTTTATAAAAAAATTATATAAAAATTATAAAAAAATATTTATTCTTATATAAATTTTTAAAAATAAAGATAATTGCAAAAATATTATGAAATAAATGTTATTAGGTATATAAAATTAGATAGTTTTAAACAAGTATTAGAATTTTAAAAAGAAAACATTAACCCATTTGAATATAGCATCAATTTTACTTTTATATATATTACTTAATGAAAGTAGAAGTTTTTTTTTAGAACCATATAGATTGTACATCAAGTATTGAACTTTTAAATTACTTCTATAATATCTTTCTAGACATGTAAAAATTTGAACAAAAATTTGTAGAACCACTTGATATTTATAATAACAACTAGAAATCTATTTTTTGTCTAATTATTTGTTTGAATTATCCTCAAAAATATGTTACTTATCTAAAAAAAAAAATCTACTTACATTTACTTCTATTTATTGAAGTACTGTATGTACTTATGACACAAGTAATTAAATTTAAATGCAATACTTATATCCAATAACTCAATTAACTATGCAATTACCACATGCATTTAGCCGAATTCTTTGCACACTTTGCTTCCTCAGAACGAATTGATGCATACCAGCAGGAAGGACTATTTTTTTACAAGAATACAATGCAATATTATCATTCATAACTTTGCTTGAAAGAAGAAAGATCCCTAAGCAATGGCTTTCTCCATCTCTCTCACAACATCTGGTTGCCAGTTTCACTCATCGTCAACTTGCAAGCTCGCCACTAATTTCCATCAGAAATTAGTTTTAGTCATCGAGCTGGGTTCTCATAGCATTACAGCGCAAACACTTACATTGAAGATTGAGTTCCTGCATACTGGGTTGGGTCTCGCAGTCATCTGATCAACTCCTAATGAGTTCATCAACAGCTATGAGCGCACACAGTGTGGTGAAGGTGCAAGTGGTTGGGTTGGACGGGATTGAGAATCAATTTCTCTGGAGATATCGTTGAGTATGCAATGCACATCACCGATACTAAGGTACATCTCCAGAGCCTGTCTCGATGGTCTACCACGGATGATTCTACTGCAGGACGATTTTAGGATGAGGTTGTGTCGGTCGCAATTACTACCTCACATAGCGTTTGAGTTCTTTCTCAAGTTACGTGATCGAGTTGACTTGTTTTATGGTGGCGGAACAACGAAGCTGTGTACTGACCGCAAACACTAGTCAGATGGAATTGATCCAGCAACTGCACTATGGATCTGATGAAGGTTCAATGCATTGTGTGCTCGTTTCAATCATCGAACCGCATTGAAAACAGGGTTGCGTGTATGGTTGTTACTGAGGTAATCGTTTCGCAACGTCGATTGAAACTTGGGATTGATCATGCACATTTCCATGCAGAAGCCGCGATCAGAGGGCGTGAGTGCCATCCAAGAGTCAGGCAACCCAGTTTTTCTTCGACCCTGTAGCCTTCGCCAGAGAACATAGTTAGCAGCATGCTGGCCTGCTTGAAAGCATTCAGGCCCAGCTGAATCGGCCGGTAACCAGCCTTCAACAATCTCAACCGCCATTGGAATAAATTTTCATGCCGCTCAGTGCGAGCACCATCCTCACAAGCTACAATGTTGTAGATTTCTCGGCCGAGGTACATCTCAATTAGGACTTGTTCGTTGTTCTCGGAAGGCAAGTTGCACGCTTCCAGCGCGTCGAACATGGTTGAATAATAGTGTAAAGCCTCTATAAACCTACCCAGAAACGAGGGTTGGTTGTGGTTAGCCTCGTGTTCAACAATAGTAAAAATTTTGGGCTTCAATTCACGAACTAAGAGCAGAACCGCGTCGATAGGAGCTTCAGGTCCGGCAGAATATAGTAGCTTGTGCAGCTGTAACACAGAATTCACTGCAACCGCTTCGCCATGGCGTATCTGAAGCATCCATGGTTTGATGTCGTCAAGCTTTACAGCGATCACCCCCCTAAACTCGAAATCCACTCTGACGGTTTTCGCTAATTCGGCCAACTTCGTGCCAATCTCTTGCAACGTATCGCTTCCGCTAGGTTGTGGGGGTCCAATGCCTGTCAGCCGCAGACGCGGAGGGCCACCCTGCCGGAGAGAGAGAGCCTGGATCAGAGCCGGCCACTGCAACCCCTGCATTAGATTGAAATCAATCACATGAACCTCCTTCAGCCCTGTGACAGCCTCAAGAATGGCTTGATTAGCAGTGAAATGCGCGAATCTTAGAAACGGGCACGACTCGTAGAAGTAAAAGTGCAACAACCCTAAGAGAGAATCTGACTGATTACTGCTGCTGTTGTTGCCGCTGGAGGAAGCGACCCCGTAAATTCTTCGAGTCAACGCACCGATGAAGTGAGTTGCCACTTTGCCCATAGGTCCTGGTGGCAGACTAAGCAGCTCGATCCGACGGAGAGTCTCCTCTGCGAAACTAAGGTTCCCTCGTTGGATGGATTCCGCACATGCCAGCAAAGAATGCACCAATTGAATGCCATTGTTCTCATCCTCGCCCATTTTATTGAGTTGCTGCTCTAAACCTGCTGCAGTGGTACGAATGGCATTTACTTGCGACGTGCCATTATGAGGAGCCGTCGAAGATTTATTCCTAGCAGCAGAAGTATCTTGGAACTGGACATTTGAAAGCCTATGTGATCCCGTTTCCAACAATGAATCACGGCAGGAGCTAGCGTCATGATCATTTTTTAGGAAAGAACCTTCTAAAAGTCCATGCTGCTGCTGCGGCGCCATTATTGGACAGGCGGTGTTGGAAGAAAGTTCCTCAATCATGCAGTCAATCCATCCCGCCAGATCAGTGGAGCAATTGCTAACTGCCTGTGAGCTAGAGCCCAATGTGTAATAAGCAGGAATGTTAAGTGAATCTTGAGATACTGAGCCTAAGGAAGTGTGCAGCTCCTCCAACTGCTGCACTGCATCGGATGCTTGTGTAAATTTATCATGCCTGAGTCGCCCATCCACAAGAGTCCCACCAGTCGGCTTCCAGCGACTGCCACCTGGAGAGTACTGATACGCCATGTGCAACTCTGTTTCATTACCGACTCAGGTTGCATTCCCGACTGTTCTAACCAACAAGAACATTGATGGATATCCTGCAAGACATCACGCCCATAAATTTCTGCACTGTCTCATCTGTAGCCTGATGCTTTTGATTCAGCCAATGAAAGAATCACGGACTATCACAATTTGTTAGCATCTTTATCAGGAATACACAGAATGCTACTATCCTTCATTGGATGGATCCCCCACATGCAAAAAAGATGATTAGGAGTTGATCTGGCGCAATTAGCCAGCAATCAAGCATACGAGATTGTAGAAACTAAATGAAATATAAACTATGTAGGACTTGAATACAAGAATTCGTAACCAGGCAGCCTTATTTCGGAAAAAAATACATACCAGTCCAAAAGGTGTAAACAAAGTCATGAGAATAACGTCAATGACAAGAGCTCGTGAACTGGAGACACGTTCACAAGTCATCTATAAACAATACCTGCTCCTATGTCAGTTTAAATTAGGAATCAAGTCGGGGGAATCCTGGGGTACTTATAAGCATTAAAGTTTGAACTTGAGATGTTCAATCCCTGTGCCATATGTATAAAGCCACGATATGAGCACACCAACTGGGTTATTAAGGCTTGATGTTCCATCATAGAAATTAATGTTCATGAGATGGTTCTACTCTCTCACCTACCGTCTTCTTCACCGCTAGAGGATACTGGCTTTAATTATTTGACCCAGTCTAAGGATAATCGGTGTTGTAACATAAGATTAAAATACTGGCACAAGGCTGAACACTATTGTCTGGCAGTAACAACCAAGTTATCTACGAGCAGCATTGCTCCGCCCTATGAAATCACGTACATGATATCTTTTACTAATCATGCAACTTGAGAAATTACGGAATGAGCCTGAAAGGACTAAGAAACTCGAGTTTCATGATTATCATTGAAACATTGGTCTGTAAAAAGTGTAACTCTTCTATAGCAACCAAAGCTAACAAGGATTGTCCTCATGTTCCTCGAAGTGCATTTGCCTCTCGAGAGATACAAACTGCTCCTCCCTGAAGAAACTGAAATTGTCAAGGTGACCCTGACCTGGTATCCAGCACTTAGGAAACAAGGCCGTCCAGATTCGCGCAAACAACGTAATTCTAAGAAAACTTAACCTATAAGGAATTAGAAATGACGACTTAAGTGCGAGCGTGCCATTTCTGTTGGACATACACCTGTCTACCAGACCAAGGAGAGGACAATTCTCTATTCCAGAACCAAAGTGAGGAGGACAGCCTCTTCGTTAATTCGTTAACGCAGGGATCAAAGGAGCAGGGCTTTATTGATAATCAGCACTGTGGTAACATTCAGTGCTGCCTTCTACATATCGCAGCCTAGCCCACGGAACATAACAAGCAAACTCCAACTTTATCAAAGGCACAACAGTTTCATGTGCGTGACTAACATACAAGATTTAAGTGGCTCAATGAAAAGGAGAAGTCAACTCATGTTAAGTGATTTCTCAGAAAATCACCTTGTTGAGAATCCAACTTCAGTGGAATAGCTTTGTGAAGAAGATGACGATGTGAATGGTCATACGCCCACGGCGCAAGACAGACATAAGTCAGTGTAAGCTCATGACCGGGACACATGAGCCAAAACCAGTACCACTTCCAGGAATTCTCACAAATGCTCCCAAAACTCTCAAACTCCAGCAGCTAACCGTAACCCCATAATGACATCCTAAAGTTCAAAAACTCCCGGATAAGATTACTCATACAGCAATTTCACAGTCACCTTGGAGGCAAGGGCGAAGGCAAACGGTGCAACGTGACCTTTCAATTCATGAACAAACACTGAAACCGTAATCAAGGCTTCAATTCTCAAGATGCTAGCTCGATTGGGAACAACCACCACATTGCAGAGTGGCAAGTCATTACATCCCGCTTAACACTTCATACTGCTCTATTCCCACCATGACGAGGAAGATAACTACAGTCAACACAAGAAATACAATTCTCCGTCACGAGCCTTCCCCCGAGGATCTACACCATAGGAACTGTTGTACAAACTCCTTCCAGAAAGAACAACGCCTCACGCAACCTCGGTAACCTCTGTACAGCACTCTTTCGTCTTACACTTCGTACAGCATTTCTCCTTCTCACAACTGCAACATTCGCATATCTCCTACCGCACACAACTGACCATAGCATGCCATGGAAATACGAGATAATAGGCTGGCTAAGACAGGGAGGCGGAACAGGGGAGTAGAAGCAGAGAAATTGAAGTAGCAACGGACTGAAGCAAGGGAAAAATCATTGCGGGTAGTAGGGGAGGCCTTTCCAACACACAATGGTGAGCGAGACGATCTCTCTCTCTCTCTCTCTCTCTCTCTCTGAGGCGGGGACGGACCGGGAGAGAGGAATTTTCATACCGTTTTTCATATTTTAAATCTCACATTCATTTCTATGAAAAAATCACACAATCTAATTAAAAGTTTTTCTGTCCAAAAAATCTACTTCTATTATCCATTAAAATGAAATAATTGTCTTCTTGAGATAGATAGCAGCATCCTCAAACTTAACATGGAATTAATTTCCTTAAAGCATTTCGTTTCATAATTATTATTATTTTTTATTTTTTTAAGATATGAATTAAAACAAGACTCATTCTTAATAAGATTATTTTATAAGAATATTTATAAGGATTGCTTGCACATCCTTGTGCGTATTCGACTTGGATCTGATACATTCCAAGTACCATTCATTCTATATTTACTTCGTATTCGTATTCCAAAGTATTGAACGTCGGGGACTCAAGAATGAGCTGCCATTGTGTGGAGGAAAGAATATACCGCCTTCGTGTACGTATTAATGTACGTATGTATGCGTGACATGCAATGATTGGATAAGAGTGACATGTCACTCTTATGCACGGGAAAGTGACACGTGGCAGATCCGTCCGAGGTGGAGGATAAGAGCGGGAGGGACAATGGGAGCAGGGTCCTTGTCTTTGGTTTCCCGCCAATACCTCCTGGTCCTCAGAATCCAGTTCCCCATGTCGATGAATGAACACACTCTTCGACTTTCGTTACGTGGATGATACTCTGGTCGTTTGTTTGTTTGAGAGTACTAACTATCTAGTACGTTGAATAATAAATTTTATTTTATTTTATGAAAATTATTAAATAAAAATATGCTTAAATTTTTATTAGTGAATTTCTCATTTAAAATTACATCCTAGTTGTGGGAAAACTTGAATAGTCTATGCACTTGAAATATATATGTATGTATGTATGTATGTATGTATGTATATACCAACTTTAAATCAAATATATTAACTAATTATAGGATGAAAGATGAAATAAAATCAACTTTTATTAGGTAAATATTATGCTTTTCAAGTAAGTTTGAAAATACATGATCACAGTTATAAATTCCTATTCTAAAAATGAAGAGTTTTGCTAATAACATTAAAACTTTAGTTCAACTTTCGGAATTCTCATGAAAGAAATGAAGGAAAAAAAAAAAAAAAAAAAAAAAAAAAACAAAACAAAAACAAAAAACAAAGCCAAAACCACAAAGACTAAATCAAAAGAATAAATTTTTGAGAACCATATTATTGTGTTACATACATATATTAGCTGTAATTCTTGTTATGGATAAAAAGTTCTTTTCAATCTTGTCATGCACCTTTGAATGCTCTGTATTTTGGCATAAGATAACTTGTAACACTAAACGGAATAGAAGACTTCAATTTGTATCAATTTTTGAAATTTTCATTTTCTTCTAAATGAAAATACTAACTAAAAATCATACTTAATCACCAAATTTATGGTCTACAAACAACATACAATCAAGTATTGGAACAATGTAAAATTTGGTATAAGAGTATTCCTGTATTGTCATTTTATTTGTATGATAATTTAAGAAACTTAACGATAAAATTTTAAAGAAACATAAATCATTATTTTAATTATAAATGATAAATAATTTATAATTTTTATAAATTGAAATCATCTAAAAATATAGATCATTAAAATTTTACATTGCCTTTTATGTTTTTTTTATCCAATCAAGTTATTATATTATATATCTAACTATTCTTTTTGGCTTCTAAAAGTATTACCAAACCAAAAATAAAATAAAATAAAAAATAACTAGATTAATATCATAAATATCTATATTATTTAAATAAATAGAAATAAATATAATTATATTAAATAAACAATATCTTTTTAATATAACATTGTTGAATCTTTTTTATGTTGATTAGTTTAATACATGTCTTTGGATGTATTGGGTTGCAATGCAAACTTCTAGAAGTCTTGTGAATTTAGCAAGTTATTATAAAAGCATCTTCCTACTTAGAACATTGTTTTGCATGTCTTGTGGTTTTTAGGAAGCTTTTATATAGTTTTCTTATTAATTTATATATTTAAAAGCAAGACTAAGATTATGTTTAATATTGTTAATATTTTTTTCATTTCAAACTTAGTTTAAGACTTTTTTAAAAAAAATTAGAAAATAGACATTTTCATTCTTTATTATTTATAAGATTGCATTTGTAAGTATTATTCTAATTTTTGGTTATAAAATACCAATTATTTAAAAATAAATTTATATAAAATTATCTTTTTATATCAATTATTTTTAAAATAAATTTATTATTTTATTATTTTTATAAACGATTTTTTATTTTTTTTCTTTTAAGAAGATACAATAGCATTACAAATTAATCTAAATAATTTAACACATATAAGACATAATTAAGTATACTAAAAAAAAATTTATATATTTAAATTATTTTTGAAGAAATTCAGATTATGAATAAAATTGACTGGTGTAAAAGAACTAAGATTTGAGACTCTAATTTGAGACTCTAATTTTTGTACACAATGTGTGACATATTTATCTCTTACATCTTCTATTCTTATTTAAGATTTTTTTTAAAAAAATGTTTTTAAAAAAGTATCAAGAAAGATACTCATTTAAAAAAAAAAAAAAAAATGATTTAAAATCTGTGCAAGAAAAATTGATATACAAAAGAGCAAACAATAGGTAAAAAAGAACAAAACTAACCAATTTAAATAAGTTAGATAATTTTTTATAATTTAAAAAAAAATTAGATACCAATTTAGATTAAAAAAAAGTAGATAAAAAATTTAGATACTAAATTATTTTTTATAATTTTTATCTAAATTATACCAATTTTTTATAAAATTATTACAAAGCATAACTTGCAATGCAAACATCTTATCCTTTACTATAGTTTAAGCATTCTTAAATTCCTAAATTTTTGTACATAATCTATTCATTATAAAAGATTCAAAGCATAAATAAAATTCTATAAAATTTACAGCCTTTATCTAATATAAGTTCAAAATGTTTATTTACAACATAAATCTTGGAAGTAACATAGATCTTTAATACTACCTAAGATTACTAATTTACAGATCTAATCTATGCATAAAAGAAAAATTACAGAACAAAAAAATGATTGTAATTGGTGCATAAAATTAAGATTTTGGAATAGCTTTCAATAAATTTTATGGATATTTGTATTGTGTTTTCATTCTTAACCCTTCATTATTGTGAAAGATTCTATATTAAAGAATTCATACAAGTAAATTTTATTTCTATTAAAAAATAAAAAAAAGAATAAATCAGTAATCTAAATGTGTTCTATAATAAAAAAAAATGTTATGTGCTTTTTTTTTTTTATTTATAAAAAATATATATAAATAAAATAAAATTTAATATTTATCTTATAAAGCTTTAAATTATCATTAATTTTATGATGGAAAAAAGAAATAGCTATTAGTGCATAATTTTTTTAATTTTTTGAGGACTAACACAAACTATGAACCAAGATTTATAAAGATTAAAGATCTCTAAATTTATTTTTTATTAAACTATAAATGATAATATTGAGGATGTGTTTCAATATAATAAGTCAAACATTACTTAATTTTTGTACAAATCAATCAAAAGAAAAATGCGACCCTCTCATTTCCGAATGGACTACTTTCAGTGAACCTGTGTCGAAATGGGAAAAATATAAACAACTTCTGTCCAGAAAAAATTACAATGTCTTTCAGCAGAAATAACAATTAAACATCACATCACAATGCCAAAGCCTTGACGACCATCGATCATATTAATCAATCGGCAGTCACTCATTCAACAAAATTTTATTACAAAAATACACTAACACATAACCAAACAATATATGCATCCAAAGTTACTAATACACAAATTATGACAAACTCATGCATGAAGATCCTCTATGCTGTCATGAAAATCCTCCACTTAGAGAGCCATCAACTAGAAGAATAAGAGGGATCACCATGGGCTTAAATCATGCACAAACTCCCCCATTGAAGTCAATCTGTGTATGAGTCATAACAGCCTCTTCCCACACATTCCATTGTGTGGACAGCAGTTCCTCCACAGCAGCTTGATTTCAATGTTTTGCAACCATTGTATCCAAGTTACAGCAATCTGGCTACTCCTTACGTAGCCCAACTGCTGTCCATTTCGTTAGTAACAGCGACGAAGTTCAGCTTGAGCTGGTAATGTGTATACAAAGATAGAGAGAGAGAGAGAGAGAGAGAGACATGATCTCAATATTGAGGATGCAGTGACGGGGAACTGTAGCAACGAAGGGAGCAGTGTTGCATGGAGCCAGGCTGATCAGCGCTGATTCGATGACCAGACAACAGGATCCTCCCTCGCAACCAAAGCATACTAAGCAACCTGTAGACTCCAACAAACAAATAGACTTGGGCCGAGCAGACATTGCTGTACCAGCGTAACTGAAGTGACGTAAAAGCTGCAAAGGCACTGCACCCTGTCAACAGACTGATCGGGAACTGATCCAGAACCACCCTGCACTGAACTGCACAAGGACAAGGCCACACCAATCCGTCCCTGTGTGGCTTCGCCGCGAAAGGCGCGAAGTAGAATGCAAGCGCCAGAAACCCACCTGCAGATTGCGGATGGCAACCGTGGGGTTGCATCCGTGGTCAACAGCGATGAGGTGAGGCAAGTCCGACAGTTCAGAAGCATCGCTACGAATGCAAATCTCGAAAAAATCAGGCTTCTTGACTGTTAGCGACTCTAGATATCACCTTTTTTTTCTCTTATGGCGGATGATTCTGAACTCATCCACAGGGAGATATGCACTACTTTTACTCCACTGAGATCTTCGAAGCACTTGTCGGGTGAGATCATCGGACTTAAGGCTTGATTATCCCACGTCGAACATCAATATTTATGAGATGAATCAGTCCAGGAACTCGTGCTTGAAACCCACAGATGCTCGCTCTTCGGCGACACTCCTGCAGGCTTTTGAGATAAAGTTACTTAGGATACGGCGGTGTTGAGAGCTTCTTGAGCAGTGTTTGATGAAGATGTTGAATTTTAGGGGCCCTAAGAAAGACATATGTCTCACAATTATAACAAAGCAGATGCAAAAGTGCACATACAAAACAAAACATCAATCAAAATACACTTGAAAAGACAAGACATGATAACTAAGAAGAATTTTAAGACCTTTGCTTTGTTGTGACATTGATGACAATTAAAAATCTCATTGCAATACAAACCTTAGAATTTGACATTGTTCTTATGTAATACTTGCAATTGCAAAAGAAATGATGCAAATCTTAATACCTTCTATCAAGTTTGTGAAACCTCTTATTAAAATCTTTAGAGATTAATAAGGCCTCTTCTTTTACTCAAAGAATGATGTCACCAATTTCAAATCATTAAGTTCAGCTCCAATCTAATACTTTAAGCACTTAGTTTGAAACTCTCTTCTATTTAAATTAAATAATAGCAACATATAATATCCACATGCCTTTCTATCCTTTCTTAGACAAACTTCTATAATCTAAAGCTGCTACTATATATCAAAAAATAGGTAACTATAATTCAATACTGATTAGTGCACTTCCACACTTCAATCTTGTATGTGCATAGATAGTTGTAAAACTTTGACTAACCAAACCAATGGCTCTTCATATCTCCATCTTATTCATGAGAATAATACCATTAGTAACAAAAAAAGTAGCAACAATAAATTGTTGATACAACATTATTATTCAAAATACTATTAGAATAAAATTGATACATTAATAAATTTGCATGATTTCTTTTGCAAATAAATGATCTAAAAAAATAATAATAGCAAGGTTATATATATATATATATATATGTATATATTTAAAAGATTTTTATAAAGATATTCATAAACTTCTTATAAACTTAAGATTCTAAAGATATATCATGGACATACATATTTACCTAAATAAAAAATACTAAGTAAAAAATAAATATAGATATGATATTATCTTAAGGTACAGCTTCTTAGAAGCTTCATAAATGAATATTTAATTTTATACATATTTATAATTAATTAAAAGGTTAGAAACTTGGCCAACAAGATAGCCATATGTCATATATGTAGAAAGCTTATGGTACAAGCTAATGATGTGGCACATATATAAAAAACTTGCCTTGTAAGTTAAGATACATATTTCACAATTTAAACACATATCAGAGGTCTTATAGGATGTTATCACATAGCTCCTGGTTGAATAGTATATATGGAGGCAAGAAGGAAATATTCTTCACTCTTGTCAATGTCTTTTTAGTCGTTAGTCTTGTTTCAAGACTTTTTAGTCTTTTTGTCATTAGAAATAGCTATTTTAATTCAATATATTATCATATTTCAATAATTTTTTAGTTTTTTTGAGTTACATAAGAGTATATTGAGATTTTTTTTCTTTAGAATTCATGTCCTTAATAAGATGCCAAAAGAAACAAATTAAAAATATACAAAACAAAAGAATTATGAATATGAATTGAATATAAATTAATTTGTAACCAAAATATATTCTTAATATTATTTGCATTGAATCCTTTGAAGGTCTTAGCATAATTTCTAGTTTAAATGATAAGTATTATTAAGTATTATTTTTTCCAAAGCATTCTTTTAAAGTTATAAACCTTGAAAATAAAAAATAAAATAAAATAAAATAAAATCATAGTGAAGAATAGGAAAAAACTTTATCTTTGCATAGACAAGTGATTAGTTGATAAGAGCCATGGTAAACAAAGTTTAAAAGAAAGTAAGATCAATTTAAGTTATAACTTATACAATTACAACTGAATTTTTTTTTAACACAATATTCTTAATATAATTTTAAAAAATAATGGCTTTTACAACAATTATCTCATGAAAATAGTATTATATAAAATACACTTTACTAAGCTCCTAAGCCATTAATCTTGCTACAAATCTTCATCTTATGAATCAACATCACATACCACAACCTAGCAACAATCAATCCAATATAATGTGAAGCATACCTTACATTGGTTCAAAATGTCTAATTTCATGGCTTTGTTAGTTTGGAATTAGAGGACTTCATTTACTATAGTTGCAAGATTTAATATTTAAATAGATGAGAAGAAAGAAGATCTATGGATGTGAATTAAAAATCTTTTTTTTCTTCTTGTTACTCTCACCTTCTTTTGAGAAGATTTTAGGTATAAGATAGAACAAGAGATATAGTTCTAAATATCTTTCTAATGTGCATAATTATTAGCTCTATAAATAATCCAAGATTGCATCTAAAAATTGCTTACATTTTTTTTGATTGTGTATTATAGTAGACATGTGCATATAAAAGCTAGAGATCAATTTTATGGCTGATTTTTTATTAAGGGTAAGTTTTTGGATCTCATCAAAGATTTTTGTTGGAGTTTATTAAAATTGCATTATTTTGCTTTAAGAATTTTCAATTGATTTGTAAATATGTATAAAGAATTTGTAGTTGAGATTGTGTTTTGCAATTTCAAGTTGATGGTGATTGCTTCCATCAATCTTACAAAGTTGACATATAGAATAGCTTGAGTAGATTGTAGATATAGTTTGCTCCATTTGCAATATCAATGCTTGTAATGGCCATGTTGTGGCTATAATGGCCAGCTACTATTGAGTTTAGTGTCTAAAGGTGTTAAGTTCTAGTATATTTTTTGAAGAACTAAGATTTTTTTTATATGTTTAATTTTTTTGTTTTTTTTTTTTTGTTTTGTTCTGTTTTTCTATTTACAAAAACTTTGATATAAAAAACTAAATGGATTAAGCAAAAAAATGTAGTATAATGATATAATAAATATTTTTTGTCTAGATATTAATGATAGAGGCTTAAAAAAATCATCTATATTTTTAATGTAATTGCAATTAATAGATAAAGCTTCTTTTTATTATTAATAAACTATATTGATGATGTTTTTTATAATAAAATTGAAGTTATTGCTACTATATTCCAATAGTTTTAGATTTTTTAATCTACATATCTTAGAATTAATATAATTCTTTGATTTATATTATTTTCATCTTTATTTTTTTTCCTTGTTTATAGAATATATTATAAATTGACATATGATTATTTCATATTTTCTTGTAAACCTTTGTTTTTGATGCATTGTCAATAATAATTAATAGAATAAATAAGTTATAGTGCTAAAATAATTTTAAATTAGATTATTAGATTAGCATAATAAATCTAAAGTATAATTAGATAAACACTTCAAATCCAAAATATATTCAAATAAATTTACCAATTAACCATTATAAATCCAAATTATATTTATAATATCTTGTAATATTTATTCTATAAATTAAAATCAATTTTCAGTTCAAAAAAAATGATTGTAAGGTAGAAATAGCATGAGAAGGACAAGTACAAATATTGTATCTAATTCCTTTTCATTTTCTACAAAAATATATATATTTATAATTATAGCTACAAAAAAATTCAAATTTGGAAGAAAAATATTGTATAGAACCTTTTGCTTAAGCACAAGATTGACTTAAATGATTTATTATGTTGCTTGAATGACCTTTTGTATAATTTATTACTAGATTTTTTGAAGCCATAGTTATTGATGCCAACTCTAAGAGATGTTTCCATAGCTTTTTTTGTTGGTAAAGTGTAAAAAATTCATATAAATTTCTAAATTCTTTAAAGACATGATTTACATCAATTGAAGTAATAAACTTATCTTGTGGTATTAATTTGGCTATTAAAAGAAGCATATTGATTAAATAATACTAATAGTAAAAACCATTGATAATCAAAATTTTATCATTATGTAGCACGTTTTAAATTTAATTTTTATATAGAAGATCTATTTTGGTTGTAAATGCACTTGACTATGACATACTATTGGTGTTTAAGAAAACTATAATACATTAAAATTGATCACATATTAGGACCAGAGCATGCATTGACACTCTACAATACTTTTGAAAAAAACAATGTTATGATGGTGGTATATAAATGTGCATTCAAAGATGTGTTGCACTATAATATTTTTAGTTATATTATCAAAAAAATAAAAGAAAAAAATTTGCACATCTCAAAGATCTTTAGTAGAGACCTTAATATAAAACTTCAATACATAATGTGACTATCTACATACAACATAGTCATACATTGAAAGTAGAGAATAGTATTTGTCTAAACTTTTATAAATTTTTCTTTGAATGGTATTTGAGTTTTTTGTAGATATTCATTAACCTTATTAGCAAGTGTAGGAATAAACTTGATGCAAAAATTCATCCACTCTATATTAAAAGCCTTATTTAAAGTCAAATTTATTTCATTAATCTAATCTATAAGAAAATCAAACCAACCTAGTTTCTTCCTTAAATGAAAAGTAATTTTTGTAGTTTGCTAGCACATTCTTTTGAATATATCAAATATAAAGTAATGCAACCAATATAAAAAATAAATCTTTAGTGGCATTTTTTAGTGCCAAATCTCTATCAACACCAATGATAAATGATCAAAGGTTTTGTAAAACTAAAGAAATTATATTAATGATCAATAACAAAATGATTAAGTTTTTTCTTGAAAAAATGCAATGCTAATAATAAAAGATGTATTCAAGCTTGTAACTCCTATAACATGAATATTCTAAACTTCTTAGTTTGATATATATAATCTATAATAATATTATATAAATATCTCTTTGTAAGTTAAATACATCCAAGATGAGCAAAAAAATAAAAAAATTATATTATTTTTTTTATTTTACTTATAAGAATTCAAATATCTAGTATCACAAAAACTCTCTATATAAATAAAGAATAATTAATAACCATTAACATAAATTTTACAAAGACATTGGTACTTATTATAGATGATACAAGCAATTACATGACTTGAAGGATCTCATTGGTGTAATATAATCACTACATTTTTTGGTGCTACTTCTATAATAAATATCTTAGGAATAATTTCTTTTCATACATGTTGAAATCAACAAGCTATCAGATAGCGTGTCAAAAATATTAAAGGTCTATAATCATATACTACATTTCAAACTATCAATTATTAATGTCTATTAACTTGTAAATATTAGAAAAATATTATTGTATTGTATTAACAAATTAAGTTTGTAATTGGTCCACTATAGGTGTAGCTCTTATGACATTTGAAGACTATGAAGCGTCCGTTAAAGTGGCATTTGCAAACTACATATTCTTAAGTATAGATAAAGCTATCTATGTTTTATTCCATAGCTTTGAATGTATCAAATATTTTGTTAGGTAGATAGTGCATGTTCGCTAAGTTTTCTATTTCAAAATAGATATATTCCAAAGTAGACATTGTTCTCTCCTTTCATCTATAGAATGTAAACAAGGCATCAAATAATTGTAAGATTATAATATTTTTAGAGCAAAGCAAGTAAACAAAGGATTAAAGAAGCTCAAAGTAGTCTACAATGTTATAAGTGGTCATATCTCTATGATTGTATAATTTTCAAATCTTAATAGCCATGATTATACCAATCCAACTTCTAATGATAGTTATGCTAATAATGAGGGACTAAAAAATCTATGTATTAGTTTATAATAATAAATGCATTGATTTAATAATTTTTTATAATAATTATATATTTTATTAGTAGAAAAATTCAAAAATATATATTTGATTAAAAATTATTTTAATTAATAAGTGATAAATTAAAGATTAATTAATTAATTAAAATAAATTATTTCTATTTAAAATTAGATTCAAAAGATACAATTAAGAATATTTTTTTATTATCACCATATCATATTCTTCTAATAATATGTATTTTTTAAGTATGACATTCAAATTTTGACCTTAAATTAATTTAAAACTTAGTATCAAGGACATGAATCTTGAAGAACTAAAACATCAAGACACTCTTATGATACTTAAAAAGACTAAATAATCGCTCAAAAATGATATCATATTAAACTAGAATAGCTATTGCCAAAGATAAGAATACTAGAAAGTCTTTAAAATAAGATTAAGGATAAGAAAGGCATTGATAAGAGTGAAAAAGACTTCACTCTTACTTCTATATATACTCTTAACTAAAAGCAATGTGACAATTTTCTAAAGAATCTCCAAAACGTGTTGATTTTGCAAGATACATATATTGACTTACAAGATATCCATCCTAATGAATATGATATTCTAGTCTATTTCAGTACTGCATTGAATCTATGACTTCTTCCACCTTGAACACTTGATTATTATCTACTTCTATAAGAAGAGGTGGCATTAGGCTTCTTCTTGAGATATTCACTATCTTATATGGCTCAAAAAAAGATCCATAGAATATGGGATGGATCTTCAAAAACTTTGATAGTTATAATCAATAAATAACATGATTGATTTATTTACAAATAAGAAAAGATTAAAGTCTATAATAGTCCAACTTATCACAAGGACAAGTAATCTTTATATTACAATAAAATAGCCATATCTTATCATATAAGATGAATTGTGGTTATTTATTATAATAGGCATCCATATTGATCTTTTGTGATTCTTGAACTTCCTTTCATTGTGCCTTTATTATTGTATGTAGCCTTGATAATCAATTTGTTAAATCTTTTGGCATAGAATTATCAACTTTTGAAAATTCAAAAATATTAAGTTATAAATGATAATTATAATAGGTAAAAAAAGATATTTATTAAATAGAAGAATATACCAAATTATTGTATACAAACTCAACTAATAGAAAAAGAGTTGTTCAATCATCTTGACGATAGTTGATGATACACTTCAAATATTACTCTAAAACTTAATTTATCTATCCCATTTGTCCATCAGTTTAAAGATGAAAAGCCAAAGAAAGCTTTATATACACCTTTAAAATCTTGAAAAAGATTTTCTAAAACCTTGATATAAATTAAAACTTCTTATTTAATATGATATTTTTGAACAATCCATGATAGCAATAGATGTTGTCAAAAAAAAGTTTAGTCTTTTCTTCACATGTAATAGATTTTATATATGGTACAAAATATGCTATCTTGATAAACCAATCTACTACCACAAATATAGAACTATATGAACCTAAGACATGAAGGTTTGTAATAAAATCCATAGAAACAAAAGACCATGATTGTTTTGAAAATATTTTTATCAAGATTTGATCCAATGGACTTGACAAAGATTCAAAATATATACAAATATGAAGTACTTGAGATTCTTGTAATCTGTGTATATGGTGACTAGAGTAAAAGTGCCTTCTAAATAATGATGTCATTCTTAAAATAAATCCACAATTTCAAAAAGTTCTTTATTGTGGATCTTATAATTAATATCAGTTATTGAAAATTTCTTGGAATAAAAAGCTATTGAATGGAGCTTGTTATTTGTTCTCATTTATAACAAAATAATACTTATAGCAAAATCTGATGCATCTATTTCCATAAAAAAATACCTTGGTAAAATCAATGCATTGCAAAATTGATGCATAAATAAATATTATCTTAAAGGCTTCAAAAGATGCTTCAGCTTCTTTGCTCTATTCAATTTTATCTTTACATGTCAAGTATGTAAGAGAAGCCACAACTTATGAAAAATTCTTGATGAAGATTTGATAATAATTGGAAAATCTCAAAAAATATTACATATCTTTTATTATTTTTGAAACCTTCCAATCCATGCTACTCAGGACATTCTTAGGATCCATCATTAATCCTTTGTTAAAAATGATGTACTCTAAAAAATCAACGTGAATAATGTAGAATACAGACTTTTCAATCTTGGCATATAATCTTGTATTTCTAAGTTTTTGTAACACATAATGAATATGAAATTCGTACTCTACTATGTTCTTAGAATAGATAAGAATGCTATCTAAATAACAAACAACAAAATCATCAAGGAACTCATAAAAAAAATCATTCATGAGATATTGAAATGTAGTTGGTCTACTTGTGAGTCCAAAAGATATGACATTATATTCTAAATGTCCATATCTAGTTTGAAAAGCAGTCTTTTATTCATCTCCATTTTTGATGCAAACTAGATTGTATATTCTTTCTAGATCTATTTTTGTATACATCTTTCGTCGATTGAATTGGTGAAGAAATCCTAAAATCAATGATAGGAGATACCTATTCTTAATATTGATCTTATTAAGTCATCAATAGTCTATGCATATCTGTAGAGATTTATCTTTTTTCTTCATAAATAAGATAGGAGTTCATATTAGAGATTTCAAATAGCCTATGAAGTTTTTAGCGAAGTTTTTGTTAATATACTCTTTTAGTGTACCTAATTCATTTTATGATAAGTTATAGATTAGTCCAAGTAGTGATTGAGCTTCTTCTTGCAAATCAATTAAATAATCATAGGATCAATGTATTGGGAGAATATCAATATTTTTTTTCAAAAAAATCTTTAAAATATTGATATTAATTAAAAATACAACTTGACATCTTTCCACCATCAAAAATAGATATAGCATATATAATAAAAGATGATTCTTCTTTTGCCCCAATAATAAAAGCATTTGTACCTGGCAATAAGGATTTGGATGTATTAGGCTTATATATTTTTTTTTGGCTAAGAAAATTTTGCATCAAACTATAAGAAAAGTTAAGATTATAAGAAATCTAATCTATTTAAAGATTATATTTTTTAAACTAAGATAATCCTAAAATAATTAGATTGGACAAAGATTTTATTATATTAAATATTATTATCTTATTATAATCTTTATTTGCTATATCTAAAGGAATAATCTCATGGAAAACATCTCAAGAAGATAATAAATAACCATCTATGACTTCTATTTATATAGATTTAATTTTTTTGATTAATGATATCTCTTATTTTTTGACAAAGTCTTTGTTTATAAAATATATTGAGGTTCTTGAATCTAATAAGGTATCATGGTCATACATATTTATCCTCATAATTATTTAGATAATAAGAATAGATAGAAGTAAGTCAAAGTAGATAAATATGATAATATCTTGTCGAAAGCTTCCTAGAAGCTTCATGGGCACTGCTTTGCCTTTATACATATCTATAGGTGATTGGTAGGTTAAAAAATTGGTCAACAAGGAGGCCATAAGTCGACATGTTGATCACTTGTAGTACAAGTTGGACATATGGCATACACCTAAGAAACTTGCCTTGCAAATTAGACATGTGTCCTATAAGTTAGACTCGTATTAGAGGTCTTATAGCATGTTGCCACATAGTTCTTAGTTAAGTAGTATATATAGAGGCAAGAGTGAGGCCTTTGTCACTCTTGTCAATTCCTTTCTTACTTTTAGTCTAGTTTCAAGAGTCTTATATTTTTTAATATTTTAAAATAGCCATTCTAATTCTTCTTTGAATATACATATTTTCTTCTATTTTGTCATTTTTCTTTTGATATAGATTCTACAAGTTTATGTATCTTCTTTAAGTTTGTGTCTTTGATAAATTGACAAGAGTACACATATAATATCAGAGTTTTATTCTATCTTGATTAAGAGTAGATTACCTCTTTTTCTTGATAAGATATAAGTACATTAGAAGTTGTAGATTATCCTCTTTTAAACTAATATTATTTTTAGAATTTTTTTTTTTTTTGATTCTTGAGTATTGTATTATGTGAGAATAAAGACCTTTTTTTTAATTGTACTTATATGACAAAGCTTGCTAAAATGAAGAGTGCAATGGCTAAAATGCAAGAAAAAATGAAGAAGTTAATACTTACAATGTATCAACTTAGTCTACCACCACAAGGAGCAACAAGATTATCAAGCAATGAAGATGTAGAGATGATTAGAGTTGCTTCAACATCTATACTAAGCCATACTACTGCTCCTACAATGGAATATTGTTCAAGTTTTAAGGAACCAAAAATTGGATTGATTGAGAAGTTTGATGACATATGATCTAAATTTTGAAGATTCATCAATCAAGTACAACTAGTAATTGAACTACAACCTCAAAGTTATTCAACTCAAAGATCATAAGTCAGGTTTATTAAAAAACTACTTTCAAATTTTGCTTTATCATGGTTTTTATCATTTCTTGAATGATGTGATCTAATATTGGATAATTTAGAAATATTTTTAGTGGAGTTTTGATCCATGTATAGTGAACATGATGCAATCTGTGTTGTAACTAACAAGATTTGTATCTTGCAATAAGACAATCAATCAATGATATTATACGCTTTATAATTTTGATAATTTATGACAGATATTAAATAAAATGATGCAACACTCATTAGCCAATTTTTCTACAAATTATAATATGAAGTAAAAAAATTAATACTCAATTTAATTGATCTTCAAACATTAAGTCAAGTAATTGACTTTGCTGTGAAATTTGCTGATCGACTTTTTGAGTTTTAATATGAGAATCGTACAAAGAAACCTCAATATTATTACAATTCAATATCAACACCAATAACTTCTCAATCTATATATTTGAAAGTAGAAGACATGCAAATTGATGCAGTATATTTTAAACCTCTTATTAAACAAGAAAAGACTTTTCGTCGTCAAAAAAGACTATATTTATATTATAGAAAAGCTAAATACACTGCTCAATATTGTCCAAAAAAATGACGTAACTACAAAATGAAGAGTATTGTTGTCAAAGAAGAAAACATGTCAAAAAATGAATTTGTCTAGCTACAATAGGAACCATGCAGCTGAAATCTTGTATATTTCTTAATGAAGGTCCTATTTTCTCCTCAAAATCCACTCTTTATTTTACAATAGATGTACATTTAGGATCTAATAATCATAAAGCCTCTGCCTTAATAGATTCAGGAACCTCAGCTTATTTTTTAGATGAAGAATTTGTTAAAAGTCATAATATATAATTAGTAAGAAAAATTAAATTCGTATACGTAGAAGGCATAGATGGTCGTCCGTTATCTTCTGGAGATGTTATTTATCAAATACTTCCTATAGATGTAGTAATAAATGGTCATCATAGTCATGTAATTTTTAATATAATTAGATCTCTTTTTGATCTAGTCATTTTAGGTTTATCGTGGTTAAAAAAATCTAATCCTGTGATAGATTGGATTTCTCATAAATTTGAATTTTTTTCAAATATCATTAAGAGTTTTTCTAATTTAGTAGAAAGCCATGAGTCTAATATAGTCAAACCTGTACTTATAGGTGCAAAAGTTTTTTTACATGTTGCAAAAAGAAGATCGACTTTTATTATTTATGCCACACTTATTTTAAATGATGATAAGATTTCAAGTAAAATTCCAAAAAAAATATCAAGATTTTTAAGATGTTTTTGAAAAGAAGAACGCAGATATTTTTTTGGAGCATCATCCATATGATTGCTCAATTGATCTTAAAGAAAGAACTCAATCACCATTTGGTCCAATCTATAGTTTATCACAAAATGAGTTGGCTGAATTCAAAAAGTACATTGATGAAAACTTGGCCAAGAATTTTATATGCCATTCAAAATCTCTTGTAGGAGCTTCTATCTTATTTGTGAAGAAAAAAGATAGATCATTGCAAATGTGTGTGAATTATTGAAGATTCTATAAGATTACCATCAAGAATAGATATCCTCTGTCTTTGATATTTGGACTTCTTGATCAATTAGATTAAGCTAAGACCTATAGAAAAATAGATCTACAAGGAACATACAATTTGGTCTACATTAAAGAAGGAGATGAATAGAAGACTACATTTTAAATAAGATATGGACACTTTGAATATAATGTCATGTCTTTTGGAGTCACAAATGCACTAGCTACTTTTCAACATCTTATGAATGATGTTTTTTATGAGTTTCTAGATGATTTTTTTATCTGTTACTTAGATGATATTTGAATCTATTCTAAGAATACAAAAGAACATGAAGTTCATATTCATCATGTATTACAAAAATTTAGAGATGCAGGATTGTATGCCAAGATGAAAAAGTGTATATTCTATACTACTCAAATTAATTTCTTAGGATACATTATTTCAAACAATGGTCTAATAATAAATCTTAAAAAAATTCAAATAATCATGGACTGGAAGATTTTAAAAATAATAAGAGATGTATAATACTTTTTCAGATTTGTCAATTACTATTGAATCTTCATCAAGAAATTTTTTCAAGTCGCAATGCTACTTACACACCTAACTTGTAAAGACAAGCTCGAGTGGAGTAAAGAAGCAAAAGTATCATTTGAAGCTTTAAAGAAAGCTTTTACTTGTGTACCAATCTTGCATTGTGTCAACTTTTTCAAAGCATTTTTTATGGAGACAAGTGCATGTGACTTTGCTTGGAGTATAGTCTTTCCATAAATAGGAGCAAATGAAAAACTTCATCTAGTAGATTTTTATTCAAGAAAATTTTCAGCAACCAAGATTAATTATGAAATCCATGACAAAGAACTTCTTATAATCATGGATTCTTTTCAAGAATGGCATCATTATTTAGAAGGTACTTCAAGTCTAGTCATTGTATATATGAATCACAATAACCTCAAATATTTCATATTAGTAAGTATTTTTAATTATTTCTAGGCTCATTGGAGCATGTTTTTGTCAAGATTCGAGTTCAATATTACTTATTGGCCAAGAAAACAACAAGATTTGTCTGATATCCTTTCTAGACATTCTTATCTTACACTAAAAGAAAAAAAACTAATTTTTGATTAACAAAAGATAATTTTACTAAAGCCAAAACTATTTCATCTCCAAGTAATGAAATCAACATTGATTGTTGATTTGACTGTTTTCAAGCAGATTCAAGCAAGTATGTTCTTGAACCTTCTTGTTCATGATATTAAAAACAATTCTTCTAAGTCTCAAGATACTTCTAAGTTTGAGATTAAAAAAAACCTACTTTATTTTGAAAGGATACTTATATGTTATAGAAGAAGTATGATTACATACTCTTAAAGCTTGTCACAATTTTTCTACTACAAGATATTTTGGATATAATAAGACTTTGAAGCTTATATCTAGAAATTTTTGGTGGCCTCAAATGTGGAAGGTTGTTAAAATTTTTTTGCAGATATATGATGTTTATTCAAGATAAAAAATTCCTCATCTTCGACTTTATAGACTCTTCCAACTATTACCTATACCAGAACAACCATGGTCTTCTATCTCTATGGATTTTATCAGAGAACTTTCAATTTTAAGTTCATATGATTCCATATTTGTGATTGTAGATCATTTTACCAAGATGGCACATTTTGTACGATGTATAAAATCTATCACAAATGACCGAATAGCTAAACTCTTCCTTGACAACATCTATTTCTATCATAGATTACTAAGGGATATTATATCAAATAGAGGAACATAGTTTTTATCGAGATTTTAGAAAACTCTTTTCAAGATATTGAAGGTGGATATAAAACTATCTTTGACTTTCTACCATCAAATTGATGAACAAATAGAATGAATAAATCAAGTTTTATAGCGATATTTGAGGTGTATCATCAATTATCAACAAGATGATTGGATAAATCTTTTGCCATTGACAGAGTTTGCTTAAAATAATTTAATACATTCTTCTACTCAACAAATATATTTCTTTGTCAATTTTAATTATCATCCACAATTTGAAACTTTAGACTTTTCAAAAGTTGATAATCTTCTGGTGGAAGATGTGATAAATCAATTGTCAGAGTTATATACAACAATAAAGGCACAATTGAAAGAAGCTGAAGAAGGACAAAAAGCCAACGTAGATGTCTATCATAAGGAACAACCTCAATTCCATATGAGAGATAAGGTATGATTACTTTGTTGTAATATTAAAACTATTCGTCATTATGACAAGCTAAATTATCATAGATTCAGACTATTTTTTATTTGTAAACAGATCAATCCAATTTCTTATTGATTACACCTATTGAAGTCTATAAAAATCCATCATGTGTTTTATATGTCTTTATTTGAGCTATACAAGACAATGGATATAGAAGAAAGGAGAAAAATGCTACTACCTCCTACAGAAATTGACAATAATTTGAGATGGAAGAAGTCTTAGATTCAAGGTGGCACCAAAATAGGTTAGAATATCTGATATATTAGCATGGATATGACATTAATGAATACATATAGGAGCCATTTAGGAATCTAGTAAATGCATTAGCAAAAATTAAAGCTTTTAATCAATGACATCCATCAAAACTAAGATAAAGAGTAAAGAATTTCTTTGCTATAAAATAAAACAAGCCCAATAGAGATTTCATTATATCTTGTATCATTATTTCTTTGGATTTTTTAGTACTTAAAAGATGGAGAACCAACAACCAGCAGATTCAACTCAAGAACTATCATTTGTTAAGCTACGAGACGAGGCATTGCGACTATTACAACCTTTGAAACAGCAAAATTGAAAGGAAGATCCTCAAGAATGATATGTTCTTCCTCAAATAGATGGTAAGGTACAAGATGTTTGGTACCACGACCTTAGAAAGGACTCTTAGTATTTAGTAATACTTTTGTAGGTAAGAACCATTCTTCATAGTATTACTAATGTTTTGTTTGAAGGAAGTTATAAAGGCCTCAATAATGATCAAATATCAGGGTGATCTTCTTGTCCTAGTATGGGATATTATCAATGGTTGAAAGAATCTATCAACTACTTCAAAGGGAATAAAGTTCAAAATACGTGGCAAATACAATTTGGCACATTTTGGACTTCATCAATATGTAATCACCGCTCCTAGTGGAACTCATTCGTAGAAGAGAGAGTAATATCATGGACATACATATATACCCTGATAATTATCTAAATAATAAGAATAGATAGAAGTAAATCAAAGTAAATAAATATGATCATATCTTGTCCAAAGCTTTATAGAAGCTTCATGGATGTTGTTTTACTTTTATACATGTCTATAGGTGATTGATAGTTTGAAAACTTCACCAACAAGGAGGCCACATGTCAACATGTTGACTACTTATAGTACAAGTTGGACATATGGCACACACCTATGAAACTTGTTTTACAAATTAGACATGTGTCCTATAAGTTGGATAAGTATTAAAGGCCCTATAGCATGTTGCTACATAGTTCTTAATTAAGTAGTATATATAGAAGCAAGAGTGAGGCCTTCCTCACTCTTCTCAATTTTTTTTATTTTTAGTCTAGTTTCAAGAGTCTTATATTTTCTAATCTTTGGCAATAGTCATTCCAACTCTTCTTTGAATATACATACTTTCTTCTATTTTGTCACTTTTCTTTTGATACAAATTCCACAAGCTTATGTATCTTCTTCCAGTTTGTGTCTTTGATAGACACAAAGGCTAAGTCTTTGTGATTTTTTGGTTCTAAATAATATTCTATTATAGAACAAGGCAAAAGATCTGACTAGAAAATATGACCTTTACTAGAAGTTACATAAGATTCCAACTACATGGTCCTTATTATAGCTAGAGAAACTTATTTTTTGACACATTATTTTTTTTGGCAACCATATTCTTCATTTTGTAACTGCATTGTTTTTTTGAACAATGTTGATTAGTGAATTTAGCTTCTCCATAATATAAGCACAAGCCTTCTTGACAATATCAACTCTTTTCTTACTTCTTGAGAAATTTAAAACATATTATATCAATTTGCATTGATTTTGGCTTTGATGAATAAGTTTCTAAAAACTTGAAAGCTGCCATCATAACTTGACTTGTTTCTCATTAGCCAAGTCTTTATTCTTGACATCTTTGAAAGAATCAATTATCTTATGTAATGGTTTGAATGATAAATTATTTTGAAGATTTTGCTTTTGGCATTGCCAATAACACATCTTCGACTTTATTATTCAATCCATATCAAAATTGATTGATAAAGGCTTTGTTATTCCAATCCACATTGTAAGTAAGGTTTTGGAATTTAGGAGCATATATAGTGGCTAATTATGATTCTTGTTGTAAAATTAAGAGCTTGATCTTTGCTACTCTTATTTGATCTTTTTTTCTAAATAAGGCCATAAATACTTTTAGAAATGAATTCAAATCATAAAAGAGTCATGAATCTTTTTCTATCAAAGATACAAACCAAAAGAGAGCACTTCTAGATAGAAGTGCGCCTATAAATTTAACTTAAGTAAATCTATTAGGATATTGGAAGGGATGCAACATTAGATAGAACTTGACTTCTCATAGAAATCCTTGAAATTTTGATCTTATTCTATCAAACTTCTTTGCATATTAATCCTTTTCCATGTTGTACTTGTAGAAGCAAAACTTCTTGAATTTAGTTGTGAGATTAATTTACTCGCTTCTTTCAACTGCACAACTTCTTGATATTGTTATGATATAATATGACTATATAGTGAAATGTAATCAAAATTAAATTTCTAATAAATATCTAATCATCTTGGTTTAATAATAATTCAAGACATTTAAACTTGGCTTTTAAAAAATTCTCTTATTTTATTTTCTTGTCTTAATAGCTAGTAGATTAAATTTTGGTTAATAATTTTACCTTCTATACAATAAATAATCTTTTATTACTTACAAAAGGCCATTAATTAATAAAAATAAAATAAATAAATAAATAAATAAATAATATGATTGATACTAGGATTAAATTAAGGATAAGATTGAGTTAAAAAATCCCTAGGATAGATTAGATTGATACTTAAGCATTGATCATTTGTGAGATAGGATCAAAATCAGACCTCTAGAAACCAAAATGATTGCCTAGGATAAAGTAGGGATTTATTTAAAGATCAGTGATTAGGATTGGAAAGCTAGCTTAGAGCTTATTTTAGATAAATAAGGCTTATTTTTGTAGGATTTGGTTTGACTTTGCATTTATTTTTCAAAATCAAGATTTGAATTAGTGACCTGGAATTTATGCAATATAATTAGAGCTAGTACTTTCATCTAGTTCAAAACATTAGTGTCACATCTATAGCTTAAAATTTGACAATACTTAGTTAATTGGATGTGTTAAATGTATGTGAAATTTTGTGATAATTTAATATTGCGGTTGGGAGATATTTGGATTTTAGTATAAGATATCAGAAGTTGGCAGTTTGGAATTCAGTAGGATTTCTATGATATCTGAAGATCTACCAATCGGATCAAAGTAAAATTTGGCATGATCTTAGAAGACTTGAAGATCAAGCTACATACCAATTTTGAGTTGAAGTTAATTGGTGAAGAAGAAGAAATCACTACTGGAATATTTCTATCAACTTTCAAATTGGCAGCCATGTAACATCAATGTGGTTTTTGGGTGTTTTCTCACGATTTGTATGTTGGATTGAAATGAATGCTTCTAAGGACATAGAAGACTTATAGTGGCATTTGTGTACAATTTTTTTTTTTAACTAGATGGTTAAATTAAGAGCTATAGCTTGCTAAAGCTTACTCATTAGGATTAGGGCTTTCAAAGAAAAATCAAAATTATCTAATTATGAAAGTAATAAGGCAATTGGAGTTTATGTATGGTTGAAATTACTAAGAAGAGTATTTTTGAGCTCTTTGTATTGGATTTAAGTACTTTTGAATTAAAATTAAAATTACGTTCTTCTTATAAAGGTGAAATATATTAAGATTCTTAGATACATGTAAAACACAACTCCACATTCTATAGCCAAATTTCCAATGTATTTCCAAACAAGACAACACGTAATATGACAACATAGACTTTGAACTTCTTTAATAGGTATAGGATTAGTATTTTCATAGTTGGCACTTGTGATATATGAAATTTCTATTCTAAAAATATTAATAAGTTTGTGAAGATTAACAATAGTTGCATATCTATTCTCACTTCTACCAAGTATAGCATCCATGATTTTTCTTTCTATTTCAAAAAACTTATCAAATCTATAAGTCAAATTAGAGGAAGATAATCTTCAACCTCTAATATCAAATGAATTTTTTTATAAAGAGGAATAATCTAATTTCTTTAAGAAAAATATCAATATTAAAGAATCAAACAGTTTTTTTAAAAGTGGATAATTTGCAACCTTCAAAACACAACAATAGAAGTAGAATAATCCACTCACTTCTAAAACAAGACAAGAACAATGAATTAGCACTATTATCAAATTATCAAGGACATGAGTTTTGAAGAACTGAAAGATCATGACACTTTTATGTCACTTGAAAAGACTAGATAATTATTCAAAGATGATATAATATTATACTAGAATGGCTATTACCAAAGAAAAGAACACTAGAAAGTCTTGACAACAAGACTAAGGAATAGAAAGGCATTGACAAGAGTGAAGAAGGCTTCATTCTTGCCTCCATATATACTCTTAATTAAGAGCTATATAGCAATGTCCTATAGAACCTCCAAAACATGTTGACTTTATAAGATACGTATGTTAACTTGCAAGGCAAGTTTTTATATATGTGTACCATATAATTAGCTTGTTTTGTAAATTAACAACAAGTCGTTAATTTTTTGGCTAAGTTTTTAAACTATCAATCAACTACAAACATATATAAAGTCAAAACAAGGTCTATGAAGCTTTTAAGAAGCTAATTTAAAAAATATTATGAAATAAATTTATTTGAACCTACTTCTACTTAATCACATACGTAAATATTAAAATAAATATGTATGTCCATATGTCACGAATTTATAATATTGACTGGAAATCTAAACAAGAAGCTCAAGAAGAATCAGTAAGAACTAGATTAATCAGATGAGTACAAGAACAATACTAGAGAGGTGAGCTAGAGCTTTAAGAGGTGTGTTGTTGAGATTAAGGATCCCTTGAGTCTCGGCTCCTATATATACTACAAGCTAGGAAGCTTCTCAAGTAGCTTCCACAAACTAAGAAGCTTCTCAAGCAGCTTCTACAAGCTTGAAAACTTCTCAAGTAGCTTCTACAAACTACAAAGCTTCTCTAGAACCTTCTAGAATCTTTTACAACTTCCTAGTGTATGTCCTTGACATCATCTCCCCCCCCTTTAGCTTTGAGGTCTCTGAGAAGTACTCCTATTGCAAGTCAGTACCAACGTAAGAAGTTGAAAATTTGTCGCATATTATCTGCAATATACTCCAATTGTTATTTGCACGACAAGTAGTTCATTAGTCTTTGTAACCAACGATAATATCCTATGCCTTCGATTTCCAACCAGGCATAAACTTTCGTGTCTTCATTGTGAAAATACCCTACAAACACTCCTTCAAGAAGATCACCATCGACAGGTTCTACTTCAAACACAATTACTAGCGATCTGTTACTACATATCTTCCATTGTCTTTGTGGTACATGCAGTTCTTCATCTTGCGATTGTCTTCATGGGATACTTGATCGAAAGGACATGATTGATATGGTATCTATCTCTTATCTATCCATATCAAATCAAAAAAATAAGCACTAAAGATGGAAGAATGGGCTCAAGTTACAGATTTATAGTCTCTAACTATGTGTTTTAGAGGTTCCTTCTCCCCCTTCTTTGTAAGGCCAAGGATTAAGAGGCTTTAAGAAGAAGGAACTTCACTGAAAAACTTTCATCAAAAGGATTTAGGTTTCTAAGGATAGTGTCGATGAAATTCCTGTACCTTTTGCGATGCATTGATAAGATTTTTTGCTGGTTTCCATGTGCACTCATTGATATCATAGCCACTCCAATGCACTAGGTACTTCAATTTCCTCCACTCATGTCACAAATCTAGTACCTTTTCTACCTCATATTCCTCGTGGTTTTCAATTTCAATACTAGGTAGCAGACATTGCACTCTTCCAAGAAAAGATGACTCTCGATAAGTTTTCAACAAAGAAACATAAAAGAATGGGTATACTTTCATAGCAGTTGGTAACCTTAGATAGTATGCCACTGGATTGATTTGCTTCTGGATGACAAATGGTCCCAATCTCCGGTAGTCCAACTTATCACATGGCCACTTGGTTTTGATATTCCGTCGAAGCAGCCATATTTTATCTCTAATTTTGAAAGTAGATGCTTGGTTCTGAAATTTGTCTGTAGATGCTTCTTAGGCGGTTTGCAATTGAAGCTTCAATGTAGTTTGAAGCTTTGATAGTTGTTTCACAAATCCATCAGCTGCAAAATTACTATTCGTTGACAGACTCAACAAATCAAGCTTCAGATGATACCCATAGTTGAAAAAGAATGGTGTTTGTTGAATCGATGCTTGAAGGGTGTTGTTATATGCAAACTTGCCTAACGATAGATATGCAATCAAATCATCTTATTGATAGTTGATGTTGCATCGTAAATACTGCTCCAAAATTTGATTCATCCATTCCGTTTCATCGTCAGTTTGAAGATGGAAAGCCAAAGAAAGCTTGATATCTACTTTCAATATCTCAAAGAGAGATCTCTAAAACTTTGATATAAATTGGATTCCTCGATCCGATACGATATCATTTGGTAAACCATGATATCGATACACACTATCAAGAAAGAACCTTGTTGTATCTGTTCTTGACGATGTTTTCTTACAAGGGACAAAGTGTGCCATCTTTGTAAGCCGATCTACCACAATAAAGATATTGTCAAATGAATTCAATAGCAGCAGGTCCGTAATAAAGTCCATGGAAACTGAAGACCATGGCTAACATAGAATAGGCAATGGCTGAAGAAGATCATAAAGACAATGTCGAGGGTTCTTAGATCTTGAACAAATGTCATAAGAGACGACGAAATCCTTGACATCCTTGACATCCTTCTACATTTGGGACCACCAGAAATCTCGAGAAATAAGTTCCAAGGTCTTATTGAATCCAAAATGTCCCCCAGCTAGAAAGTCATGTCTCGATTGGAGAATTTGGAGCCATTCACATCCCTTTGGAATACACAATCATTCTTCAAAGTACAAAAGATCTCCTTCCACCTTGAACTTGTCATTATTGACATATTGCATGATATCAAGGACTATAGAATCTCTAATAGTCGTAATACGTTATCGTATTACGTGCTATCTTGCTTGAGAATGCACTGGGCATCTGACTGTAGAAGATAAAATAATATTTTGCAAGTATCCAGGTAGGCTAGTGGATTTCAACCATCTAAATACAAACTATTTCGGATTTCAATGTAAAAGCTTAATCTCAATACAAAGTGCTTAGAAACACTATTTTTAATAATTTCAAGATATTATAAGCACAAAGTCTTTTTTTATTTGTTAGTTTTATTTTTATATTTTATATATTTTATTTTATTATTTTATTTTTATTTTATTTTATTTTATTTTATTTTTAATCCTAATTCTAGACAGCGAGCTTCAACAAGTTGTAATTTTCAATCTGACTGTCCGATTGTTATAAATTTCTACTACTATATGCTAACTTTCGATACCTCTTTACACTAATGGTCAAATATCCTCTATCTGTTTTGTCAGATTAACACAACTTTTGCATGCACTCGGCATATTCAACCCTCTAGACACTCCTAAATTTCAATCGCAAAAGTTTCTCCAATTTCACAAAACATTCAAGAGTACCAGCCATTTACTTTATTGCAAAACAAATCCAATCACCAATACAAACACTGACTTTCAGCAATAATTGCCAAAGTTCTCCCAAATCCTATGAAATCCAATTCTACACCTTTCGAAGGAGCTTGAAGCTAGCTCTCCGACTCCAAAAAATTGATCTTTGAATGCCCCTTTCCTTATCCTCTCCTCCCTTTTATCTCCATGTGGTCCCCCTTTTCTCCCGCCCTGGACTCCAAATTGGAACAGCCAATGGGGCCTCCCTGAAATTCGTATTTCTAAGAAGATCTTTCCACAGAAAGGATGTTTCCTCCAAAACAGTATAGAGAACGGAACAACTTGAAATGGAACCGAGGCCTCCATATTTGAGACCTCATTGGATTGTCCAATCAAGTCAGGTCTCATACTAGGTAAGATGCTTATACCAGGACCTAGATTGGATGTCCCCATCATTGGATCAAATTGGCCCTTCACATCAAAGTCACCCGAATATTGAATTGATTCTTTTTCCTTTTTTCGACTCCTGGTAAGAATGACTCAGACTCATTCTATCCAATTTATTGGAGAATCTTGAGGACCTTCATTTTTCTCTTCAATTTTTTCTTGGCTTTGGATCTGCTGATTCCATTTATTAAAATTGGACGGAGCATTACATTGCTCATAAGTATGCCTCAACTGCTTGCAATTCCTTCACACTAGTGCGTACTCATTACTGGCTTTGAGATTGGAACATTCACTGACATAATGACCAACCTGTCTGCAATAAAAAAGACAAAGTGGTCTTCTTACACCTCCATCATGCATATTGGATGTCTACACTAGTATATATCTACTAGGCTTGTTCCATGTAGGGTTGGAAAATAATCCTGGTTGCCCCATTGGTATGGAGGGTACTTGGTTCGATGAAACTGGTGTCATGATGTAACATGAATAACAAGTAAAGGGTGAAGAAAATATCATTTTTTGAGGATCTCACTTCAAAAATATTATAGCAAATTATCTTGGAAAAATAAATATTAATCAAAGGGTAGAAAAATTAAAGCTGCTAATGCTGCCTTTTTACAAATTATGCTTCTATTTACTTTATAAGGCCATAAATAAGGCAAAACAAGGTAGATTAGAAAACTAAAGGATATAGGCATATGTAAAGAGGAGTTAGGAGTACAAATTAGTAAAAATTACCTCAAGAAGACGAAAGTTGATACCTGAAGAGGACCGGTTATGAACCTGGGTCGAAATCAGACCCCGAGGCACAAAACCGTACTCTAACGGCGACTCAAGGATTCTTTGGTAGATCGGAGATTGAGGTTTGATAGAAGATTGAATAAGGTTTCTATGGGTATTGATTTTGGGTGATTTAAAATTGTTAGGACTTTGTACGAGCTTTGCAAAGTCAAGGTTTGTTTTGGATGACTTGGATTTTATGAAATAAAATAAGGTTTATGATTTGGATGATTTTGAGAGTTTTGTAGTAGATCTATGCGTGAAATTTTGTGGGTTTATGGTTATAGTTGTGTTCAATATGTGTTGTGAATTTGAGCTTGATATAACAGTTGAATTGAAGGATATTGAGGTTTAAGTGGGTCAAGGTCTTAGAAAGTAGAATTTTAGGTCTAGTGAAAGTTTTTAAGATTTCTTGCAATTTACTAGTTGGATTGGTGTGAAACTTATGTGAGAGGATATTAGACTTGTTTTTCTATGCATACAAGAATTTTGAGATCAATCGAATGGTGCAAAGAAGAGATATTGGCTCTGGAAGATTGGCATCAAGATTGGAGAGGGAGGCTGACCAATACCCGAGCACATTTTTGAGGTTATCGTCAATTTGGTAACTCCGATCCTTTTTAATTTTTTTGTGCTTTTTTTTAACTTATTTTTTAAGAAGTGTACAAATTTTGAGTTAAGATCGACGGTTTATTCATTAGTTATTGAGGTTTAAATTTGTTATAGGAATTACTAAGGTTTGGTTTAGGATTTGGTTAGGGTTTGGTTTAGGGTTTGGTTTAAGGTTTGATTAGGGTTTGATTTAGGGTTTAGGATTTAGGGTTTGGATTAGGATTTGGTTTAGGATTAGGATTTAGGATTTAGATTAGGATTTGATTTAGGATTAGGGTTTGCTTTAGGGTTAGGATTTAGAATTTGGATTAGGATTTGGATTAAGATTAGGGTTTAGGATTTGGATTAGGGTTTGATTTAGGGTTAGGATTTCGTTCAAGGTTATGGTTTAAGATTTGGTTAGGATTTTATTTAGGATTTAGGATTTGGTTTAGGGTTTGGTTATAATTTGGTTTACGATTTGATTGGGGTTTGGTTTAAGGTTTGTTTAGGGTTTGATTTAGGGTTTAGGATTTTATAAGGATTTAAGATTTAATTAGTTTTGGCCTAAAGTTAGAATGAAGTTCAATAGGATTTTGAATAGAATTAAATAAAGATTGAATTGAGATGTATTTGAGTGATATTTGTGTTCATTCTAATATTTCTTTAAGAATTCTTATTGTTGGTTTCAAATTTCTTTGAAGTTTTTTTTGAATTTGATTAAGCTTGCTTAGCATTATTATGGTCTAATTAGAGAATTTTTAGTATTCTATTAGAATTAAGATTTTGTTATTGTAATTTCTATTCTTCCTTCCATAGCCAGGTGCCCAGAGCTTTCTCAACGAAAACTTCACGTATTACGACACCAGTGGGGTGACATTAACTGACCCTAAATATTGGCACTGGAATTGGACACTATTTCTAACATCCAAGATGACTAAATATTAGTAATATCTTTTTCATTTTTTATTTTTACCATATAGTTGTGTTACAACACGACAACGTACTTGATTGAAGAAGTCAGCATCAATTGGCACTATAGCAGAGCAAAGCCGAAATTATTCCGATTTCAACAATGTTATACACTGTTGATCAAATGTTGCTTCTCCAACCTTTGGTGCTAGATACAATCTCCTTGATAATGCATTGGATAGTCTTTGTTGCTTCCCAAGTCAATAAGTAATAACAAAGTCAAATCTAGATAGCAATATTTCATCGAGCTTGACGACAATTCAAAACCCGAGCCGACATGAAGTTCTCCAAATTCTTGTGATCCGTGTATACGGTCACCAAATGCATAGCTCTTTCAAGAAAGTAACGCCACTCTTGGAAAGAATCTACTATTGTAAGAAGTTCTTTATCGTGGATCTCATAGTTGATCTCAGCACCAAAAAACTTTCAAGAATAAAACGCAACAAGATGAAGCTTCTTGTCTGCACCTATCTGCAAAAGTACAGCTCCTATAGCAAAATCTGAAGCATCAGTCTCCAAATAGAAGGCCTTTGCAAGTCCGGATGTATCAAGATTAGAGTAGTAGTAAATGCTATCTTAAGATCTTGAAATATTTTTTCCGCTAGAAGTCTCCATTCAAGCTTGTGTTTACATGTCAACTGAGTGAGCGGAGCAGCAACTTTAGAATAATTCTTAATGAAGATCCAATAGAAGTTAGCAAAGCCAAGAAAGCATTGTACATCTCTAATCATCTTTGGAACTTCCCATGATACAATTGCTTCCACCTTTTTAGGATCCATCTTCACGCCTTCTATAGTTACAATGAATCCCAAAAATTCCATCTCAATTTGGTTAAAAAAGTACTTCTCCAACTTGGCATAAAGTCCTCGCTCGTTGAGCTTTTTAAAGACCAAACGAACGTATTTTTCATGTTCTTCTACGTTCTTGAAAAACATCAAAATATCATCTAGATAGATGACAACAAAATCTTCAAGGTGCTCTCGAAAGATGTCATTCATCATGTATTGAAAGATCGCCGGAGCATTGGTAAGACCAAAAGGTATGACATTATATTCAAAATGGCCATATCTTGTATGAAAAACTGTCTTTCATTCATCTCTTTCCTTGTTTCGCACGAGGTTGTAAGCAACCCTTAGATCAATCTTTATAAAGATCCTTGCACATCCAAGTTGCTCTAAAAGACCTGATATCAAGGGTAATGGATAACGATTCTTTTTTGTTACCTTGTTGACACCTCGATAATCCACGCATATCCACACCAAGCTATCTTTCTTCTTCACAAATAAGATTGGTGCCTCAACTGACAACTTCAAATGATGAATGAAGTTTTTGGCTAGATTCTCGTCAATGTACTTTTGTAACTCCGCTAACTCCGTCTGCAACAAATTGTAGATTAGGCCAAAAGGTGGTTGTGCTCCTTCCTATAAGTCTATGGCACAATCGTATGGTCGATGCTCTAATAGCATGTCGCCATTCTTCTTTTGAATCATGTCTTGAAAATTGTTATATTTGCTATCAAAATTTTCTCTCTACTAGTTGGAGTCGCATAAATGACAAACAATGTGCCTTCCTTGGACGATGTTATAAATATTCTTGCTCCGATAAATAAGGGTTTTTTTATTCGAGATCTTCTAAGAGGCTTACTCTTGGAATGTTCTATAGGAAATGTCATCCTTTGTAACCTCCAATCTATGGATGGGTTATGCATTTCTAATCAAGAAAGACCAAGAATAATAGGGTTTGAAGAGGTTCTAATAATATTGAAAATAATATAACTACTATGGTCTTTAAACGTCACCTCTATAGGTTCTGATTCATGGATGACACTACCAAACAATAAAGGTCGTCCATCTATTACTTCTATATGAATGGGTTTAGATTTTTGTACTAGAAGAATCTCGTGATGCTTAGTAAATTCTTCATCTAAAAAGTAAACAGATCCTCTTGAGTCTAATAAAGCTAAGGTTTTTAGTTTTTGAGGGCCAAAAGATAGAGGAATGATAAAGCAATGGGCAAGCTGAGCGAAAAGAGAGGAACCTGATTGTTGTTGTGGTATTGAATCGTCCAGCTGCACGGTCCCTATTGTGGCTAGGCATCTTCGTTTTCCTGAATAAATACGCCTTTGGTCCTGACAATACATCGATTTTGCTACTTGGGGTAGTTTCTAGCTTTGTGGCCTTCTTCATCGCAATACAAGCATAGTCCTTCTTCCTTATGCCGTTTTTTTTCTTCTAGAGTTAGGGATTTGACACGTACCACGTCAATTTGCATGTCTTCCACCTTTGAATGTGAATTCAAGCTACTTGCTGACATAGTTGGAGTGTGACGAGCTATCTATTATCTTGAGCATTGATCTTGGCGATGTTGGAATAAGCAATTATCATACTTTACAGCTTGGCTAATGGCTTCATTAAGCGTTCACGGATTGGAAAGAGATTATAACAAATCCTTCAAGTCGTCCCTCAAGTCCCAATAAAATTGACTCATCAATACTTCCTTGTCCTAATTTATGTCGTACGCTAATTATCTAAAATCTGATGCGTAGATTGATGCAGAGCATACCTCTTCTCATAGCGACTAGATCTTTGTTGTACCCCATCGTGCCTTGTCATATTTGCCAAATGCTTCTGCAAATGCCTCCAAAAAAGTTTTGAATTTGTTCAAAATTGACGATCCTTTTTCAAACAAAGGAACAAACCATGATAGAGCTTGCCCCATGAGCAAAGTTCCAACCAGTCCAACACGCAATTCCTTTGTCGATTAGCAATCGGGTTGTAAATTTGTTATCAATCTAATTTGATCGATAAAACCTCAAAACTTAGAATGCATACCATCAAACTTGTCTGAAAGGCTAATTCGGGACTCATTTCATTGTAAGATCAACGGTCCTTATTGAACTAGAGGCAAAGCTGCTTCTCTTGGTGCTAAAGCTTGAGACTGGTGAATCCTCGATTATGCAATCTCGGATGCTCCATTATTATGAAGTCTTACAATGATTCCTTCAATCTCTATAGTTCTCTGTGATAACGTAGCAAGAACATTCATAATGGCATCCAACTTGAACTCCGAACTTTCAGTCATACTAATATCTTGATTTAGGAGAAAGAAAGAAATGTCTCTACAAGAAGGCATTATTGGTTTAGAGGAGGGTACTCCACAACCTCTAAAACACCTTAAAGAAGAGGGATAATCCACTCTCTCCAAGAAAGATAAGACTTCAATATTATAATAGAAGAAATATCAGTTTAGAAGAGGGTAATCCACAACCTCTAAACTACCAGTACCTTCAAGCAGAGGGATAATCCACACTCTAACAAGAAGGAATTAGCTCTGATATGAAAGATGAGTGCAGTCTTGACAAATTGTCATGAATTTAGAATATTGACTGGAAATCTAAAGGAGAACGTCAAGAAGAATCGGCAAGAACTAGATTAATTAGATGAGTGCAAGAACAATACTAGAGAGGTGAGCTAGAGCTCCAAGAGGTGTGTTGTCAAGACTAAGAATCTCCTCAGTCTCGGCTCCTATATATACTACAAGCTAGGAAGCTTCTCAAGTAGCTTCCACAAACTACGAAGCTTCTTAAGCAGCTTCTACGAGTTAGGAAGCTTCTCAAGCAGCTTTCATGAGCTTGAAAACTTCTCAAGTAGCTTCTACAAACCACAAAGCTTCTCTAGAACCTTCTAGAATCTTCTACAACTTCCTAATGTATATCCTTAACACCACGACACTTTGACATGACAAAAGAACTAGGTACAATTATAATTTTTTATATATATTACATTTAGATGTCTATAGAATAAAATTTTAAAAATTTATTCATATGCGGCAATTAATTTTTTAAAAAAAATTAAAGGCCAATCAAGATATTAAAAATTTAATAAGTCTTAAGTTTTGTCTAGCATTAAAAATTTTAAATGGATGAAAAATTAAAATTAAAATAATATATAAAAATAAATTTATATTCATAAATAATAATAAGTTTTTTATAAGATATTAATTTTGATTAGATACTTCAAGAATCTTATATTTTAATGACAAACTCTCTTAAATCCTTACTTAAAGATTAAAAAATCTCAAAGAAGCCTCTAACACAATAATTGAAGGATTTACCAAAGTAGTAAAGGTTGCTAAAATCTCATATTCTAAAGTAGAAAAAAAAAAAAAAAAAAAAAAAAAAAAAAAAAAAAAGAGACAAGAAAATTATTTTTCAAGTTGGTCAATAAGATCTTAATCCACTTTCTTCTATATAAGACACAAGTTCTAATTTAATGATCTACTTTTAAAAATTGGCGAACAACTCCTTAAAAAATCCAACTTTTATAGGATCTTATAACAACAAAATGACAAAACTTACTAAAATCAAAAAACAAATTTCATTGACAAGGCATGTGATTTAAACTTATGGCTCAAGAAGAAAATTTGCAAATATGGCTCATATAGCTCAAGGAAGTGGTAGTCAACATATGGCTTGTTCAAGCAAGCAATGACAATTTTCTTTACTTTATACTTTGCTCCCTTAAAACACATGAGACTATTTTATACAAAATTTGGGAGTACAAACAAGCACAAAGAGTATAGTATTAAGCAACCTTCTTTCTATAAAAAAATCCTATCTAGAAAAATATATACCTTAAAAAGTCTTCATATGGAAGAAAGCAATCCTATAAAATTTTAAATTTTAAATAAATAAAAATACCATAAGACTTAGATGGCTAAAAAAACTATAGATATACAAAAAGAAATGTAAATTCTCTAAAATACCAAATTTTTCCGATGACTTTATTATCCACTCAAATGCTGAAAACTAAAAAATTTGAGATCAAATAATCTTATATCATAGTTTACACTCATACACCTATTCTCCAAAAAGTATTAAGGCTTAAGCAATCATGTTGTTTTTTTATTTTTATTTTTTATCATTGCAATGGATACATCCCAATTGTATCAAATATATATATATATATATATATATATATATATATGTTTAGTATAGTAATATAATAGTTGGCTCATTTCTCAATTCTATTAATTATTAAAAAAATCATTAAAAAATAAATTTTTATCTTTCATTTGTTATGTTTAGTAATTTTTTTATAGAACTACTTGAATTATAATAAAGTCACTTTTTGAAATAAATTTATTACAAATTTTAGAAGATAAAATTTTTAATACTATGTAGAAAATTTTTTAGAATGATTATTCTAAGTATAAAGCCAATTAAGTGGAGCTTCTTGATTTCAACCAATCAAAAGATTTAAAAATTGTAACCTCTCACCTTCTTTTCTAAATATAAAGACCCTCTTAGTATCATATTTGTTTTTATATATTAAAAGGTGGAACAATTATAAAGAATTTGGGGAATTAAATTTGCATTAAAGATCAGATGTAGCTTATAAATAAAATTCAAATTAATTTGTACAATAAATCGAATAATTTTTAAAACAGAATATTTTTATTTTTTTGGTATTTGACTTACGTAAAATACAAGATTTTCCTTTGATTATTTATTAGTGCATTTTAGTTTTAACTGACCAATAATTAAATAAAATTATTTAAGTAGCTCCTATTATATTTTAAATTATTTCTTCTAATTAGATGAAATGAGCAACACTAATTTATTTCATTAAATCAAGTTCTTTTATGATTTTAAAAATAATTAATAATAATAATAATAATAATTAATTAATAAAAAATAAAAAATAAAAATTATTGATAAAATTGTACATCAATTATAGATAAGAATGAAAAAAAAATAAATGAAAAGCACATAATAGTTTTAAATATAAAAATAGAAATTTTATAAAATAAAAGATTCTTTGAAATCAGTTGCAATATATACATAAACAAAATATAATATTTAAAGAAATAATATGTTGTCAAATAAAAATTGAAAGTTAATATAATGAGTAGTTTCATTTAAAATAAATATATATATATATATATATATATATATGTAGATTAATTATTTAATTTTTTTCTATAAAATCTATATATATATAAATGAGTTAATCATAATAAATATGCTTTTCATATTATGATGGATATTTCATACTGATTTTATAACAAAACTATAGAAAATTTTATAATTTAAACTTATGTGTAGCAAAATGTGATTTGGTACTTATTTTTAAATCTGATTTAATATTTTTACATTTACACAAAAATTCATATTAGCTATTTATTACAAAAATTATCATTATAATTTGATTTAACATTTTTTCTTCAAATACAAAAAAATTAATACAACTGTAATATAAAATTGTTTGTCTTCTATTCAAAAAATTTAAAGTAGATTGTATTAGTTGAAATGCATCTTTCCAATCTTTGTAAAATAATAATGATGCCAAGGACACTAATCTTTGGTTATTTATCAAAGTCTTTATTTTATCAATCAAGATTGTTATAACTACAAAAAAGTAGACCATACTAATATTACGAAAATAGGAGTGAACTGTTGACAAGCTCTAAATTACAATCTAGAATTACTATCTCAAACTAAAAGATCTACATCAATAAAATTTGCATTGGAATGAGTTCGATCAATTTGACAAGAACTCAGCACTACATTGTCTGGACTAGACATACACCCAATGTGAAAACAAAGATGCACATGTATTGATTATAATATATCTCGTTAAGGCTTGTCCAACAAACCACATGGCAACCATCCACATTTTGTTTAACAAGTCGGCAGAGAAGAAGCACCTCACCCCTTTCAATGCCCACCAACTACTGAACTTATTAGCCTTCCCGAACAGTCAGGTTCCTGCATCCCAACCTCCTTCAGACTCAGTCTAAGTGAGCACAAAATGGCGCTTGTACCAACCTCTGTACAATATTACATCGCAGACGGTTAGGTTCTCCTGTGACACACAAACGTTTGCTGTCGGTGGATTTCGATCAGGTTTACCATGCAGTACACTCAAACTCTAAATTGTAACGTTCTGACAGTATAATCACTTCTGGCGTCTGGCACGCAGCCACAAAATTGTGCCAGGTGTTGAAAGTCATAGAGCCAATGGGGACACAGATATGATCAGTGTCGAACGGACATTAGAAAAGCTGATATGATTGACCTTCTCCAGTCCATTTTCGAAACTTTCAATTAGGGACTAAAGTAATAAGTTTAGATGATGAATCACCCATTTTGCCTAGATCTGGGAGCACAGGAACAAACTTGAGGCTTGTGTGCAATTCTGACACACCATTCATGTGAGAAACGAGGCCAAAGGAGAACAGATTGCATCGCATGGTGGGCATGGTGGCGTTTAAATCCAACAAGTTCATTACAGCGTCCTTCATGTAGAACCTAACACAAAATCCTTACAATCCTTAAATGTTTAATAACAGAATACAGCACAGAAAAGAATGTGCCTCGAGTCAATAACAGAACTGGCATTGAAGAGGCTGATTGTGCAACCTCGGCCACAGAATTGCAAAATATCTTTCTTAACATATTTGTTAGCTATAATGGTCAGATTGACCTCCTGGAACTAAAAACTGACCTAAAAACTGACCCAGAGAAAGAGGTAAAAAAGAGGCGTGAACATTCTTGAGAGAATACATACTTGATCTTTAAAAGTCAGGAAATCTCTTCCCATGAAATGAAAACTTGTAAATAGCCCCTAATATAGAACCAATTCTTCGATAAGGTTTTTTCATACAAGTGAATACCACCTTCGAATTCGGAATGATCAAACAGCGGTAATTAACCTCGCACTGAAATGCATATATTACAACAAATGCAGCATGCAACGATGGAAAAATGAAAATGGAAAATGAAAACATGAGATAGTAACCTAACTTAAAAACAACTAATTAAACGCTCCTCTTTTCTCCAACAAACAGACCATCCCTTACGGAATTGATTGAAATGACTCACCTTGACCACGTCGCTGGCACCTCAAATTGTTCTTCAGTAGGCCCATTGATGTATGTGGAACAATTTTGCCAGGTGTGAAAACTGTGTACCCAATCCTACGCAACTACCTGACTTTTCAGAGCACACGTGTAACATGATTATTGTGGTAGTTTTCACACACAATAATATGAACATCAAAAATAAATAAATCCCTAGAAACAAATCTCGAACCTTGGTCTTAGACCATAGGACAACTTTTAAGCGTCAGCAATACCGTCTTTCGTCCCAATCTTCAAGTGCAGAGACCATGTGCCTGCGTGAACTTTCCTGCTACAGTTTACACGAGGTCACCAAACGGTAGAAGAAAAAGATGCAATGCACGACATGATGTAAATACCTCCAGCAAGCACAAAGAATCAAATGAACAGCTTAATAAAACTCAAATTCGATGAGTGGTAGAAGTGAGTTACTGATTAATCAAAATGGACTATATCAACTTACACTAGCAACATATGGAAGATGGTTTTTATAACTTCCATTTGTACAACGAGAGTGTTCGAGAAGTGTTGAACGAACAATAACTACATCGACTCCGTACACCTTAGAGAATTACAGCCCTCTGATCACCTCAAACTGTACAATAAAGATTCAAACAAAAACATACCTGGTAAAAAAGAATCAGTAATGGATTGTGCATTCAGGCACATATCAGACTGTAATTCCACAAAAAGCCTCTCAGACGGACAGGGCTGACGGTACATTCCGTACACAGGAGCAGGCGCCGTCCTACAACACAGACAAAATATCACCCCATAAATGCAACTCTTCAATTACGACAAATTTTTACTACCCCTTAAACCATTAGATCCAGCAAATTCTGTTGCCACAAAAATTACTAATTTCAGCAGTACATTGTTAGAAACTACGTACACGACAAAAGTGCCAAAACACCAACTCGTGCCCAAATAAACAAAATACACTACAGATTATGAAATGCACGAAATTAACAATTTGGATGATTCTCCGACCCCAATGTCTGTACAAAACACTCAGTACCTGGCAAGCCATGGTAAAATCCGGAACGGCCACCAAATACGAGTCTCCCAACAAAGGGACAAACGGAATGATACGTGGACATCATTACAGCTGAACAAACCCTGTAACATTTTCGCTGGGAAACCACAAAACACACACACACACACACATCACAGACCACTACCAATTCCCACAGGCAACGAGACTTTACACGTCCAAACAACCTGGTACAACAATGTATCTACAGTATGTGTACGATCAGGAAGCAACTTTGAAGTTGAAATTGAAAAAGAAAAAAGAAAAAAGAAAAAAAAAAAAAAAAAAAAAAAAAAAAAAAAAAAAACGTTGGGCGCGAACAGAAATGCATACCACTTAGTACAACACAAACCCTCATCATTGGATGGCTAGAGTGAATGATAAGCAGACTGTACAAGTACATAAGACAGAAACTCCATATTGATGGATGCACCATTGTACGCAAAAGACCATCAAATAGCTCAACAGCATAACGCTGTTAATACGGCGAAGGTAGTTAGGGAAGCAACTACGACACCTTCGCAAAACTGTGGTTAGTCTAACAGACATACCCGTCTTGTTAAAATAACTGATACACTCCGTCTGCCCCGCTTGCGTAAACCAGCTTTAATGTAACATCAAGGGAACATCTATAATCTTAACATCTTACACTAAGAAGAAAATATGTGAATAGACGGCTATCAAGGAACACAGCTGACAAGCAGGCCGGCACGAAGTCCACATTCGGACAAAGACAAACACGATTATGGGCACGCCTGTCACAAAAAGAAAAAAGAAAAAAGAAAAATCTGACTCGAACATTCGCACGAAATGATATCTTAGAAACTGCAAAATGGATACTCAAAATTGAACTTCCTAAGTTGGCCATAAATGGTACATTTCACAGGGGTACTAGCTTGCACCACAAAGTAAAATAAAGCAAACAAGCTTGCTTGACTTGGGAAAAGCAGTTTTCCCCACCTGCAAGTATGATTTGTGTTGGCGTCCGCTCAGCGGTTCAATTAGAGCGCCAGTCCTACTATTTTCCCCGCATGCAATGTCTAATGTGCATCCCTAATCTTTGCGGCAGCGAACCCCTGTTTCCCAATATTTTTCAATAGGGTTTACTTTGTTTAGTATCTCGTTTGAGCTGAACCTTTAACCTTTTCCCACTCAACTGGAACCCATTCATTACATTTATAGCTGCTTGGGCTGCATCCGGAGTGTCGTAACTTACAAAACCTGCACCACGCACCAACAATATGTCATTTCTACTCGAGAACAGGACTCGAGTTTTACAGGATTGTTTTTTTTAAAAGGAAAAAGATAAAAATAAAAATTGCATTTGCGGAAGGTCTAAGAAACGCGACAATTACCATAACAAAGGTACCAAATTGTGTCTATGAAATGAAGGTAATTTAATGAAAACGATTCAAAACAGAGTTCTATTGTAATCTATATATAGTAATGAAACATGTGCAGTGTCAGGAAAAAAAATCCGAGAAGTATATGAAATTAGGCCACGGATACTAAGTAAAGTAACGATCATCATTTGAATGTTTTGAAGCATGTATAAAAGACATTTAGAAAAACATTAAAAATTATTAACGAAATAAATAAATAAATAACTATTGGGCAACGTACCAAAGCACTTGCTGGCTCCAGTTGTCTTGTCTACAAAAACTTTGGCACTAATGACATTTCCAAAAGATGAAAAGGCAGTAGATAGCTCATCATCACCAAATTCAGGTGGTATGTGGTAAATAAATAAGTTAGCACCCGCTGGACCTGCATAAAACCAGAATCACCAAGATTATAAATTAAGACAACTTCAGAATTTAAATTAAGTAAAGTTGTTGCAAATAAAAAAACTTTAATAAAAATAAAACTCGCTCGTCATAAGCATTTCAAAGATGAGGCAAGCTTGGGCCATGAACCAGCAAATCAGGCTGTACAATTACACTTCAATCATTTGCAGATGTAAAAATGTAGACGATAATAATGGTACAACGAAGATTCATCCCACAAAGAGAAATTATAAGTTCCTTTTGAATGATTGCAAAGTGTACAAATACTGAAAAGAATTTGCAGAGAATATACTGCGCCTGGAAAAACTGCAAGAAATAATATTTAGCTGAAGATCTTATACCTTCGGTTTGGGGGCCCACACTAGTTCTCACAGCTGCAGCAGCTGCTTGCGCATTATTCATCCCAATTAAAGGAGCTATTGGAGAGGGATACGACTGGCCTTGATGTCCCATCATCTGGCCTTGATAAGGATTTGGGTATTGCTGCGCACCAAAAGGAAACGTTGTGGGTTGCATAGGTGCGTAGGCTGTCATATCTGATTGAGTTCCAGGAATAGCAGTAGGTAATCCGACCATGCCAGGTTGTTGCGGATATGCCATTGCATAGTTGCTCATCGGCTGCACCAAAGCCACATACATGTCATTAAGCAGCCATGCAGTCCTTAGAAAGCTTTCAACCAGAAACACTTAAAATATTTAGGAGGAGATTAACAACACATACTATGAAAGTTGAGAACACATAACTTCGAATGCAGTCAATCAACTTGCATCTCTAAGCCACAATCTGAAAGTGCTGGGTGAAATTCCCACCTGATATGAATATCCGTTGTACGGAGGTGGGGTTGTTACATACCCCATCGGTACAGCACCAAATATTGATGGTTGGTGTCCGGGAATGGGGGGAGAAGAAACCGACTGAGCCTTCTGCACTTTACGCGCCTGCCTTTCTTTCTCAGTGTCAGCCCATTTGACCACCAACGCAGACGGAGAACCCTGAATAGCGATCATCGTCAGTGCTTATTATGGACCGCTGCGATTGTTCATTTAATTATTTGCACATGAACCAGAAGAACACAGTAATCATACAAAACGCAGTACTTCTTACCAAGAGGGTAAATTAAGTCGACGAATGCAAGTATAAAACCTACGTAGTACCAACTCTTGTGCATACAAAGTATCAGATATAGAACAAATGTATACCTCCATTTTGTGTACTCCATTCAAAGCTTCAATAGCAGCAACGGCTTGTTCTTTAGTTTCATATTTTAAAAAAGCGCATCCTGTACAAACAAGTTAGTAGTTCGATCAACATTTAAAGAGAATAAATAAAAGCTAGAATAAATGCCACTACTTCCTGATGGAAAAGATCTAAAATCGACGTAGATGTAAGTGTAGGCAAATAAACATATCTAAAAAAAAATCCCAGTCTTCTCGCTGTAAAGGCCATTCCAATGCATCAAAAGTCGCAGAACGATAATATCTAAACCTAAAATAGTTACGCTTGTAGTTAGATCTGGTCAGTTTGTAAAATAAGAGACTACCAAGTTACAAACCATAGAGTTAAGTATTCCAGGAAAGGATAAGAGAACAACCACGCAGAAGAGTAACAGATCTGTCTTGATAGTATTGCAAAAGAAAACGTAAACACAGAGTGCTTACATGCAGAAAACTCAGGAGGCAAATTGCGAGACATAATCGACCAATCCACGGAGCAGAAGGAGGTGAAATTAACCTTTGCTAGTAGGTTGTGAGCCTTTAATTACAGAGAGCTCTTTGATAGTGCCATACTGCGAAAAAACTGCAGTCACGTCTGCTTTCGATGCTGCTTTAGGCAGCATACCAATAAAAAGCTTGTGCTCTGCCAATTTTAACCGAAGACAATAGTATAGAACACACCCGATTCAGTCTAGGTGATAATTGCAAACACATTTCTTTCAGATGCCAAAAGTACCAGAAAGAACACACCACATCAGCGTTGATTTGGTATAAAAACCAATCAGCCTGAAACACCGGCAGGGATGAGAATATGCCGCACAGAGAAGATTATTTCCGTAGAATCTCACTAATAACCCCATCAATAATCATCAGCAAGGTGGAATGATGTTGAACGTTAAGGGCATAAGCTAAAAGAAGCGTAGCATACCTAATCGTTCCATCTCACCATCTGCATATTTCACTTGCAGGGGGCTGGCTACCTGCTCCAGAGACGTGTCATTAAAGAAAAACTACTAAGGCTCTTCAAGGGACAAACATAATCCAGTTATTCTACAGCCAATTAAAAGGAAAGAACTCAAACCAGCAATGAACCAAACGAACTTGAACAAAGCCTCAGAATTTATAAGCGAACAAGGTACTTAACTGGTTGGAGAGTGCGCTTATTGTGGAAGATCTCAATAGCTTTATCAGCCTCCTGCCTTGTTGTGTAAGTAAGAAAACAACACCCTGTATCAGCAGCACATAGGATTATGAAGTGCACAAGCATTTCACAAAAATAAACATTACTAGCAAATTAACAAAGGAGAAAAAAAAAAACCGCGCGCGCGCGCGCGCGCAACCGTCGAAGTGCTGAACTCTCACATTACAATTTTCCAATAGGAAGCTGAATCGGAAAATGGAGACACAGATCCTGCGGAGGTGCAAATGCCGAAAACATAAAACCACGAACAGAACCCAAATTACAGTGCGTCATGTTTCGCAGAATATTGATCAGATTGACAAGAATGCCACCTCATGACTATTCGTACATGGAGTAGGCAATCACCTTCCACCAAGGAAAAGCCATGCTCCTCACAAGTTGTACAGCTCCCAGAAATTCGTTCATCATTCAGGATAGCTCCCAAAGCAATTGTGCAGGACCAATTCACTAGTTCCTAAAACGCCACTCTTACACTGGCTAAGTGATACAGCACCAGACAAGAAGGTACAGATATACATTCACACCGAAAGAGGTGCAGATCTCGTAACCATACTGCTTCTCCCTCATTGGACCTTGAAGAAAATGCGTGATACTAGGACCTCAGAAGAACGTGAATGAAAACCGGGTGCAATTTCAAATATGTGCAATATGTGTGTGTGGAAGGGGGAGGGGTTACAATAACCAGACAGGTTGAGAAATTAAGAAAGCTACTAGTGAACAGAATAATCACTGATCTAATACAGATAGTTGAATGTCCTAGGTATTAAAAAGAAGTTGTTTGTTATATCAGTCAATGTCTACACCTCAACGAAAACCAATTTAAGCAATTAGACAGCTGCCACGTGCGCCACGTTTCATTTCCATAATTTTGGTATTCGCCTGGTGCAAAAAACTAGTTCTAGGCACAACGACACTGATACTAATACTTAACATTACAATCGAGAAACAATTATAAAGAGCTTCCCACAGAACCGGCACATCCCCAATTCGCAAAGTACATGCACAAGTAACTAATCTCTATGAATTGACAAGCACGGTTAGAAAGAAAAAGTGAAAAGGCAAGAAAAATAAACAAAATAAAATATTACTTCAATTAGGCAGAAAAATCACTCACCTCGGGACAGTTTAGTAAGCTTGTCTTTAATGATATTAATTTCATTAACAGTTCCGGCTTCTGAGAAGATCTCCACTAGCTGCTGCTCAGACATCTGTTTAGGCAACTGCCCCACAAAAAGCTTTACAGAATCCACTGCCCGATTCACCCCATTTTCAATCACGCCCTCCATGGCTGCAATCATCAACACAAGACATGCCAACAGAAAGATCAGATAACATACATACACCAGAAAAGTTTTCCTAATTACACGGCGCCAGAAATGAGTTCAGTTCTTGACAGAAATAAAATCCTACAGCCTCAGAACGATTATATTTTTGCTATTACTTCAAATCGCAGCCATAACTCTAGGTGCACAAAGCTTGGCAATAGGTACACTCGAGTATTACAAAACGGTGAAACAGTTTATTGCAGAGCTAGAGATAGTAGCCTGTGGTTGTAGAATATGTATGTGAGAAGAGGCAATCATCTCGGGCTCATCAAACTTGATAGGCGAAGTGAAGCAAGGAGAGGAGAAGGCAAATAAATATAATATCTTTCTAAAAACCAAATAAAAAATAACAAAGTTTACCAACATAAATACAAACAAACCGGTACACAATTCTATCATGCTTCCATCCACCAGATTGTCGAAACCAAACCAAGTCACCTACAAGTCATTGGAGAATAAAAGATGATTCGATTCACTTCTCCTTCTCTCTATCTCTCTCTCCATCTCTCTCTCCATCTCTCTCTCTCTCTCTCTCTCCATCTCTCTCTCTCTCTCTCTCCATCTCTCTCTCTCTCTCTCTCTCTCTCTCTCTCCTCCCCTCATCCACCTCTATTTCTATGCACATTCCACGTATTCGCGACATGAGCTAAATGCCACTAAGGCGACTTCAGCAAGATTCTCGAAAAACACTAACGCACTCCCTTTAACTCCCAAAGGCAATATGCACTTGAGTTTTCGTGGTAGAATTTCAGCCTCTAGACACATATATCACCCAGATACAACACAAAAATATTTGTTCTTTTGCGATTACCTAACTGACCTTCAGCCGCTAATCATACCATGCATAAAACAGAGAAAAAAGAGATTCGTACCTTCTACTCCAGGAGCAGCTGTATACATGGAAATCATTCAAGGATAATGGGAGAACGATGAATGCTCACTTCGGAAAATATAAAATACAGAAAAACAAAAACAAAAAACAAAACAAAAACAAAAACACACGCGCGTGCGCAAATACTTTCTCCTCTGCTAAGATTATCAAATTTCAGATGGTGTGTCTATCGCCATTTTTCATTGCCCGATTAAAAAAGCTAGCAAAGAGCCAGACCTTCCATATGGTGTCTTAGAAACCAAATTAAAACTGGTGAAGCTCGTTTGGTTTATCTGACACTACGAAATATTTTTCTCTCAGCTGTTAACCTATCATCAACAAGTCTCAACACGACGAAGAGTTGATCAGATCCTTGTGCCTAGCCAAAGCAATGTCGGAGCGCCTAGATTCCACCTGCATGAGTATAAGCGAGGGCGACAGAGAGACATGCCTGGAAGAAGATGAAAGCCTCTCCCACGAGAAGGCGCAATGAGGCAAACTGGAAGCCAGCCGAAGGAGGGAAGCAAAGAAGGCGAAGAAAAAAATGACAAAGAAAAAGGCAGAATCGGCAACAGTAAAGCTAACGCAGCAGTTATGAATGAGAACCAATCGGGAGCACTACGTGCAGTGCCACTTAAGGTGGGCCCGCGAGAACGAGATGAGGAAAGGGCGGAGCTCACTCCCTCTCGCTCCTCCTCCTCCGATCCTTCGAGCTCTACGGCAACTGGAAATAGTGTCGAACAAGCCCGACAGGATTTAGGGCTTCGCTGACTCCGTCTCGCGCTCCTCCGCACCGCGACATTCCCCGGAACGCGGAGAGTGGATCTGGGGAACGCGATGGGTTTGTGCGGTTGGTGAGCCAGCGGAGGAGGGGACAGCTAAGCCGATGCTGCCCAGCTGGACTTGTCAGGCTACTACATGGGGCCTGGCCCCGCGGCCTTAGGGCTCCCCCGTAGCACTTATCACCGCATCCCCCCTTCCCCTCTGTGCTCCCACTACCCCCCCCCCTTGCCCGAATTTATAAAGCTGTGTTTTTCCATATCAACATATTTTGCACTTCGTATGCTATGTCGGGGCGAATGAGTTTTTTCTTTTCTTTTATTTTCTTTTATTTTTTTCCCTCAACGAATAATTATCTAAGCACAAATCAAAAAATTGATTATTTATGCCGTTGTTGAAAACAAGTGTCTTTGAGCACAAAAAATAATACATTTTAGCTAATTTGTACGTGTGTATGTATGTATTTGTACGTAAATAAGCTCCAGGAAAGAAGAAACATACGTAAATAGATGAATAATAAAAATGTAAACAACAAAAAGTAAATGTATTTTTAATCAAAACATTAAAAGGTTAATACTATTTATTTCTTTAATAGGACTAAATTTGAGAAACCTCCCAAACTGTTAAGCAACTACATTATGTATTCAAATTATGAATAATGCCGTTTGTTTTGTTTCAAAATTGAGTGTATGGTCCAATGCATTAGCAAAATTTAACACAAATGTTTAAGTGATATAAAAAACTTGAGCCGTTTTATAGTACATTTTATCAATTTTATTTTTTCAATATTAAAGTGAAGAAGCAACAAATAAATTAATGAAAATAATATATATAGTATGTATTTATGTTTCTAAAATAGCACATTATTCATATCTCATACGTTTTAGAATTAAGGAAAAATACAATACTTTTCACCACCAAAGAAAATGTAAGAGTTGTCAAATAAAATAAAATAATGACATTTGGTTTACAATCCACCTTCATCACTCACTAATCAGAACAAAAACAATCGAATAAAGACCACAAAAGAAATTAGAATTTCAAATACAGATTACTTTTGTTCTGACCTTGAGCAAACATGCTATAAAAAAAAACTCCGATTACGTGCAAAAAAAGATTTAGTAAAATACATACACAGCTGATATAATACAACAACTCATCATCTGACTCTCAAGAGCTTAAAAATTTTTATCTTTCTAAAGAAACGTATTTGATATATACTTCAAATGCCCTCATATTCTACAAACTATTAGAAAATAATCATACATCAGAGGATACTTACTAAAAATGGTGTTTCTTTTAGTATTTTCAAGAATACTTTTAATGATGAGACAAATAAATTAATAAATACACAACAACAAATAAGCAAGTATACAATATTGGCCATTTGGTTCTACTTCTAATAGAGAAAAGTTGATTTAAGGAAAACAAAAAAACAAAAAAACAAAAAAACAAACAAACAAACCAAAACACATGTCTGAATTAACCTTACTTGTGTTTATAATTCTTTATATACACATTCAATATTTTATTTTATTCAGTAAAGAGAAGAAAAAAAAGTTTATATATATATATATATATATATATTACAAAGTTTCAAACAGTCCTGCCGTGCTTTTGCCACACTATTCCACAAGCTTGATTCGATACCAGCATGCCCCAGCTTCACCGAAGTTTGTCTGATGTGTTGAATTACGATACTTGCAGGGGAGACTAGATTCCTGCACCTTGTCTGCAGGACTACATGGTGTGAGTCAATGCACGTCATTAGATGGTTTGAGAGTTCAGTGCAACTCTGTGGTGGGCACCACAATGCTCCCATAATGGCACCAGGAAACGCTACATAGTCAGTGACAGGATTGAATCCTGTACACCAGATTCACAGATAGGTCCAATTGCCAGGGCACATGAAGGAAAAATTGTAGGAGTGCGGTTATCACTCACACAACTGAAAACAGCGAATCTTTGTTTGAAGACTTCTTATTTTCTTCTATTTCATTGTTTGAACTTGAAAAGTGGACTTGAAAGCAGCTCAAAAGAATTGAAATCCATCTTGTCAATTCAGACGATGTAAACCAGTCGGTTAGAAAATAACACAAGCGATCAGCAAGTGGAGTTGAACTTAGTAAGGAGTAAAGAAAACATGAGGATAGACTCATACTTGGACAAACGAGGTGAGAGGTGGTTAACTCGTGTTCTCATCAAGCACAACATCTCTGAATAAGTCACTTGGAGTTGGACTTGATGAAAATAAATAAAGATAATAGTAGAGTTTTATCTGTTGTTTCGGTAAAACTCAAAAAGGGCCGACAAAATTTTTACAGCAGTTCCCAAGAGTTGCCTTGGGCATGGCACAATAGGGCGTCCGTTAACAAATGATTCTATGTCAAAGCAATCAGGGCCCCAATTTGATATATTCCAGCAGTGAGCTCAACCCAATTTTACGAGCATATACCCAACCAAAATACAACATACACATCACACTTATCAGAAGACAGGGCAATGTCAAGAGAGTAACAGTTCTATATTCGACATAGTCTACGGACCTGGTCTAAATATACTAATTCAGAAGAGAACAGTACCTTGTGGATGAACTGGAGATTATGTTCATGAAAGTTGTGAGGATCTGGCAAGAGCTAACAAGAGTGAAATCGAATAATATATTACGTCAAAGTATAGCCTCTGCTAGAGAGAAGTGCACCGTAAGTAGACGATGAATATGGCTTGGGTATCGGACGAGTTGGCAATCCCACTGCACCGCAATTTAACAGTGACTTGGTTCACAAGCACAGGGCTGACGTAGGCAGAAACACGTAGAACAAAACATTGCGAATAGATTCCGAAGCTTCCCCATGCAGAGCTCCCTTGGGTTTTGTACTAACCCTAAATTCAGGCTACGCCCGCGCTGTGCAGATGCAATCATCAGAAACAAGTATTAGGTGTTCGTAAAGTGCAGCGCATCCTCTATCCTTAATTTCGTCTTCGGAACAACAGTACAATCCGCACTCGCAGGCGAGCCCTAAGATCGTCCGACTTCACCTCACTTGCAGGTTGAATCGAGTTGAACAGTACACCCTCATTGTACCATCAATAACTACAGCAATCTTGACAGAAGAATGTTCACGCCCGGATATAAGATGATGATGGTGACACACTGACTCAGCGGATGGGGTACTGTACCGCTCAAGAGCTCGGCGATGACGAAACCTTCTGAAAGAGAGAGTACACACAGAAACCCTCACGTGTTTACTGACTCATCGAAAGGTGATTCACAAAAAGCCATCCCTAAGAAGTGCTCTTCACTTTTGAGTGACCCAAGTGCCAATCCTACCATTCCAGATCTCCCAACGGCAAGTATACCAACAAATAAGGTCGAAACTTCTATGAACTCATCTACTGGAAGATATTGTTAAAAAGCAACGTTCGTACAAAAACTGCAAACATTCCTACAGCTTCCAATTCGCTTTTGATCCTGGACCCAGAAAGTATGTCACCCTCATGTCAGAATCTCGCTCTTTTCCGTTGCTTAGGGACCGTAGACCTACAAAGCGTGATTGTTCGCAGTCGAAGTCCAGTCTCAGACCCCCGATGTTACCATCATCCATGCTAACAACACAACGGCGCTGAATCTCTCTCATGGTTCAGCAACTGATACCCACCACCATTCATTCACCACACAATTTGGATTGCAATAAACATAAAAAGAATAAAGAAAACAACTTACACGCCACTCTGCAAATTCTTCATCTCATGTGGTGATCACAAGAGCGGTACATATAGAGCGAAACATCCATGAGTCACGACTGCAAACAACATCTCGTGACCTCCATGGCACTGCATACCATCCCCGCAACAAGCCACCCACAGTTAGAATTAGCATGTGAAATGATGAGCTGAAAACACTCAAAGGGGCAAAAACACTTGAAGAGAAGAGAAAGCACTGCTGATCAAGCTCAGCAAAGCTTAATGGCGGTGAAGGATTCTTCACCATCACCAGCATGACACAAACAAACAAGAGCAACCGGAATCAACATCAGTTTATGTCTCTACACGTTGTGAGTATAATTTCTGCTTTTCTCCTGTAAATTTCTTCACATCACAGTGAGTGATTTCTGATGAAGTTCAGTATTCAGTATGTAGTGTTTTTTTACTATGTTTTTTTCGATTTGACAAAATTCAGTCAGATTATAAGTTGTACTTTGTAAAAAAATTTAAAAATTATTCAGAGTAGCAGAATTTTGTCCTTAAATTAATTTTTTGATGGTTATTTTTATTACTATTATTACTGAAAATAAAACCTAGATATCTCATAAAATGATGTATGGACATATATATATATATATATATATATATATGCATTTAAAAAATTCAATTAGTTTCTTGAATATGTTTGATTATATATATATATATATATATATATATATATATATCCCATTATGATATGAATTTCTTAAAACCATCTAGAATCTTTAAGTCTTTTGAAATTTATTAAAGGAGAATGCACATTTATATTATTTTCAATGAAAAAATTATTTTTTTAATAGGAAATATTGAAAGAATTATTTTAAAGCTTAAAATTTACAATAGAAAACATCTACAAATAAAAAAATAAATTTCCATTAAATTAAAAACTTTGTGGAGCTATGTTAAGTTACAAAAAAAATTAATCCAATATATATATATATATATATATATATATATATATATATAGCTTTAATTTTTTTTTTATAAAATTTACAAAAGATTTAGTTTTAGCTTTATTTAAAATAAAAATTAGAATTCTAACTATTTATAATCTAGAATTTCAAGTAATTCTTATCAAAGTTTTTGAAAGAGAGGTTTCAAGAAGATTTTACAAAAATTATAATGATATTGGAATACTTTAAAAAATTATGAAAAAATAAAAATAAAAAAAAATAGCCTCTTTGGTTAGACTTTATTTTCTTTTGTAAGAAATTCTTTAAGTAAAAAAAAATAAAATATATCATCCTAAAATTTAATATAGTATATTCAAGTTTTCAACACATTGTGTTGTATGCTATTGTCAATAATACAAATGTAAATATTAGAGAAAGACACATTGTGGTGCTTTGTGCCATCATCTGCAATAAAAAAATGTCTAGACCAATGGATTTGGTAGAATGTTGGCAATGAATTGAAGATTTCTAGCAACTAGAATTCACACAAACAATATGGTCATATGATTTCTTAATCCAATCAACTTAACATTCTTTGTACAATTGCAATGATGGTTGATTATTGCAACCATATAACAAAATAATAAGCCAATTGATATATGATCAATGTACAACTAAAAGAAAAGAAGTTTATCAATTCTAATTAAATACTTTAAGACAAAGTCATCCAACTTGAACAACTTCAAGGCATTTTTTTTTAAAATTGGCTCAAAGTCATCATCTTCAATATTGTATTTGGAATGATAGACAAATCTACAATTATAATGTTGATAATTAGAGTATCAGTAATAAAGTGAAACTTAGTGTATGCACAAAATATTGAAGAGATAGAACTTTGAAGTCACAACACATAGCATCAACAAGGTTGCATACAAATAAAGTATGGAAAAAGATGTCTCTCACTTCCAAAACCCAATATTTATAGGTTGTGGTTACTACCTTACAAGACAACTTCTATTCTTTGATTTTTATGCACATGATCCTAGGTCGTAGGATTCTTTGGCATTTAATGTATCTCGAAGGTATCTTATGGTCCTTGGATCCTTTGGCATGTTACCAACTACAAGGATATCCTATGCCAAATACTTAGTTACTCTTACCTAATCTTTGGATATTCTCTAGTTCATACTTTATCCTCTTGATTTTGACTCTTTGTCCTTAACCTCGTCCTATATCCAAAGGATGTTGTTTCCATATATCAAGAGTCAATCTTTTGACCATTATCAACTTACTTAAGGTAATATCTTTTATTACATAACTTGTTCTATTTTTACTTACTTACTTGAACACTCTTACTTTGCTATTGATCAAGGGACTTTTAATTCTAAAGCCTTTGTCAATATGTGATGTCTATCCTTTACTAATGCCTTTGTCAACAAATCGGCAAGCATGTCTTTTATTGCACGATACTTTTTGTCAATTACTTTCATTTCAATCTTCTCTCGTATAAAGTGATGTTGAATGTCAATGTTCTTGGTTCTCGAATGATGCTTTGGATTCTTTGCAAAAACAAGACATCTTTAATTATCACACTTCATTGGAGTTGCTTCCATTTGTACTGCTCTAATGTCCTCGAAAAGTTGTCTTAACTATATTACCTCCATTGCACCATGGCTTGCTGTCATGTACTCCACCTCCATTGTTGACTTTCCAATTGTTGATTGTTTTTTGTAATTCTATGAAATTGCTCCCAATCCAACAAAGAATACATATTCCATCGTTGATCTTCTATCATTTGCATCTCCAACCCAATCCGCATTACAATAACCATGCATAGTAATGTTATCACCTCCAAGACATAATTTGAAGTTCAAAGTACCTTTTAAGTACCTCATGATCCTTTTAATGGTTGTCTAATAGATTGGTCCAGCCTTTAATATGTATTAGCTCACAATACTCACTGTATATACAAGATCCACCCTTGTATCAACCATTGCATATATTAGTCAGTCCACTGTTATCTTATATGGAATATCTTGCATTTGTCCTTCAACTTCAACAAACTCTTCTTCCGTGAGTTTCATCAACTTCAAATTGACTTTCAAAGGTGTTCCAATAGGCTTACACTCCTCCATGTTGAATCGTTTCAACACTTCTTCAATGTACTTACTTTGACTCATTGTAATGGTCTTCTTAGCATGATCTCTCACAAACTCCACTCCTAAAGAATAGAGAAGCTCTTTCAAATTACTCATTTCATACTCTTTTTCTAATTTTGCCTTGAACCAATCCATCATCTTCATAACATTAGTTGAGATGATCAAATCATCAACATAGATGATAAAAATCATTATGAATTGATTTGATTGTATCACATACAAAGAATAATCAGCTTCACTCCTTATAAACCCTTCATTTACAAAAAATGTATCAATATGTTGGTACCATGCCTTTGGAGATTACTTGACTCCATACAAAGATTTCTTCAACTTATAAATAACGTCTTGTTTGCCATCTTCAACAAATCCTTGAGGTTGATCTATGTAGATGTCTTCTTCTCTCAACTTTTTATTCAAGAAAGCCGCCTTCACATCCATTTGATGTATCTCCAAGTCCATTGCTACCCCAATTACCAAAATGGTTCTAATAGTAGTGAATTTGGCCAAGGGAATAAATGTCTCATTGAAATCAACTCCAACAACTTGTAAGTATCATTTCACAACCAATCTAGCCTTGTATCTCATAACATTATCTATTATATCCTTTTTGATTTTAAACACCCACTTATAACCAATTGAAGATCGATTTGGTGGAAGTTGAGAGTCAATTCTCATGTTCCATTTTTCATGAGTGATTTATACTCTTCTTCCATAGCATTCTCCCACTTCATAGCATCTGTGGACTTCATTGCATTTTACAAAGTCAATGGATCAGCAAGAAGTGCAACATTGACATATTCTTCACTTACTTGAGAAAAGATGTGGTTCTTCCACCGTGAACCAAGTTGTTTTTGATCTCTTAAAGGATATCTCCTTTCACTTGATGAAGATTCATCTTCATGTACTCCAATAGCTCTTACAATCTTCTTTTCTATTAAAACTTGTCTCTTCATACTTAAAAGTTGATACTCCTCATTACTATCATTATCTTTAACAACTTGATTGTCTTCATTGCTGATTTTAGTAATTGTAGGTAGCTCATGATCTACCTTCTTTGATTCTTCATCTTGATTTGAGATTCTACCATCTTCATTATCATCATATTTTTCTTCTTTCATTATTGGATTTAAAGATGTATCTACAAACACACAAGTACTTCTACTTGGACACATCTCCAAGTGCTCACAAGCACTCTTGTACTCCAAAAACTCTACATCATGACTTTTAATGATTTTCTTGGTTTCTAAACACATAAGTCCATATGCTTTGATATATTCACAATACCCAACAAATATACATTTTTTTCCTTTTGTATCAAGTTTGGACCTCATACAATCTGGTTTCTTTACATAAGTAATGCATCCAAAGATCCTAATGTGTGAAATACAAGGTTTCTTGGCACTCCAAGCTTTTTATGGAGTCATTGATATGAGTGTACTTATTGGACATCTGTTCCTTGTATACATTGTATTTACCATTGCTTCTATCTAATATTCATGCTCAAGATTTTGTGCATGAAGCATACTCCTTGCAATTTCCACAATGGTGCGATTTACTCTTTCAGCAACTTAATTTTGTTGTAGAGTGTAAGGAGTAGAGGTTTATCTTGTAATGCCTTGATTTCTCAAAAATTCATCAAAATACTTTGATTTGTATTCACTTCCATTGTCCGTGGATAAAGTTTTTATCTTGCACTCACATTGCTTCTCCACAAGTGCCTTGAATTCTTTAAATCTTGAAAAACATTCACTCTTGGCTTTAATATTGTATATCTATACCTTTCTTGAGAAATCATCAATAAATATAAAAAATTACCTTGCTCCTCTAATTGATGGTATTTTCATTGGTCCACAAACATCAGAATGAACCATCTCCATTAATTTGCTTGCATGTATCGCAATTCGACTTGAAAATGAAGTACTTTGTTGTTTGCCTTGGATTTAACCTTCACAAGTAAGTATCATAGCATTGTGGTTGAATTGACCAAGATCTAAGCCACATACCATAGATACGAGCTCTTTTATGTTTTTGGCATTCAAATGACTAAGTCATTGATGCCAAATGTCAAATTTTTCTTGATTTTGTGGAAAATCAGTATATGCCACCACTTCTATTCCATTCATCTTATTATAATTGATGAAGTAAAGTTTACCATCTCTAAGGCCTTTGGCAATATATTGTCCACTCAATGTCTTTACAAAACATCCATTTATGTCAAATTGAACTTTACAATTATATGATACAAGTTTGCTTACAGAAAGAAGGTTCTTTTTCATCTTTGGCACATCTAAGACTTCCTTCAATCTGATCTTCTTGATTTCATCCTTTATTACAATTCCACGACAATGAAGCCAATTCCAATGGCTTGCACCATGCCATTATCTCTCAACTATATTTTTGTTGCTAGAATTGCTTTATAAGTGTCAAATGAATATTTGTATAGTGTCATGTGCTTAGTAGCACTGAAATCTATAATCCACTTAGATATGGCAGCCATGGAGGCTCTTTCACTTGCCAAGAGAGCATAATCATCTCTACCAAAACTATTACTAGCATTATTTGTATTTTTTTTATCTCCTCTCTTAGCCTTGTAGTAATTTTTAGCAAAATGAGATGATTTTTTAACAAATATAGTAATTCTTTATGTTGTTTTTTGAATTATTATTTTGGCATAGAAAACTACCTTTGCCTTCTCTTGAGAATAGAGCCAAATCATTACTTTCAAACTCCTTTTCTTTCTTCTTGATTATTTCATGTATAAGTCTTGATATGAGATAATTCATGATAAGCTCCTTCATGTTGATAGACTCCAATGCCATAATGAGATAGTTGTAGGACTCAAAAAGACTCATAAGCAATATCAACACAATTTTTCTACCATCAACTGATGTGTCACAACTGCTAGTTGGTTTGCAAGTGCTTTTATGTTGTTGACATGAGCCATGAGGTCATCTCCTTCTTCCATCTTTTTCGTTAAGAACTTCTTTCTTGTCCATAGAATATTAGTAAGGTTTCTACTCTCATAGATATTGCAAAGAATCTTTCATGCTTCCACTAATCCATTGCAAGCAATTACATGTGAAAAATTGATATCAATATTTGTTACAATCATACCAAAAGCCTTCCTTTCATGTCATTTGTACTCTTTTCACGTTGACATCAATATCATCACTAGAAGGCTCTTCACTTTCATCAATAATGTCCCAAAGGTCCAATGAAGCTAATAAAAGCTCAATTTTTTTCTTCCAATGGTAGAAGTTTTACCACTCTTTTATCATCTCTAATATCTCATAATAAATCTTTTCACTTTAAGAAGATCTATTAAGAACTTGAGCACATGAAAGTTCAATATTAGTATATTAATAAGGTAGATTAGCAAAGAAACACACCAATAGTATTCTAAAATAACATCTTAAAGTATATAACAATCTCTAAGACCATGAATGCACTTAACAACAAGTAAGAGCACAATTACATCAACAACTAGATATAAAAAGAGATTTAGAAGATATCAAATCCTAACATCAAGAAAAACCATAAGATCTACTCGTCATAAAAACAAAGACTTCAAAGAACTTCAATACTCACAACTAAAGATGAGTGGGCTTATAACCTATTAAAGAAATAGAAATTTAAAGTCACAATATTTAGCATCAACAAGGTTGCACATAAACAAAGTATGGAATAAGATGTCTCTCACTTCCAACACCCAATACTTATAGGTTGTAGTTGCTGCCCTACAAGACAACTTCTATTCTTTGACTTTTATGCACATGATCCTAGGTCGTAGGATCTTTGGGATTTAACATACCTTGAAGGTATCCTATGGTCTTTGGATCCTTTGGCATCTTACTAACCACAAGGGTATCTTATGCCAAATACTAATTACTTTTACCTAATCTTTGGATATTTCCTAGTTCATACTTTATCCTTTTGATTTTGACTCTTGCTTCTTAATCTTATCCTATATCCATAGGATGCCATTTCCATATATCAAGAGTCAATCTTTTGACCATTAGCAACTTATTTAAGATAATACCTTTTACTATGTAACTTATTTTACTTTTACTTACTTACTTGAATACAAAAAACACATTTAAAGATAATTTTTTCTTCTCTTCAAAGAACATTTTTTTGCTTCGAATTGATAATGTACAATAAAACTATGACTTGCCCTAGGGAATGTTTATAGTACATTTTGGCTCTACATGGTGGCAACCACATCATTATATTCTTTGTTCAATAATACTTGTATATTGACTTATTTTCCTCATCTACAAGAACTTGTCTAAAAAAGATACAATATAAACATTAGATTATGTTGACCTTATAGAAAGAAGATGCATGACAAACGGTGGAGTGTGTTAACTTTGCCCTTTTCTTTGCAATCTATAATTTGTAGACCATGCTAAACTATATGTTGTGTTTGAAACACCCACTTGACATATTTGATCCATGATACTTGTTGCCCAACACTCTCCATTATGTTTTAAATTGTAGCAAAGCAACATAATTGTATGACTAAAGTAGGAATTAAAAATTGAATACTATCTTTTAAGAAGTATGTCCTAAATTCACATAATATGCCCAATATATATATAAAAAAGTTTTTACTTTAGTCAAATAACAATATAGAACATAGTGTAATTAGTATATAATTAAAATATTATTTTATTTTATTTTATTGGAGTTCACTGTTTATAATTAATTTAAAAATAAATACAATGTTTGTTTTAGTTGAAGTCTATTTTTACATACTTTTACAAGGGAGGTTTTAGATCAAATTACAAAATTTTTAACTTAAATAAAAAAAACAGATATTATTTAGAATCTAAATTATTATTAATTTTTTTAAAGAAAATTATAATAATATATGGAACCTAGATTAGAAATCTTTTAAGCTTATAATAGGTGACCAACTTACTAAATTCATTCAAACAAGCTCTATGATATTTTATAAATAATATAATTTTAGAGCTTAAATAGTCATAATCAGAAGAAAAGCTTACACGTTTCAACTAAAGAATAGGTAATATTTCTTGAAGTAATATAATTCTATGAATACTTTAATAATTGTAGTTGACGTAACACCAATTTAATGTACAGTAGTGCTTTTTCGTCTATTGGTATCGGACTACACAATTTCCTTTCTTTTCCAATGCACATCCGTTTAAATGCTGATTGCACTTATTTTGGAAGCAAGCCGTGTGTTATCAAAAGAAAAGGGAAAAACTGGATCAGAAAACCTGATTTTGGGGAGCTCTTTATATTCTCTCTTGCTCTCCCTCCACCTGGAACCCACTCATTACCTTAAAAGTGGTTTTGAACCCTAGATGGCAACTTTTGAGTTGCTGAAAAGTTGCAGCAAGTCTAGAACACAAGCTTCTTACACTGACGTAGAGATGAGTTGATGCAGACATCGTTGTGGTCAGTGAAAACAGCCTTTCAAACTACTTGTCACAGGTTCCTACAAATTATCCATCAAGAAGGCTCAACTGCAGAGACTAACATGAGTTCCGCCCACTAAATCCTTCTTTATGTGAATCAATAGACTCCTGTAGGTTTGGATAATTGAATTGGGGTTTTGCAGGTGCAAGCATTTGCATATATGAATATGCAAAATGACCTGTTCAACAGTGAAGACCCAAAAGTGAGCAGCGAAGTCTTGCAAAATTCTGAAAATCAGTCATTTGAACAAATCCATGGAATGTTTAATGGTTGCGTCAAGTAGTTGGACAAAAGCAGAAGCCGAAACACTACAATGACGGGTATTCGCACAAACCACCCGTCAGATCAAGGATCGTAATATCTAAAAGCACTCTACAGAAGTTGCGCAGAAAAGAGGGACATGGCTGAGGAGGGTGATGCATTCACAAGAACTGGACATGTACATGGGCCAATATGCAAACCTTTTCCTCCAGCCAATGCCGCTGATATAAAATCGAGTGCTTCAACTTCAGGAGACTCGATGAGTAGTATCTTCTGTCAGAAAGCCTATGCGACCAAGCGTGGAACGAAAGCACAATATATAGTCTAAAACCGGCTAAGGCATTTGTCGATGTGATCGTTGATTCCTTCATTTGAAATATCTGGTTCAAGCTCTTCATAGCAGACAGGGCAATAGAGGGATGCTGCAATTGCATCACAGAGCCACACACAAGGGTAAGAAATCTGCTTTTGAAGATATGCAAAACTACGAACATGCAAGGCGATTGGTGAATTCAAAATTTCAAAGGATCACAAACAAGGTTGGTTAAGTAATACCTTCACGTCGCACTTCTCCACCCAACTGTCCTTCATGACTGTCCACATCACTGGATTCCCCATCTCGCCTTGTGGTTGGCCTCCGAACTTCTTCACCGCTGTCTTCTCCTGCAATGGCTTTGCCTTGATTACGGCCTCGGCGTCTGTAGTAGGTTTTCGCTTGCCCCTCAAAATCAGCGTTTAACCCAACGCTGGCTTGGAATGGAGCATTACTTTCCACAGTACCCCCATCGATGTCATCATAATCCACAAGTCTGGGATGCTCTGGCAACGGGAATTGGCGTCCAGCACCTGCAAATCTCCCTGCTACATCAACACTGCTTATCTCTGCTCCACTAGTCGTGGCACCACCATCTCCGTTAGATCTAGCCCGGCCTTCAAGTCCATGATAACTGTGTTGTCCAGAAAACACCCGTCGCTCGATACTCACTCTATTACTGTCTTCTTCTTCGTCACTCAATTCGATCACTTTCTGCTTTCCTCTCCTGTGAGCAAGTTCATTCAGCTCACCTATACTTTCACCCTGCTCCTCAAACACTTCATGATCTAGGAAGATTGCAACAACAGGCACTGCTGATCCACTTGACTGACCCCAATCCTGCTCACTTCTGCAAAAGCCAGCCCACATACAACTACATGTCAACAGAATACACCAGAAACTCAACATGAAAAAGAGACGAATGGCAGGTTGAGATCCTAACCTTCTGTCTCAAGAGTTGACAATAATGCACCGAAACAACAAGAAAGAAGCTAACATGCATTTAATGAATAACAGGAACTCATTACTGAAGTATGTTGGTCAGGAAAACATACGTGTCACGGTATTGAACCGTTGGATAACTGCCGCGCGGTTGATTAGAGCTCTCTGGAACACTGTCAGGGACCCTAAATCCTGCTGAATCACCAACACCAAGCTGCTTAACTACAGGTTCCACGCCATCTGTTCCGTCTTCTTGCTCATCAAGGTCTACTACCACGTCATCTGCATATCTGCCACAATGTGATGTACCGCTTTGATGAATGCCTTTCTTTTTGTCTACTCCGTGCGCCTTTGGTTTCATGCAAATATCATTGAGGGTCGATTGAGAAATCGATTCATGAGATGTTCTTTCAGCGACAGAATTTGTGGTAACACCTTCAGCAATAGTGTCCAGGACCATGGAGTCTTCTTGAGCAGAAAAGAAAGACGGGTCTGTTTGGTCTCCGATTGTGAGAGCTTGAGTGCTTCCAGCCCTGGAGTGGATCCTCGTATTGCCAACATGCCTGTCACTCACATCCAGATTGACACTAGTAGGAAAGGATCTACTTGCAATTTCAATGTCGCTGTCACTAGTTCCTTTTCTGCCAGGCGACATCCTAAGCTTGCTATCTATTCCAGCGGGCGTGTTACTTCCTTCTGGTCCCTCTCCACTTCTGGTCTGCACAGGTCGGTCTTCACTTCCGGTCAAAGATCGAAGGTCTCCCGGAACCGCCTCCCTCTTGTCCACGTGCGAGGCACCACTTTCCGTGACTAAAGGTAGCTCCGAAGACGTTTGAGTCACATCTTTTACTTCTCTAGCACGCCCTGCCGCAATTACAGCGTCGTTATTTGAAGACATCACATTATCTAGAGCTTCAATTTTAATGCTGTCAGCTGTTGCAAAAACACGAAAAACACTGTAAGCTTAAAAGAAACTGAAAAAAACCTTAAAATAACCATGTAATAAAAATTGAACATTTTAGCTGGAGTCTCTGGTGATCATTTCCCTCCTTAGATTCAACACTAAATATAATAAGGTAAACAAATGAAAGAGAAAGCACAGAACACTGTATCTTAAGGCTGCAACATGCTATTACCTGCGTCATCCAGCGTGTGCACCTGACGTGGAAGTTCATTTTGTCTTTCCAATCTCCGGCGCTCATCCCGCTTGTTAACCAATACGTCGACTTCTTCACCATCATCTTCATACATGCACCAGTGCTTCCATGCAAGAATAACTGATGGCTCTCTGTCGGCCTGCCCAGTATTATTCAGTTCATCGGCTCTCCTTCTTTTGCTGCAGCTCCCCATATTTGCCTTGATTGACTGCTCTTTTGTAGGATTAACTTGGTTTTGAACCCTCAATCGTATAGACCTCTTGCGCTTCGGGCAAGCGGGATCGTATTCATCAGCAGTATCATCCAGTACGAGAGTGCCCGTCTTTTCACTGCATTTTACCTCGACAAGTTGTGTTGCAACTTCATCTCCAGAATCGAACTCGGGGGATATATCCGCCTCTGTACCTCTGCCCATTGGTTTCAAGAAGCTCCTTAAACTGTAAGGCTTCTCGCGGTTGGGACTGCTCGCGACCTTCTTCCGTGCGCCTCCACCGCTCTCCAAAATTTGCCTCTTTCTCCTAGCCGCCGACATTGGCAGCGGATCAGTTGCTTTGTCCTCTCCACGCATACCAGGAACACTGTCCCAAAGATGCGTATCCGTATCAAACTGCTTATAGATCGGCAAATATATTAATAAATTGTGCACACAGGTTTCATTGTTTATCCCACAAAAACTTCCACCCCGCCGGCAATCATAATCTGTACACAAGATTTAGCCATCAGCATTAATCTCATTCATGGCTGCTACGGTTGTATTTAAAAAATACAAACATTCAATTCTAAAAGGTCACATTATACGAAGACCATGTACACACTCATCCCTTTTCATCCAGCGTTCACTACACAGAAGCAAACTGTACTCCCGACTTCATTACTCTCAGGTGTTACCATAGAAGAACTTTGATGCTTAAAGAAGTTAAGCAGCATCAATACAACAAAGAACGCTACATCACGATTAACAAACTCTCCTACGCTGCGCAACCTGACACAACGGCCACCCTTACATTAACTTAAGGATCACAAAATCTGCAGAGACCGCACTGACACATGTTGCTATCGTTAGCCAAATTCATAGCATCATTTTTAAATGCATGCATGCATACCTCGAAATTATTCACAATAAACGATGCAAATAACCTAGTGACAGATGGAGACAGAAATATACCAAGTCGGGAAGGAAGGCCTCTTATTCGCTTGCAGAGATTCATGAAGGACCTCTCTGCTTAACGATCCACCTCCCCACACTGACGCCACCATTTCCTGCAAACTTGGTGTCACTCCCTGCTCAGCTCCCTTACAGCAATTCCAAATCACCATCCACACACACACACACACACCACAAAAAAGAAACCCACAAGTCCGCAAGAAAACCCCACAAGAAGTCCTCATGTCAACAAACAAACAGGCAATAGACCAATACAGAATTGATCAACAAGAATCATCCATTCCAGTCCACAAACCAGCACACCCTAAAGTATCTCCACATAAAGACGGACATTTCCACACAAACATGGCGGAACTTCCGTAGTCCGTTGACCTAACCCGGGGAAACCAAGCCGGCGCAGCTTCCTTCCCCACTCCCAACACTCTCAAACCCTGCAGGTCAGCTGGAACCCAAAATCACAAGAACGACAGAGACCATTACCACACAAAACACGCACAACCCAGAATCCAAACAATTTAACAGCACCCCACCGACACCATCCATCGCGTCGTGACCAAAAAGCACGCAAATGGGTAAGCAGCAATCGTGCAAGCAAGGAACTGTGTTACGCACCGAGCCAGCGACCACATATAATCCATGACGCATAGGGAAGACGATTGGGAAACGAGACACGGGTGTGGCGAAGACGACGACGATGACGAAGAAGAAGTAAAAGACTCACGTAACGATGGCGTGGAGAATGGAGCGAGGGGACGGGCGTGAGATGCTGGCGGAATTCGGGTGCGTGAAGATGATGGCATCGAAGATTGGTGAGAACCGAGACGAGGAGTGGAACCTGGACTATCAGAATTGATGTCACGAGTCCAGAGATGGCGCTACTGCGGCGTTCTGCTGCTGCTGCTGCTGCTGCAGATCCCACCATCGCCTTCTCGTCCTCGTCGTCGTCTCCGTCGCTGCCTCGCTCCGCGGTTGCCTCACTTCGCCCTCTTCTCGCCCCTTCCCGCGACCAGGCCTTGCTTCCTCGCCGCATGCTCGTGTGAACAGGACCTTTGTTCCCCATCCCATGGGAACCGATTCTCTCTCGCTGCTCCACTTTTTAAACGGCCTTCAAGGTTAGATTTCGCCTTCATTCTCGATTATTTGTTATTTTATTGCGCTTTATTTGAAATAAATCTACCGTGGCCATTAGTTTTATTATGTTTTTATTATTATTATTATTATTATTATTATTATTTACATGGTGTTGAAAAAAAAATATATTCCATGCATAACAAAACTGCCCCTTTTTTTTGTTGTATTTACAAAGATCTTTGTTAAATTACCAATAACAATGAGGATATTTGGTTTTTTTTTGAGAATTTACAGCAAAGCCCAAAATGTGTGTGCATATATGTATATGTGAGTGTGTATAAAAGTTTTTTCAAATCATGATTTTTAAATTTTATATTTACGGGCTTTGATCAACAATGTCATTGCAAACATGTGTAATATTTGCATTTCTCACTAAGTTAAATTTCTTTAAACTTTGATCTGAAAATAATTCGCAAAATCTAGATTTTTGAAATACATAAGTATATATACTTATACATGTGGAGAATGTTAAATAGACTTGGGTTTTTAAAAAATTGACTTAGTTGTCATGAAAAGCATAAATGACCTTTAGATTCATCTCTCCACTACTATATTCACAACCAATGAAAATCAATCACATTCATCATGATTATCATATTCTTCATCATGAGTGGGTTGATTTAGTAAAAGTCTGGGTCTATTTAACATTCTTCATATATATATATATATATATACACATAGAAAAATGTTAGAGTGGCCAACGAAATTGTAAAGACTCACATTCACAAAACGACATCAAGAAGACTGGTTGTGATGTCCACTTAAAACCTATCTCAACAAACAAGCGATGAATAAAAATCTCACTTCAAATGAATTTATGCCCCCGATGAAGGTTTACACATATTTCTATGCTACGAAAAGATCTCAAGGGTGCCTAAAGGCAATCAGCGTCGTATGTTTTATTTATTTATTTCTTTAACTATTGTTGCTCTCACCCGCCCAATAATCCCATCAGTAGAACGACGTCCATAGCGACGAAGAATAGCAGAAACTCGATATTTCGTCGACGAAGTTCGTCGAGAGATTGGTCAACGTCGTTTGGACGTTTTTCGTCACCGGTTTCGTCGGAATCGACGTTCGGTCTGCAACTCCGCCGACGTCGCAGATATGTCCACGGCATTTGCGTCATGTCTGCAAACGATTTCTGAAGGTTTCGGGGACCGGCTCTGCGTTGCACAGCACATGCACGCGAGGGGGATTCCTCTTGCACTAGTTTGAAATGGAGATTTCCTACAGTGGCAGCGGGTGGGAGAAGGGATGCTGATCTGCTCTCGTATGAAAAGCAGAAGAGCAGTTGTTGGTTGCTCTGTTTACAGAACGAGGTGAACAATTCGGTCTTAGTATAGTTGCTTTTGGCTATGTTTCGGCGAGTCTCCGTGAAGGATTTTTGTGTCGGACGGTTCTCGATTCATGAAATTGCTGCGTCGAAGCAAGTTGCTGGATCAATGCAGGCATTGCTGGTCAGAATTGGATTGGTTGAGTAGGTGATTGTGGGCCAGTCTTGCTCTGATTTGGAGCATTGATTGGTTTGACTGAGGGCTTTGATTTAGCGGACTCTTTGTTAGGTTTCCTTACGATCGCAATTTGTTGGAGTGGGTTGGTTACTGGGACAGTGTTGAGTTTTAGAAAGAGTGTCTCTGTTGCTGTGTCTTTGTTCTATTCTTTGCTTTTTCACTTTCACTGGTATGCCTCAGCTTATGGCCCCATGTGTCATTAATTGGCATTTCAGTGTTCGTTTCCAACCCTGGCGGCCTTGCTGCCTGTGTAGCAACTGGGGATGATGTTGTTCCGGGTGCTATTTAAAGTGTATGATATCAGTGTTATAAAATCTCATTGTTATTTTTATCTTTCTAGTTTGTAAATTATTTGCAGAAGTGCTGAGATGATTATGGTTGAGCTCCTTGTTGAAGAAATCCGACGAGCTTTCTCTAATTGTCCCAGCTTCAGTCAATTAGAGCTTTTTGAAATAAACAAGTTGAGCCATTTAATAGACTTCTTTGTGCACTGACCAAAACATCAACAGTGACCCTGTTTGGTTGTCATTAGATGTTGGATTTGTACGCTTACTCTCTTTTAACCCAAGGGCAGGATCGTCCAGAGAATGGAGTAGGATCGTAAGTGGGAACACCAACTCCAAGCTGTCGGATAAAGTCTTAATTGCAGTTATCAGCCTTTACAAGATTTTGTGACGTTTAATGTTAGACTGAAGTATGCAATAAAGGTCTACCTATCGGAATTCAGTATGATACCAAGGTGTCTAAGAGTTGCAATCACATATCTGTCATATCTCTCGCATGAAGAAGATGATGTTGAGTGAAGTAGAGCGAAGATTATAAGCAAAGACTTCAGGCATGAGCGTTGAGACGAACATGCTTTATTGACTTAGCTTTTCCTGTATATTCTATTTTCAGGTAATATAACTATATATTTCTTCATCTCATAAGCAGTCCAAAAGTAACCTACCTCGCAATTAACTTGTGTTGATAAAATCGCTTTGTTGTCGATGATTATCTCAGTACAAGTGGTGCAGGACTAAAGCATGGAGGGTAGTAGTAATTTCATCGGATAGTATGGGTTGCACTGATCGTTGCCGCTGGTGTTGCAGCTGGAACAGCGACCACAGTACCAGCCAGTGCTTTTCCATATGCATTTGATTCGGCTTTCACTGCTTTGAGGTGCAAGAGGAAGAAGGATCCATGGGATCATCGTAATCGCTTTAACTCTGATAACCTCAAGAGACTGTTAAGTAAATCTAAGGAAGATGAGGCTTACAGGGATTCTATACGACGGTGCTTCTTGGACTGGAGGGACATAGATGTTTCTCTTGATGACTTCCCTTATTTTCTTAAGTAAGCGCTCTGTCCTTTTCTAAAATCCCGACTTGCAGAGTTTTTTCTCGTAAGGTGCGGGTTACTGAAAAATCTTCATAGCTTTTAAGATGTCTCTTGGTCCGGGATGAATAAGCTCTTGCATATGAAAGGAAGCCCTCAATGCAACGCTTTCCCTTACTCGTCCTGTATGTATACGCTTTTTCTGAAAAAAGTTCTTTCTTAAGAGATCAGAATTCTCTAAGTTCACAAATGAATTTAGGAGTGTGAGCCCACGAATCTTATTAACTGGTCCCCTAAGTGAGTTGTCTTCGTTAATGGTGAACTTTCCATTCCCTTGAAAAGCTTCGAAATGAAAGCTCCTACAGGAACAGAACCGTTTGCTCATATTCTTAATCACTCACAGCATTGCAGAGCCTTGCTTTTCTCTCACGACATTAGAGTGGTTCATTCTTTCATGGATTGAAAAGGTCCATCCTTTTGGCTCGAACTCCTCTTAAGTAAATCTTCGAACTGCAGCAAACAAATTGATGGTGAGTTTTGATCTTCTCATCTTTTTGTGGTGACGAAAAGAGAAAATTTCATGCCAGTGTGATACGATTTCAGGTTCAGACATTTACCGAGAGAAGTTAGTAGAGGGGTTGGCACAGCATTTGCAATTCAACCTTCATGTGTTTGACAGTACGCGTGCCTCCTTGGAGGTGCAATTCTCGCCCTCTGATCCCTGTGTAAGCACACTCTTCACTCTTTCCATTTCAAAACAAAAGAAGTTCTAGCGGAGTAGAGCAGAACCGCAAGAAGGGAGGGTTTTAAGACATTTTTGGTGCAGACTATCTTATGGATTGGTTTTCAGAATTTATTACGAATGTCCTGACTTGATTTGTGGAGCTCAAAACGTCACAGAGAAGAAAGCAACAAGGGCTTAGCTGAGGCAAGGAATGAAGAGGATTCATACTTTCTGAAACCTTTAGCTCCTTTGAAAAGGTCTTGTTAGTAGGGCTGTTTGCAGGGCTGGATGAATTGAATGTTTTAGGGATTGAAGTGTAGACCGTATTCAGTTTTGGGGACTCCAGATTATCACCTCTGATTCTCGTAGGTTAGTGAAGCAATTTCTTCTAGTTCGGAGAAGGTATCCGAAGATTTCGCAGCTATAAACCACCACTCTAAAGATGCTCCTGCAATTCAGATATTGGATGGTGCAAATGGTGATCTCAAACAAGCAGCAGGCACTCCGTAATTTTTATCCCTTATAGTGGTAACCCTGATCTCATGGAAGCACACTGTTGCATACAATTCTAAAGATCTTGTGTTTACTGATTATTTTATCATTATCAGCTTTAGAATACTGTGTTACAACAGCCACTTACTCATTCCAGCGTAGTTAAGAACATAGCTTATGATCGCTGCCTCAAACTGAAAACTTCTTAGTAGATGTGTTTTGGGGAAATGTAGAGGGAATGCAAGTGTAATAAGGAGCATTTTAGTGCAGTTATAGGATTGTAAATGGTGCCCGCCTGACAACTCTCAACATATCTGTCATGCAGTGGCCGGAGCCTCCCGGAGAAGATGTAGAGAATCTGATGCTTTTTGAGTTACGTGATCTCGGGGAAAGCATGACCTGGTACAGTGTACCTTCTGTCAGCTTCTTTACGTTATTCTATCCACCGTTAATTTATCAGCACTGATTAGTGTGCATCTTCTAACATGTTTTGATGTCGTAGTAGATAAACAGTTGTATATGCATTTGCACTACCAATACATAAAGAACAGTTTCTTCATGCAAATCACTCCCCTTACGTTCTTGGTTTGTATATACTTGTATGCTTGCAGCGCCTCTTGATTCCGCAGTGCTCTTTGCTGATGACGTTATATTTTGAGTGTCTATAAAGCGACGTCAGTATCAAGTATTGATTGTGTTTATGACGAAGTGGTCTCTTCGACCTGTCTGCAATAGAGCTGCGTAGGACTATGATGGTTCTTTTTTTTTTTTTTTTTTTTTTTTTTTTTGTGTGTGTGTGTGTGTTTGTTTGTTTGAAACAAACGAAAAAACTTCATTTCCAGAAATAGTATACAAGACCACTCCCAGCTGAATACAGCCTAGGAACTGACCCGAAAAGTAAAATACATGAAAAAGTCGGCAAACAAAATACGTACTCTGACACAATTTATGATGCTGGCTTCCTTGACCGTAAGTATGAATGATAGCCTATTCTGGATTCTACCACTTCCACCCTGGGCGTACCCACCAACCAGGGGAGCGGGTCTACTTCTACGGGGGTTGAAACACAAAGTTGGCTTTAGGGCCGGTGAGAGTCCAGCACGGCTGATTCCTTTGCATTACCGCAAAAAGTCCGTGTCGACACCAACGCCTTTCAAACCTCCTCTGTAACATGTTACCGTGGGCTATGTCCTTTTTCCGGGCCGCCTGCACCTTGAACCACTCCACTCTTCCGTAATCCAATATGCTTTGCCAAACGCGTTGAATGACCTTAGAACCCTGCCATAGAATTGTGTTAAAAGTGGCGTTATTCTTCTCGATCCAAAGAGTGCACAACACAACTATGCGGATCTGCACCCAAACATTATAGAATTGGGAGAAGCGGCGAGGAAGGCGTTAGGAGAAGATGCCTTGGCGTCATGACAAGGGGCGCCACGGCCCCTGTGCGTTGGTGCCGATGCACAAAGCGTTAAGTACGTGAATTCTCCATTGCCACGCGCGCTGGACCGAGAGGCACTCCCAGAATCGGTGTAGCATCGACTCGTCAGCGCTTTGGGGGCAGACCAAGCACCTAATGTCTAGCGCATTGTTGATCATGCCTCTCTAAGCATTAACCGCCACTACTCTGTGCCATGTAAGCCAAAGCAGTCCGGACTCTTGGCTCGTTCTTTCTTTAAGTCAAACAGCATTCCAATTGAGTCGGTAATCTAGCGGGAGTACTCCTTGCCATTTTGCTACGAAAGGATTGGGGATCTGTTACCTGGCACGAAGGAGGTTCCTGCCAAGGCGCGTGGTATACCTCATGAACGACATCGGACCACTAGTTTGTGGCCACTAAAACTTTTTAGGGTCCCACTCCAATGTGTCCAGGCTCCCGTAGAACAACCATAGGGGCTTACGTCTCAGGCTACGCACGACTTATACGATTCTTACTCTGCGGAGGATCCTCCAGATCATGGAATGTGGCTCTCTCTAAGGAAGATGGAAGTAGCAGATGTAAACATCAAGAGGCGTGTAAGACTGAAAACGACGCTGACGAAACGAGGAACCCAGCACCTCTACTGTTGCAGAGGCTAAATTTGCTGGTCCCTGGGGAGACAAGCTAGACCCGACTCGGGAGTGCGGGCGGGCACAGAGGGAAGTAACCCACCCAGTCTCTAGGTCCAGCCAGATAGTTCGTCAAAGCAGCCAGTATTGCGCTCCATAAGACCTCCATATCACGGATAGCAGCTGCCCATGCACCATGTTCGGTGGACTACAACCCATACGTAGTTTTTGCTTCCGCTACAGTGAGAAATCGGGTACCGATCCTCGCATCTTTGATAAATTTTAGACCGACTCCATGTAAACGAGAGGCTCTAAGTTTCGAAAAGCTAGGCCCTATAAAAGGAAGAGTTGGCGACCACCAAAGCGACTCACTCCTGATCTCTTCTGGCAGTCGAGGAGAAACCGCATCACGGTCAGACACCATGCCTCGCCACGCAGATCCGACTTGATTCCAGACTTTAGAACCCCGTTTTGTTTGACAACGTGCCGAGGTAAAATGACCAAGACAGGGCTGCCATTGACACAGAATGGACGAGAGTAGCACACTATTTACTATGACTCCTCGCCTTATTATGTTGGTTTCAGCTGTGCTCCAATACTCCAGCTTTTTATCTATTATGTCATGCAGAAATTCATTGACTTCTCTTACTGTCAGAGCTAATCCAAAAGAAGTTCCAAGCAGTTTGCTAACGTCCCCTTCTTCCACCCATGTCACACCCAAGTGGTCCGTCCATGAGGGCCTACTGGAGGAGTCCTGCCAATAACCACAGCTCTTCCTCCAATTTAGTGTCAAACCTGAGCCAAGACAGAAAGTCTCTAAGATGTAGAGTAATTCACAGGTTGATTCTTCTTCTCTTAGGAGGGTGAAGGACGTGTCATCAGCATACTGTCCTATGACTTGCTGCCTACCCTCCATTGGAAGGCAGATGCCCTTAACACAACCTTCTTCGACCCCTTTTTTGACCATGCTGTTGAGAACTTCTGCTATCAACTGGAATAAATAGGGGACTAGAGAGCCCTTGTCGCACCCCCTAGTAATTCCAAAAGGAGCACAGAGTACACCATTAACCTTTACTGAAGCTGTGGCATCATGGAAGAGCAATTTGGTCATGTCGATGAATTCAAGAGGAATACCAAGTTTTGCCATGGTTGAAAATAGGAATCCCCAATCCACCATGTCGTAAGCCTTTAAAAATTCAAGCTTAAGGAAGATCAATGGATGTTTTGAGTAGGCTGCCCACTCCAACATCTTGTGGGTTAACAGAATATTATCAAGAATGAACCTCAATGGGAAGAAAGCACATTGATCAAACGAGATAATCTCCATCAAGACAAGCTGAAGCACCTTGGCAAACAGTTTATACGCGACGTTCAAAAGTGAGGCGCCCCCTGCCATCCCCCTTGTACAGAAGTGATATCCGTCCTTTAGTCACCCCTGGGAGAGGTGGTTACTCGCCACTTCTGGCGTGATTATTTCCAGAAAGTCTTCTTTGATCAAGGACCAAAATTTAACATAAAATTCAGCTAATACTCAGTCCGGCCCTGGTGCTTTGCCCAGTGCCATGTCTGCCAGGGCCTCGTCTAGTTCTGCCATCTTGATCGAACTTTGCTGACTGGATGTCATGCTGGGTGAGAGTCTAGAAGTCACCGTCTCCAGGGACTGAAAGGCTGCCCTCGCCTTAGCTTCAGAGCACGAGGAAGCCGCGTATAAGTTTTGATGAAACTTGGTACATATTTCCTCTCATTTCCCCTCATCTGTTTGGACCACCTCTGCTTCATCCTCGAGCTCTGTTATTGCTGAAGCCCTTGAGTGAGCTCTACTCGCGCAGAAAACCTCCTTGGAACAAGAGTCCCCCACCCGCTTCCATCGCACTCTGCTTCTAACCTTCTGACCGCTTTATGCTGCTCTAAGACTTGGAGACAATCCGCTACAATGTTAACTCACCTTAAATTCCAGGGTCATGTGGGTCGCCATGGAGGGCAGCGATGAGTCTAGCTAGTGTTTGCCGGAGCTCTGTGTCCTTATGGTTGTACTCCTTTGCCTTACGAACGTAGAACCTCATGTAAAATTTGACTACTCTTCTAAGTTTCCCAGTAAATCCGAGGTTTGGATGCGATGCCCAAATTTGCTCTATCTGCATGCGGACCTCCTCATTATAAAGGAAGGCGGCGGTCATTTTAATAGTTGAGGGTCGCTGTCTCGCCGCTTGCAACGGGATGGAGCATTGCACCGGCAAGTTGTCGGCCAGCACACAATCTCCACGAATATGATAATCAGTCACTGGTGAAGGTCCGGCACCTACTTGCAAAAACACATAGCACCAATCCAACCAGGCAAGCACCCTGGCTGAATCCTTCTTCTCATCGTCCCTCGTAAAACGAACTCCATTTATTGATTTGAAGGATTCTTCTATACTCAGTGCCGCCTTGAAGGAATGAGAGATGCGTTTCCCTTTGTTGGAGATCAACTTGCCGCCTAAGGCCAATTTGTCCTTTCGATGCTCGACAAAATTTCAATCGCCAACCGGCATCCATCAGCAGTCTTGGAGAAGCATAAAGAGCAACTCTTTTCATAGCTCACAATGGTCCTTAAACGCCGTGAATGCGTATAGTTTAATAACAGTCAGGTCACCCCTGGGGGTGCCTTTCAGCCGCACCGGCTATGCTCTACCGCATCGAGAGTGATCCGACGAGTCGATTAGGTGATTGATCTTAGGAGACACCCAAAGACAAACGCCCCCGCACCCCGCTCCTACGTCGTACATACTGTGATCAAAGCCAATTGCCACCTCGCGGCAGAAAAACTCCGCTTGGGACCAAATTGTGTATTTTTAATGAGAGCAACCAAGTCCCACGCAGCTTGTGCTCTTAGAAACACAAAATCTCTGAGTTCGCAAGAAGGGGCCGAATGTAGTTCCTTGCTAAGCCGATCTTGTTGATATCGTTCAAACCCTGAACATTAAGAGAGATGATTGTAATCTTCATACGGGTGGGTTGGGGGGGGGGGGGGGGGAGAGAGGGGAATAGTTCAGCTACATGAGGGCTTGCAGCCGGACCCCCCTTGGTAGGGGTGCGGCGCCCTTGTAATATCGACACCCTATGTCTGCGGGCGATTTCGTTGATATCTTGCCTTCGGGACAACTGGAATTCTGTGAACTTCCAAGGTTGAGGCGTTAGGAACCCTCCATTAGTCTCGATCAGATTCCGCTCCCGAAGCCACTCATAAAATTGTGCGTGAAGGTCCATTGGAGGACCTTAGACAGAAACAGTAGATGACCAAGGGGTGGCGGGGCAAGAGCCTTCTCTTGGGCTCCCTTCAACACAGGTGCGGATTCTTGGCAAAAACCCGAAGACGATTCCCCTTGGCTCGCTGACGGGAAAGACTGAGACTGTGTTGCGTCACCATTTAGATTAATGTCAGGGCAGTTGGCTACAAGTTGGTCAAGAATCATCCCAGCTATCGAATCTCTCCTAGGCAGCGTCGGTGGAGGCATCAATTCTTTGTCAGACATAAGTATGTTGTGTCTGTCGTCTGCCACCACATCGCATGTCCTACCAATACTCGAAGGTGGGGTCAGTATGAGAGCCTGCTGACTTTCCCTTGCATTACTCTCTTGCTGGACTTCGACTGAAATACTTCGTTCGAGGCCTTGAGTTGACTCATTGGGGCACTGTCCAGCAGCTCGAAGGGAGTGGTGACCCCCCCCCCCCCTCCCAATGTTGACGACAGCTCGCTCTTTAATTGGGCTCTCCGTCATTGTGGGAGCTCAATCCATGTTTTTGAGTTGTCCATGTATTCCTAGGGCAAAAGCGACAGCGAATCGAAAGGTTGCGATAATCCACGATAATGATAGTTTCCTTATCGTTGCTTGTGTTGGTGACCGAGAGGAGCATATGCCAACCTTCACCAGCTTGTAAGGCTACACTAAAACGTTGGTTGGTGGCGACTGAGTTCCTGTTGTCACTCCCAAGCAAAGCACCTAAACCAGCCGCAATCTGAGGAGCCACTTTTAGGAACTCGCGAAGGATCCCTTTGAGCGTCCCCTCGGTAGGATCGCATGATCCTCAAGGTAGTTGGAATCAAATCCTGCCGACCACGTTTGCAGAATACACGTGCCCCATCTGGATCGATGAAGGGTAAGGGTGATGACCTTCTGTGTCTCTGCAATACGGTTGCAAACGATTTGAAAAAAAACCTGTACTTAGGTTACGGCCCAGCTCGACTTCTACCCTTACCGTCGTCCTCAGTTTCCCAATCCACAGTCGTAATTCCACGTGCGATTGCTTCCCTCCAACGAAGTATGCCACAATGATCCACTTGTACTGAGGGCACAGTGGTACACAGCAGAAAGCATGTGCTACTCCTTGTAAAACCAGTGGGCAAGCTCTCTCCAGGCGACGAGACAGTAGGATGGAATTTTGCATGTTGCCCCATGCTAGTCACTGCCGCAACTAACTCGGGGTCGATTAGGTTTTTCTCTCCATGCACCTTGCCGAATCGGAAGGTTGGACCGGGGCATGCCCCATTCTGGCTGTCAATGACTCCGCATACGTAGCCTGACTTATTGTGATAACATGAATGATCACTTGTTAAACCCTAAATCCTTAAAAAACAAAGAGGGTCTCTTGCCGCCCTAATCACCTTTGGAACACTAACCTACTTTGGAAGAGTTGAACACACAGACACTGTTTCATGGCAAAGGAGAAATAGAACTATACTAGATTTAGTTGCAACCGATCTTTGATCCGCTGCAAAAAAGCTACACACTGACGGCGGAGCGCTTTCGGAGCTTCATTGCAATCTTCGCTGGTGGTGCCTTATCGAGGTATGGTAGCTCTGAAGTCCTGGTAAAGCGATGGTGGGTATTTATTCGATCTGAAACCATGCTTGCTTACTTAAAATTTTGATACAGGTTCTGACGACGGAAGTTCAAAGGAGCCGTTGATTCTAATCATACGAGATGTTGAGAAGTTCATTTTGAGGAACTTGAGGGATACATGAATCTTAAGAACTTGAAAGATGTGAGGTTTGATAATATGGTTTTTCATGTCGTTCATAGCTACACTTTTATTTTCTTTTTGTATTTGATGAGAAAATGATCTTTTGGCAGTCTTTTAACTTTAACCAATTAAAGCATCATCGAGTAAAATGAGTTCATTTATGAAGATTTTCATGGTATCACAAGTTCCTCAAGCTCTACAAAAGTTGGGATAACGTTGTTGCGCTTATGGATTTCTCAGCTTTGATAATTTTTGGGACTGTGGTGGAGTATATTTAAATCATATTAATTTGTACAGTTGTCGTTGATGACATTATTTCTACCAAAGTAGAAATTTCAACTAATCAAAAGTTACTTTACAAAAATTTTGTCCATTTTTTTGTAAAAATATCTTTTCTATTAGTATCTATGTTATTTTTTAAAAAAGCTTTTAGTGATACTAGCTTTTTCTAATATTATTAGTTTTTTTAGTTGACATTAGTTGATGGCATGTTTTACAAAAGTAGTAGTGGATTCATTAAATAGTAAATATCAAATGTACCCTTAAAATATGTTGAAATATCAAGAATATCCATATATTCTTGATAATAGCAAATAATAGCTATTTGCTAATTAGGTTGAAGGATAGAATAGGGATATCAATTCTATCCTTCAACCTAATTAGCTATCTTTTTTTTTTTTTTTTTTTTTTTTTTTAAAGTGCAATTGGAGAAATCTATGGACCCTTTTTGACATAGTAGATCTCCTCATGCAGTATAGACTATTGTACAGCCAATTGAATGATGACGCTATTTTTGTTCTTATTCTTTTGCTCTATGTTGTCCATCTTCTATACTAGCTTCAAATCAAAAACTCCACCAATTAGCACATTCTTGTCCTTGTTGATGCCCTTGTAATCAAATCCTTACACTCCACCTACTTCCAGTTACTATTTTATTGTAACACGGCTATTAGGTGAATGAGGAAATGAAATATTATATTATAGAGGAGCTTAAATGAAAATATTTTAGAAAATTATCTTTAAAATATAGATAATAGACAAGGAGGTAGTAAAAATAAATAAGTGTTAATGCTGTCTTTTTATTAAAGAGACTTCTACTTACTTTGTAAGACCACCAATAAGGCAAAAAAAAGTAGATTAAGAAAATAAATTATATAGGTATCTTTAATAGGAAGTCAAAAATATATTTTAACAAAAATTATTCCAAAATACTAAGAATTAATACTCAGAGAGGATCAATTGTGAACTAAGGTCAATATCAGACCCTGAGGCTTAAAACTACACACCTATGGTGATTCCAAAATTCCTTAGTTAATTAAAGAACATGGTTTGATAGTAGACTAATGAGAGGTTTTTTGAGAGTTAGTTTCATGTGATTTGGAGACGTATTGATTTTTTGAAGGCTTTTCAAAGTAAGAGATGTATTTAGTGGTTTTGGATTTTGAGAAATAAAAAGAGGATTACAATTTTAAATATTGTGTAAGTGTCATAGCACATTTACAAGTGACATTTTGGAAGTTTTTTATTATGCTTGTTATCATTATATTTGAAAAATTTGATATCAATCAAAAAGTCAAATTGAAGGATATGAGAGTTTTAATGAATTAAGATCTTGGATATTTGAAATATACGATTAGTGAGGATTTTTACAATCTTAAAAAAAATTCTAGTTTAATTGAAGCAAAAATTGGCGAGAGAAATTTGGACATAAATAACTACACACTAGACAATTTTTGAAGCAATTGAATGATTCAACAAGATAAATTTTTGTTGAAAGATCAACATCTAAGTTGAAGAAGGAAGGTGGCTTACATTTGAGAGGTTTATGATTTTTTTTTGAATGGTGAGTTTGATTTTTTTCAAATTTTGTATGCTTATTTATTGCTTATAGATCGAAACATGGATGAAATTTGAGTTGAGATCAATTGTTTGATTAGTATTTATTAAAATTTTAAATAAGTATAGGAATTCATTAGAATTTACTTTGAGTTTTTTTTAGGTTTGTTTAAAATTTGTTTAGGATCTCTTTAGGATTTAATTAGGATTTTTTTAGGATTTAATTAGGATTGATTTAGATTTGGTTTAGAATTTACTTAAGATTGATTTAAGATTTTTTTTATAATTGATTTAAGATTTGATTAGGATTTGATTAAAATTTTGATAAGATTGATTTAGGATTTTATTAAGATTTATTTAGGAATATATTAGGATTTTTAAGGATTATATTAAGATTTTATTAAGATTTATTTAAGATTTCTATATTTAATATTTTTTTTAAAGATTTTTTAATATTTTTTTAGAATTTTTTTATTATATATATTTCTTTAAGGTTAATTTATAATTTTTTTAATATTTCTTTTTTAATTTCTTTTTAATTTGACTAAAGATTAATTAAAATTATTAAGATTTAATAAAAGTTTTTTTAGGATTATATTAGAATTTTTAAGACTTATTTGTTGCAAATTTTATTTTATCTTCTATAGCCAAGTGTCTAATACATTTTCAAATACACTTCACAAAATACAACATTGTTCAAAGTTGGAGTTTATGGATTTCATATTAAGTTTGTTAATAATCTAAAGCTAACTCCCAAGTCATTTGGATTGTACCATCATAATGCTTTCATTTTGATTGCCTCTAAAGTTGAAAGTTACAATGGTAGACTTGATGCCACTAGAAATTTTGACTATGTGGACTTTGATCATGACTAATTCTTAGCATCTAGTTAAATAAGTTTAGAAACAATTCAAAAAGTTGACAAAGTGATTTTGGTGAGTTTTATAAGGCCGTTGCAATTGAATTCATCAAGTATTCAATTACCTTGCTTAGGAGTAATCACTCCCTTATTGCAGCTAACAATTTGAGAAACTCTGTAATGATTTTAGAATTAAAGAAGATCATGATTCTATCTTATTTTGAAGTCTTGGATTCTCTATAAATCCAACAATAAATGAGTTGGATATAAAAGTTCTTTATGCAACTCCATTTGATTAAACTAAAAAGAATAATGTCAAGATTATACATCTTTGTCATTTTAGTGGTCTTTCAATGGCCATAACTTCTAGTTTCAGCCTATAATAATGCTTGCATCATGATCTATGGCTCTTGGAGTTCTTCAGGATCACAATTTTAAATCATATTAATCTTGTACAATTGTGACAATTTTTAATTGTAAGATTGTTCAATGTAAGTTATTTTTTAAATATCCATCAAATTATTTTTTTAGTATAATACTTGCTCTAAAGGCCCTATAGCCACTTCATACTATGCTTATGTAATTTTTTAAGAATCATCCAATTTTATAATTCTACACTATCTATACTATCTTATAATCTCTCACTATCTTTACAATTGTAGAAGATGCAATGCTAAGAGAATAAGAGTGGATTAAGTTCTATAATCTTGCTTTAATTTTTTTCATTTCTAAAAACTTTCATGTACATTAGAAGTGGGTAGGTAGTGTGAAAATACTAAAGTTACTAATCAATATATATTTATAATTCCAACAAGTAGACTACATGTATTTTACCAAAAAAGAAATAAAAAATATATGCTGTATTGATCAAAAAACAATCTAAATTGAGAGATTTTTAGCATTTCTATTGTAGTATTAATATAATGCAACATATTTTGAACTTTTCACTCTAAAAAATATTAACAATTTAGTAGTAAAATTTATAATACAGATGATAAATTTCCATGATTTTTTATAGCTTGAAAGTAGTCTATGAGGTTTAGTAATAATATATCAAAAGATCATTCTATATTGGATTAGTGATGCTTTCATGAAGTCCTTCTTATAGTGTTGATTATAAGTATTGAGAGTTTTAGTTGGACTATGATATATCGGATTCTTTGCGACACTAAGTTTTGGCCCAATTGTACTTAAAAAGAATAATTTTGATAGCCTATTAGGTTGAAGGGTAGAATTAATATTAACACAAAAGCGAGGAATAAATTTGCTATTATCAAGAATATAGAAATATTCTTAATATTTCAACATATTTTAGGGATATATTTGATATTTTTTCTTCATTAAATTATATGTATAATATCAAAATTATTTGATTTTTTACGTAAAAAAAATAACAATAAAAAGAATTATAAAAAGATTTAGAAGATGCTAGTTTCTATTAATATTTATGTGAGTGTAAATTTCACTCCTCAATCCCAATTACAAGATGGCCTCAATTAAGAGTTGCTTGTAATTGGTGGTATAAAGTGAAGTAAGTAATTGACAAAAACCAAGAGGAACAACCACAATACAAGTGAAAGAAATGAAATCAAGTAATTACAATATCTAAAACTAAGTCATAGTCTATTTATTAGATTTTTATATAAAAAAAATTAAAATTAAAAAGTAAAAATTATATTTTTAGATAGATAATTTTTTTATCTTTCTAATGACATAAAAATCATATAATTCCAAATTACTATGAATAAGTTATGATAGATTAAAAATAGAATGTAAGTAATAAAAAAATTAAGTGAATAATTTTTACCTCAAGGATAACTTGCTTAAGAAATCAAGAGTTCAAGCCTCACTAAGGCTCATAAGTAGTGTATAATGGTTGTCTAAAGAGGCCTTGAGGCCTTAGTCTTATCTTCCTATCTATATCCAATGTGCTACAACCCATATGGGAATTATGCACCTCTCTTCCTACAATTTGTGGAACTCACAATTTATCTGTAGCAACTTTAAGCATAAGAGACTTAAGAAAATTTTAGTTATAAATTTATTTAATCATATAATTGATATTTTATTTAAAAGAATAAAAAAGAGTTATTTTATGATATTTAATATATATATATATATATATATATATATATATATATATATACATATATACACACACACATATAAATTTAAGCTAGTTTGGATACAAATAAAAAAAATTCTATCCATATTGTTCATATTATATAAAAAAATACATTCGAGTTTTTTTGTTAGATTTTTTAAAATCAATTTTTAAAAGAATATAATCAATTTTTATAATATAAAGCTAATCAAATAAGATATATGAATTTAAACCAATAATAGAAAAAATATACTTAGAAGAACCAAAATAGAATTCTTTATAAAAAGAACCAATTTTAAAAAGAAAATAATTAAGTATCTGAAAAACTTGAGAAGTCTTATGCTATAAACAAAGTAGAGTTAGTTGTAGCATTGAAGTTATTTAAGGCTTGTGAATCCATTATTAATTATAAACATAGATCCATAGAATAAATAATTTTGTTGAAAAAAAAAGCTTGTATGCGATAAAAATATATAATGATTTTAGGACTTTAAATAAATATCAGCATAAAATTTCTTTGCTATTATAATCTTATAGTTGTTCTATCTTTTATTAATAGCTATCTAGTACTTTGTATAGATTAACATAATTTTTGATGTTTAAATATATAACACTTATAATTTTACATATTTAACTTCTACGACAAACACAATAGAATATAAGTAGCTTAGATTATAGACATCCTTATTTTTTTTTTTTACCTATAATAAATAATTTGCTTGTAAATGAAGACTTAGATCTTATATTCTTCTATAGGTTTTTCACAAAAAATGATATTAGGGCGGTGATGAGATGTCTATATAAATGCAAATGATAAGGTAGAATCAACAATAATTAGTAATATATAATTTATTAAAATTAAAAATAATCTAAATAATATAAAAATATTCAAAATTAAATAATAAATATTATAAATAATATAATCAATAAAAAGATAAAAATAGAATCATTAAGTCTTTAAATTCTACTACACATAAATCTTATTTTAAGATCTTTAGATATTCTTATTAAAGAAATTACAAAAAAATCTCAAAAAAATCTAAAAATAGATGCTATTTATGATGTATTGGTCTTGTTTGATTTTTTGATTTAAATATCATTAATTTTTTTTGCAATAATTTGGCCTTCACATATCTTAATACTACTTGGTTGAATAAGAAGATTCTTTAACGCCATAGCTTGAAAACATCACTTAAAAACATATTATGTTCTCTTAACCACATTTGAAAGTGAATGGCTTAAAGTCCATTATTTAAAAGGTTCTTCTTTGAGTTGTTATCAAGAAGTAAGTTGTATTCTATACTAATTGAAAGCTTTTTAATAAAAAATGAAACTTTTGTAATATCTCTTAAATAATAAGCCTTTGTTGAATTATCTTATTTGATGGCCTTTGACAAAATATAAGCTTCTTAATCCAAGATAAGGATTTGGGACCTACTAAATGCAACACCTCTTAGAATAGTATTGATCATGTTATTAACATTCTCTATAGTGACACAATTCTAAAAGATAATTAGAAAATGCAAACAAGACATTTTTTAATTTATGAATATTTCTATTTTAATTTGATGTAATAAAATTTTATTTAAATCAAGAACAATAATGTCTCTTTATTGTATCTTTATATTATAAGATGGATTCTGTAGAATTTTATATTTTTTTACATTTCCAAGTAGTTGAAAACAAAAAAGTTAACAATTGTCTATATTCTTTAAAAAATAATGACTACAAATTTAAACATCTCTTAAATTTATCTTTTTATTCATTAATTATAATATTATTATATATATAATATATTAAAGATAATAATGATGGATAAATATATAAATTATAATCTCAATATTATTAATAAATATATTATTATTAAAATTCTAATTTTAATCTTTATGAATATATAATAAATTATTATCAATCAAAGTTTTAATTTCTATTTATATTCCTATTAAATTTAAATATTATTTTTTAGACTAAAATAATCAAATAAATTGTAATGTATTCAATTACCAATTGAAAAAAATATCTTAATTTCTCATCTTTATAATCTTAAATATTCTTGAACTATGTTAATTTTTTATATTTATGTCTTTAAGAATCTTTGATGTGACCTCCTTCTTTAGAATCTTTTTTAATATGAAACAAATAAGATTTTGACAACCTGCTTTAACTAATACAAGAGTTATTATTTACATCTATAGCATTATCTATTTTTGTTGCTTTTAGTGATGTTGAGATGGTCAATAAAATGATCCTTAAAGCAGTCTTAAACTTGTGTGGCTCCTTGCAATACATGTATATAATAACTCATTTAGAATAGACTTCTATATGTTTATCAATATTTGGCTATAACAATATAAGCTCTTCTACACTTAATTTCCTATGCTATTGAATATTTTATAATACCACAATAACAAATGTAAAATTCACTCCCTTAGATTGCATATCCATGATAGGTTGTTGTTAGATAAAAAATAATTAAAACAATAGCTATTAAGAGTTCATATCAATTAATTGAATATCTTAATGTGGCTAAATATGAAAATAATTATATTAGGTTGAAAGCATAGAAACAAAGTGAATTACAAAAGTTGAGTTATTCTAACGATATTTAGAAAAATACTAATTTTTTAAATATTATGACATTTTTTGAAAATAAAAAATTTATTCTTCAAAATTTATTATAAAAATATGGTTTTTATACTAAAAAATATTAATAACTAATGAAATCTAAAAATATAAGATATTTTATTATAATAGGTTAGATTAGATAGAACTAAAATAATCCAATTATATAGGAGAAATAAAAAAATAAAGAAATAAAGAGCTAAGAAATCTTATAAAATAAATAAAGATTATAAGAAGTTGAAACGATAAATTTTCTAAATCAAAGAATTATCTTAAATTAATCTAGTATTTAGATACCAAATTATGTTTTAAGATAATGAAACAATGGGTGATTGACTTGCTATAAGCAACCCAAATTGATGGAAAGGTTCTATTAGAGGTAACAAAAGATCAAATTGAGGATGTACAATCATTTTGAAGAATAAATAAATTTAAATTCCAAATTTAATTAGAACAACAAATAAAGAAGAGATATTATCCAAGTCCCACTTGTATCTTTATAAATTTAAAACTGTTATATGATGTACTAGTCAAACATACATGCTCTATATTAATTAAAAATGAAAAAGAATAGAAGTATTCTTTAAAAGACACAACTTATGAATATAGTTGATCATGTGAATTTATTATGACACACCATAGAAATAGCTATTAGAATTTTAAAAAAGTATAGGAATAACTAAGTTGCTTATGATGAAAAAGATATTAAAAAAAAAGTAACAAAACTAGCAATTCAAGTGAAGCTACAAAAACTAAATCAAATCAATTTAAAAGAAAATGTTGGAAGGATAAAATTATAGCAAGATTTGACTGCATGGAATATATATATAGATTTATCAAATGACTTGGTGGTTTTATAATAAAGATGTGATATGAGAGTTGATCTTAAGAATAATATCTTTGTTAAAGTAAATAGAAGATAAGGTAGAAGGTAAAAAACATTATCTTGGATAAGTTGCTAATGATTAAAGGGCAGCAAAAGGATGAAGAAAAGTTACCAAGGTAGCAGCTAGGATTATAAGTGGCGGCTAGGTTAAGAGGAATTTAAGGTTTAGTTGGATGAAAGAAAGATGAATGCTAGCCAAAATGGATGTAACCTCTATCTATAAGTAAAGGATGTTGGAAGTGAGAGGTATCTCATTCCATACTTCTCTTGTGCCTAACCTTGCTGATTTTTACTTACTTGTGTCTTGCTTATTGTGTTTCTCTAATAGGTTTTGGGCCCACACACACTTTGTTGTGCTATTCAAGTATATTGAAGTCATTTTCTGGTTGATGTTCTTATGTGGAATAGATCTTATGGTGTTTGCTGATGTTAGGGATTGCATGATCTAATCTTGTGTTTTGACTTGTGGAGATTCTGATTTGGATCTTATAGATCTCTAACATCAATTTGAAGGTTCTTAATTCCTAGGATTGAGTAATTAAGACCTTATACAAAGACCTTGATAGTGTCTTTGGTGTTGTAATAAGAAAGTGAGTTATATGAGTGGAAGAACTTGATAGTTAGGTTGATTGAAGTCAACATACTTATTAGAAGCTTCAAAAGTTGATTTGGAAGTGTTTGGAGTGAAGAAACATTCATTTGTTCACAAGAAGGCATTTTGAGATTTTGCTAGTACAAAATTGTTTTGGTGATTTTAAACACATAGAGACTTTTTTTCTTGATATTTTTTCATAGACCTCTTCTAAGACATGGCTTCAAGTGAGGGGTGAAGGTTTGAGATTGATTGAGAAGTTTAGAAGTGAAAATTTCTACCATTGGAAGGTCAAAATGGAGCTTTTGTTGGCGTCTTTGGACCTTTAGGACATTATAGATGAAAGTGAAGAGCCTCCAAGCACACATGCTAATGCTAAAGAGAGGAAGGACTTTATAAGATGTGAAAAGAAGACTTTTGGCATGATTGCCACCAATTTGGATGAAGCTAATTTTTCTCACATCATCTCTTGCAAAGGACCTGCAGAAGCATGGAAGACTCTTTGCAACATATATGAGAGCAAAAACTTGTCTAATATCATCTTCACAAAGAGGAAATTCTTCACTTGCAAGATGGAAGAAGGTGAAGACCTCATGGCTCATGTCAATAAGGTAAAAGCCCTTGCTAATCAACTTGTAATTGTTGACAAGCCTTTAGAAGAGAGTGATATTATCATGACCTTGCTTATGAGCTTTCCCGAATCCTACAACTACCTCATTGTGGCATTGGAGTCCATCAAGGTAAAAGAACTCACAATGAATTATGTCACCGCAAGACTTGCCCATGAAGTGACCAAGAGGAAAGAAAAAGAGCCTCAAAGTGAGGATTCGGCTCTCTTTTCAAGACAAGGCAAGGGGAGTCATCTTAACCAACGTGGCAATGTGAGAACTTGCTTCATTTGTAGAAAACCAAGTCACTTTGCTCGAAATTGCTACAAGGTTAAGAAAAGAGATAGAGAAAGTGCAAACAATGCTCGTGATGAATATGGAGGTGATGATTATGCATTCATGGAAAGTGAAGGCACTTCTATGGCTGCCATGTCCAAGTGGATCATTGATTCTGGTACCACCAAAGACATGACTCCATACAAATATTCATTTGATACTTATGAAGAGATTTCAATAACAAATATCCTCATGGGAGACAATGGCATAGAACAAGCTATTGAAATGGGCTCCATTGTTATAGAGATTGTTGTGAAAGGCCAAACCAAGAGGATCAAATTGAAGGACGTCTTACACGTACCAAAGATGAAGAAAAACCTCCTTTCGGTGAGTAAACTTGTTTCACATGGTTGTAAAGTGTAATTTGATAAGAATGGGTGTTTTGTGAAGACATTGGAAGGAGATCATATTGCAAAGGACTTTAGAAATGGCAACCTCTACTTCATCAAATATAAGAAGGTGAATAGAGTTGAAGTGGCGGCATTTGCTCAATTTCCTCAAGATCAAGACAAGTTTGGCATTTGGCATCAATGCCTTGGTCATTTAAATGCCAAGAGCATGAAGGAGCTCCAATCCATGGTAAGTGGCTTAGATCTTGGTCATATAAGCTAGAATGCTATGGCACTTACTTGTGAAGGTTGTATTCAAGGCAAACAACAAAGGGCCTCATTTCCAAGTGGAGTTGCAACATGCGCAACCAAGTTATTGGAGATTGTCCATTCTGATGTTTGTAGACCTATGAGGATGCTATCAATAGGAGGTGCAAGGTATTTTGTCACATTCATTGATGACTTTTCAAGGAAGGTGTGGATTTTCATCCTCAAAGCAAAGAGTGAGTGTTTCACAAGGTTTTAGGAATTTAAGGCACTTGTGCAGAAGCAATGTGAATGCAAAATCAAGGTATTGCATACTGACAATGGAGGTGAGTATATGTCAAAGTAATTCAATGATTTCTTAAAGTTGCATGGTATTGCAAGACAAACCTCCACTTCTTACACTCCACAACAAAATGGAGTTGCTAAAAGAGCAAATCAAACCATTGTAGACATGGCAAGGAATATGCTTCATGCACAACACCTTGGATATGAATTTTGGGCAAAAACAGTGGTGAATGCAGTATACACAAAAAATAGGTGTCCTACAAGTGCACTTACATCAATGATGCTGGAAGAAGCTTGGAGTGGGAGAAAATCTTGTATTTCTTACATGAGGACCTTTGGATACATAGCATATGCAAAGATACTAGATTATATGAGATCAAAATTTGATACAAAAGGTACAAAGTGTGTGTTTGTTGGATATTGTGAAGGTACAAAGGCTTATAGGCTCATGTATTTGGAGACTAAAAAGATCATCAAAAGTCGTGATGTTGAGTTTTTGGAGCACAAGAGTGCTTGTAAGTACTTGGAGATGTGTCCAAGTGGGAGTAATGGTGTGTTTGTGGACACATCTTCAAATTCAGTAAAGAAGGGAGAAGAAAAAAACAATGATGGTTGTAAACATGGAAATGAAGATGAAGAGGCAAAGAAGATGGATAAGAAGGCGTCTACAATTGCTAAGACCAGCAATGAAGAGCATGAAGATGTTAGTGATGATGGTGATGAGGATTATGAACCTTTGAGTGAGAAAAGACTATCTTCAAAAGAAAAGAAGGTTGGAGGTGACCATGGAGTGCAACAAGTTGATTCTTCTTCAAATGAAAGGAGATATCCTTTGAGAGATAGAAAACAACATGGTGAATGGTGGAAGGACCACATTTTTCTTCAAGTAAGTAAAGAACATGTCAATGTTGCACTTCTTGCTGATCCATTGAGTTTATGTGATGCAATGAAGTCCACGGATGCGTTGAAGTGGGAGAATGCTATGGAAGAAGAATACAAATCACTCATAGACAATGAAATATGGAAATTGACTCAACTTCCACCAAATCGAGCTTCAATTGGTTGTGAGTGGTTGTTTAGAACAAAGAGGGATGTAATGGACAATGTTATAAGGTATAAGACAAGATTGATTGCCAAAGGCTAGTCACAAGTTGTTGGTGTTGATTTCAATGAGATATTTGCTCCCGTGGCCAAATTCACCACCATTAGAACCATTGTGGCAATTGGAGCAGCAATGGACTTGGAGATGCACCAAATGGATGTGAAGACGGCTTTCTTGAATGGAGAATTAGAAGAAGACATCTACATAGATCAACCTCAAGGATTTGTTGAAGAAGGCAAACAACACCTTGTGTATAAGTAGAAGAAATCCTTGTATGGCCTTAAGCAATCATCAAGGGTATAGTACCAACGTATCAATACCTTCTTTATGAATGAAAGATTTGTGAGGAGTGAGGCTGATTATTCCATGTATGTGATACAATCAAAAGCCTTCTTGCTGATTGTTATTCTTTATGTTGATGATTTAATCATCTTGACCAATACTTTTAAAAGGATGGATTGGTTGAACGCAAAGCTAGCAAAAGAATTAAAAATGAGTGATTTGGGAGATCTCTACTATTGCTTAGGAGTGGAGTTTGTGGGAAATCAAGCTAAGAAGATCATAACATTGAGCCAAAAGAAGTACATTGAAGAAGTATTGAAACGGTTCAACATGGAGGAGTGCAAGTCCATTGGAATACCTTTGGAGGTAAATTTGAAGTTGATGAAGGTCACGGTGTCGTATTACGTGCTTTCCTGCTCGAGAATGCACCGGGCGTCTTGCTGTAGAAGGTAGTATGGAGATTCACCGATAGTCAAGCAGTCTATCAGTTTTTGACTGCCGAAATATAAACGACTGCAACAATGTACCGTAAATCTATACGGGTGCTCTTCGACTGCTTGTCGAAGTCTTTTTTTTTTTTTGCCCCAACCGGTAGGTCTCTAGACGTTATAGAGAACCCCGAACAACCCAAACTGTTAATCTTCAATACCCCTTTGTACTTACGATCTTGTTTCCACTGACTGTCCTGTTAGATTAACCCAATAAATTTCATTCACTCCGCATACTTAATCCTATAGACACCCTTTTAATCCTTCAATCACAGACGTAACTCGATTTTACAAAACAGTCAAGAGTACTCAAACCCACTTCATTCAAAAATCCCGATTCACCATTACAACACTGACTTCAGCAGCGATTGCCTCAGTCTTCCCAAAACTCTATGAAGAAGAAAAATCCAAATTCTATGTCTTTCCTTCCCCGACCCGAAGCATGAAGCTCCTCTCTCTAATTCCCTTGATCTTCAAAACCCTCCAATGAAAAACCGAACTGGTAACCTTGCAAAAGCTTGAAAACTAGCTCCCCCCCCCCCGATTCCCCGAAAAAAAAAAAAAAAAAAAAAAACTCCCTCCCTAAACTATATTCTCCCCTAACCTTATCCTTTGAATTTCTTCAATCTTCCATCTTAGATCCGGAATTGGCTCCCGTCGTCAGAGCTTAGATCCGAAATTGGCTCACGTCATCAAGGCCTTCTCCTCCATTTTTACCTTTAAGAGATCCATTTACCGTAAACAACGTTCCCTGAAATGGCACAGAGAACAGGACAGCCCGAAACAGAATCGAAACCCCGTAATTGGGACCACATTGAGTCGCCCGACCAATTCAGGTCCCATATTGGGTAAGATGCCCATAGTAACCTGGATGCTCGCGTAATTGGGTCAAATTGGTCTTCTCGTCAGACTGGCTGAGGCCCGTAATAAGACCTGGATTTTTCCGTAACTAGACTGCATTGGGTTGCCCCACCAATACAGGTCTCATATTGGGTAAGAGGACCCAGATTGGATTCTCGAAATTGGATCCAATTGGCTCTTCAAACCCATCGTGTGAATTGGTCCTTCTCATCCTGCTAACTCCCGTTATTAGAATCGAATGGAGCATTTCAGTATGCCCCGGCTGACTGTAACGGGGTGACTGAACCTGACCACTCGGTATTTGCGCTGGAGTTGGTCGATGCTCCCAATATTCAAGGTAACTAAATATTAATAAAATTCCCATTTTTTTTTTTTTTTTTTTTTTTTTTTTTTTTTTTTTTAATTTTCACTGTATACTCGTGTTACAACACGACATCCACCTCCTCTGAATCTGTGCATCCTCCGGTATGCACCAATTTACCCAATTGCTGTTTGATTCAGAATATATCCCCTACGTCTTTGTCCAGTTCGTCTTCGTCACCTTCATTATCCAAATCACTTTCATCTTCTTGCTGCGGAATCTCTGTACCTTCACTAAGGTCTTCCATATTCATCTCCGCGTGTGTTCATTTAAATATTTTTACTCGCTTCCCTGCAATTGGTATTTTCAATTTTGTACTATCTAACTCCCGTTGTCGTGTTGTAACACGAGTATACAGTGAAAATAAAAAGAAAGGGGAATTTTATTAATATTCAGTTACCTCGAATATTGGGAGCATCGACCAACTCCAGTACAAATACTGAGTGGTCAGGTTCAGTCACTCCGTTACAGTCAGCCGGGGCATACGGAAATGCTCCATTCGATTCTAATAACGGGAGTCAGCAGAAAGAGAAGGACCAATTCACACGACGGGTTCGAGGAGCCAATTGGATCCAATTTCGATAATCCAATCCGGGTCTTCTTATCCAATATGAGACTTGAATTGGTCGGGTGACTCAATGTGGTCTAATTATGGGAAATTTAGGTCTTACTACGGGTCTTAGCCAATTTGACGCGAGGACCAATTTGACCCAATTACGGGAACATCCAGGTTACTACGGGCATCTTTCCCAATATAGGTCCTGAATTGGTCAGGCGACTCAATGTGGTCCCCATCACGGGGTTCGATTCTGTTTCAGGCTGTCCTGTTCTCTGTGCCGTTTCAGGGAACGTTGTTTTTGGTAAATGGATTTCTTAAAGGTAAAAACGGAGGAGAAGGCCTTGATGACATGAGCCAATTTCGGATCTAAGCTCTGACGACGGGAGCCAATTCCGGATCTAAGATGGAAGATTAAAGAAATTCTGAGGATAAGGTTATGGGGGATATAGTTTTGAGGGGGAATCGGGGGGGGGGGGGGGCGAGTTTTCAAGCTTTTGCAAGGTTACCAGTTCGGTTTTCATTGGAGGTTTTTGGAAGATCAAGGGAATTAGAGAGAGGAGCTTCATGCTTCGGGTCGGGGAAGGAAAGACATAGAATTTGGATTTTTCTTCTTCATAGAGTTTTGGGAAGACTGAGGCAATCGTTGCTGAAGTCAGTGTTGTAATGGTGAATCGGGATTTTTAAATGAAGTGGGTTTGAATACTCTTGACTGTTTTATAAAATCGAGTTACGTTTGTGATTGAAGGATTAAAGGGGTGTCTATAGGATTGAGTATGCGGAGTGAATGAAATTTATTGGGTTAATCTAACAGGACAGTCAGTGGAAACAAGATCGTAAGTACAAAGGGGTATTGAAGATTAACAGTTTGGGTTGTTCGGGGTTCTCTATAACGTCTAGAGACCTACCGGCTAGGGCAAAAAAAAAAAAAGACTTCGACAAGCAGTCGAAGAGCACCCGTATAGATTTATGGTACATTGTTGCAGTCGTTTATATTCCGGCAGTCAAAAACTGATAGACTGCTTGACTATCGGCGAATCTCCATACTACCTTCTACAGCCAGATGCCCGGCACGTTCTCGAGCAGGAAAGCACGTAATACGACATAAGTGGTAAACCCGACGTGAAAGCTTGAGGTAGAAGGTATTGGATTTCAGTTGATTTTATCTTTATTTTTATGGAAAACGAAAATAAAAATTTTGAAGGATTTTTGGGAGAAGTTTCTAGTGGAGAGTCTTCTAAAGGACAAGGTATGCACATGGATCCGTCTATTGCTAGTTTGTTTCAAGCCTTCTCATTGTCAATGCAGCAATAGCAAAGCAATGATCGAAAGGAAGCTTTGGCAACCAAAGCATTGCAAGCAGTGGTCAATAAAATTGATCAATTTGATGGGAGGAATATTTCAAGGTATTTAAGATGTTATGTTCGTGAAATGGAATTAAATCGGATTTCTGAGAAGAAAATGGTTGCACTATTTGGACTTGCCACCATACCGGAGATAAGGGACCACATTACATCGATTACGGATCGTTGTGGGAATTCATGGGAGGATTTTTCACATGCATTGAAAGACGAATATTTCTTGGAAGATGCTGATCGCGTTACTAAGAAGCTGTTTCTGGGATGGATTGAACGGCCCAATAAGAATTTGCAAGCAACAGAGCTACTAAGGGAATTTGAGAGGCAGTACTCTCAATTATCGAAGGTAGAAAAATTGACATTGGAGCCGAACAAAGTTGATCTATTTCTTCAAGCTGCTGATGGAGAATTGCAAGAGAAATTAGAACCCCTTCTTGAAGACAAAGAAGAAGATGAAGGATTGACAACGAAGTAGAAGAACGTTGAAGATGCGGTAGGGTTGCTTACAAAAAAAGAAAGGAGGAAGGATAGGAGCAATATTCCGAAAACAGTACAAGCACCCAAAGCTCCAGTACGTACAACACCACCGACAATGCCTACAGTTCAACCTTCGACATCCTTGTCAAAGAAAGCAGATATGGGTATGGAAGAAATTATACGAGGAATGCGAGATCTTCAAATCAAATTGGCAAGACTTGAAGAGAATACTTCTATAAACAATTCGAAGAATGTTTCAAAACAAGGATATGTACAAAGATGCATTTGGTGTGATGATGCTTCACACACTAGAAAAGTTTGCAACGAATTTAATAATATGATACGGCAGGGAATTATTTGCTGAAAAGATGAGAAGATAGCATTGAAAGATAGGGAGGATCTTCTTCAAACCAATTTTGGCAAGGGAGGAATGAGAGCATTAGTTCAAGATTACTTAAAAGAGCATGAAACAGTAGCACGAGAAAGTGCAAGTTATGGTGCTAGAGTAGATGATGAAATTGGTGGAAGTACGGAAACTAGTGAGTTTTGGGCTTCTGCCGTTTCTACAATGCAAGAAGGGAAATTACCTCGAGAAGCATTATTGAGAACTGCAGCTACAATATGAGGAAGAACAGGTTGGGAGGATCCTGTTGAGTCTCTTTCAGTTCATGCATATATTTCTAAGAGCCAACATGAAGCTTTGATGGAAGAAAAAAGACGAGGAAATTTTGATGATACTAGAGAAGGAAATTCTTTTAAGAGGCAAACTCGAGGAGACAAGGCTCGGGAGGCAGCTTCACAAGAATTGCTTGTAAAGGATACCTCAGCATCATTGGGAGAAAAAACAAAGGAGACAAAAGATAAGGGCAAATCAATTGCTTATAAGCTACTTTTTGACATTGAAGCGGCAACAAATTTGAAAGGGGTGTTGGAAGAACATATATTAAACGCTAAGGTGGAATTCACATTGAAAGAAGTCTTGGGAATTGCAAAGAAGGAGTTTCATGATGTTATCATTGACAGCATTAAGCGAAAGAGGCAATTAATGAGCGAAACTGGAATGAGTCATGCTATTGATGCAAGAATATGTAGAGATGAAGAAGAGGTTGATATTGGTTACAAGCAACCAACAAATGAAAAGAATGGGTATAATCAGCGAGTACATTTCGAAGATTCTAGTGACAAGGAAATAGAAACTTTGAGCCATTATACTCGAAAGCATTGGGCAAGGGCAACTACTGAGGTATTGGTGAAGGTAGGAGATATAGAAGAACCAATAGTTGCTTTGGTGGACCATGGTTCTGAAATAAATCTCATGTCTAAAGATCTTTATAAGAAGCAAAAATGGCCAATTAATATGGAACATGGATGGGCAATACGAGCAGCTAATAACACACGAGGCGAATTATATGGAGCTTGTCCAGATGTCAAAATTCGGATTGGGGATGTTGCGACGGAGCAACATTTCTTCGTTCAAGATACAACGTCTTATCCGTTGATTTTAAGACAACCTTATATCACGGCAACACGGATGGAAACAAAGGTACTTGACGATGGTTCTGCTTATGCAAGGGTACGGAGCGAAGATGGGAGGAAAGCTGTACAATTTCTAACAGTACCTCCTAACCATGAACGGAATCGAGATAGGTTGAGGGAGAAACCATTGCCAAAGATTGTTGAAGGATTTAAGGATTTTGGGGAGGTACCACTGTAAAGCGAGATTATGGAGGTACAAAAGAGGAGGTACTCTCGCGAGATGAAGGTGCCTTTGATGCGAGTTTTATTGGTATATTGGAGAATGGAAATATTATGTATAAGAAAGTTGATGATTTTAAAAGAAAAGAAAGAAAAAGATTATATGATATTGAAGGACAATTACGCAAGATAGGTACATTGCAAGATGATGAGAGGATTTTGGGTGTTTATGAAGAAAATGTGCTAGAAGATTCATTGGAATTGATTACATCTATTGGGTTAGGGGATAATGATAAGATTGTTGAGATTCATTCGAGAGAGGTTTATACCATGCTTGAATCTTTTCAAGCACCAGAAGTCACAGTAGAGACGAGATATAAAACGGCAGATAAGAAGGTAAAGCCTGTTGCCAGACCATTACCGGAGGATTCTAAAGAACAAATGGGAGAAGCATCAAAAGAAGCAAGTTTAAGAGATCCAATGAGTATTGGACATCAGTTTATTGAAGAGACTTTTGAAGAATTGAAGATTGGTTCTGATGGTTCTTTATTGCTGGAGGAAATTACTTGCTTCAAAAAGATGTTGGCTAAACAAGGTAGATCGTTTGCCTTCGAATCTCATGAAATTGGGTGTGTGGATCCAAATATTATAACCTCTATGGTTATCTTCACTGTACCGTATGTACCTTGGAATCTAAGACCGATTCTAGTACCGAGGGCACATTTACCTAAATTGGTGGAACTATTGAAAGAAAAGATAAAGATGAAAATATTAGAACCTTCATTTGCGCCGTATTCTAGTCGATGGTTTACGGTACCTAAGAAGAATGGGTCACTACGGTTTATTCAAGATATGTAGCCGGTGAATGCTGTAACTGTCAGGAATGCAAGAATTGGACCTATTGTGGATGAATTTGCTGAGGCGTTTGCTGGAAGGGCGATCTATTCAATGGGTGATTTGTATTCAAGTTATGATCAATTTCAACTTGCTGAAGGAAGTAGAGATATGACAACGATGAGGACACCGCTTGGATTGGTTAGAATGTGCACTCTTCCTCAAGGCGCGACCAACTCAGTTGCGCATATGATGAATGGGATGAATAAGGTATTGAGAGATTTTATTCCGGAAAAGACTATGCCTTTTCTGGATGATGTTCCTATAAAAGGGTGCAGAGAAGGAGACAAGGATGAAACTTTAGATACGAGGGGGTGTCGCAGATATGTTGTTGATCATATACAAGATTGTGAAAAGATTTTAACTCGGCTTGGAGAAGTTCATCTTACATTATTGGGTATGAAGTCCGTATTTGGAGTGCGAGAGGTTGTAATTCTTGGACATTTATGTGGATCTTACAGAAGAAAACCAGATCCGACTAAAGTTGATGTAATTGGAAGGATGAAAGAGGATTGTGGTTCTTTAACAGAGGTTCCCAGGTTTTTGGGTGCATGTGTATTTTATCGAATCTGGATCCCTCATTTTGCTCACATAGCGGATCCATTATATGAACTGTTACGCAAGGGTTACCAATTTGAATGGAAAGAAAGGCATATTCAGGCAATGCAAAGATTGAAGAAATTATTGATGTCACCTCCAATATTGAGGAGGGTTGATTATAAGTGCAATAGACCAGTGATTCTTACTGTAGACGCTAGTCCAATTGCCGTTGGATGGGCTGTGGGTCAAGATGATTCGAATGAGAGTAGATTTGCAGTTCGATTTGGGGCTAAAGTTTTAAGTATTCGTCAGCGTGTATATTCGCAAGTCAAAAGAGAACTTTGGGAAGTTGTTTCGGCTATGAAAGTTGAAAAGGACTATTTGATTGGGGCAGTAGTAGTAATTGAAACAGATTGCTTGCCATTGCTTGGAATGATTATTAACTGTTCAACGCTAGATATGGCAATGTTGAGATGGATTGCTTATATTAAGTCACTAAATCCAGAATTTAAGCATATCACTGGAAAGGACAATTTAGTAGCAGACATGCTATCTCGAGCAAGATACGAGAGGGAGGACGAAATGGTTGAAGACATTGATGATGTCGGATTGAAATTCTATTCAATATCAATTCTCAACAGAGAAGACAAGCTATTTCTTGAAGAATCTTATGAAGGAGAATTATTGGATATTGGTCATTATTTGAATACCTTGTCTAAGCAGGGGAATTGGTCTACAAAAAAATTCAAACAAATAAGAAAAAAAGCATATGGATTTTTACTTCGAGATGGATTCTTATGGAAGAGACCGAAGAAAGGAATTGGGATGCCACAACTAGTGATAGGCAAAAGGGAAGAAAAACTAAAATTATTAAAGGAGTTTCATGATAGTTTATGGACAGGGCATAGAGGAATCTGGGCTACTTTTGCTAAACTCAAGGAACGATATTGGTGGAAAAATATGTATCGAGATGTGCTCTCATTTGTAGAGTCATGTGAAATCTGTCAATCGTATTCTAATATCCGACATCGAGATGGTCTTCATCCTACGTATCCTCTGGCTATTCATTTTAAATGAGTTGTTGATTTGATTATTATGCCGGTTGGGTTATGGCAGATGAGATATTTGGTTTTAGCTTGTGAAGATTTATCAAATCAAGTAGAAGGAAGAGCATTGAGGACAAAATCTACAGAGGGGATTTGTAGGTTTTTGCTTGAAGATGTCATTTGCCGTTACGGGTGCGTAGGAAAAATCACTGCAGATCGTGGAGAATTAAATGCACAAGAAGCTCGTAAGTTCTTTGAAAAATGTGGAGTTAAACTATCACTGACTACTGCTTATAATCCGGAAGGGAATGCGAAAAGCGAACGCGGTCACCCGCCGATTGTGAAAGCATTGGTTAAAGCTTGTAATGGGAAGGTTAAAGAGTGGCCACAGCTTTTGTCATTTGCATTATGGGCTGATCGAACAACACATAGTTCGGTGACAGGATATATGCCAGTAGAACTTATGACAGGTCAAAAACCAATTATGCCGATTGAAGAAAAGGTACTTACTTGGAGTATGCTACCATGGGAAGATGGATTGACAAGAGAAGAACTTCTGGCTATTAGGATTCGACAATTGGAGCAAAGAACGGAAGATAACCAGATAGCATTAGAAAGGTTAAAAAGAGCAAGGTTACAAAACAAAGCGCGATTCGATAAGCAACATCGATTGAGACCAAAAGCAATCGAGGAAGGTGACTGGATACTTGTTTATGACAATAGTCTGGATAATCAACATAGTACTTTGCGGAAATTTTCAAAACGTTGGTTTGGACCATATGTTGTAACAACTGTTCATGATAATGCAACTTTCTCATTACGGTGTCGTATTACGTGCTTTCCTGCTCGAGAACGTGCCGGGCGTCTTGCTGTAGAAGGTAGTATGGAGATTCGCCGATAGTCAAGCAGTGTATCAGTTTTTGACTGCTGGAATATAAACGACTGCAACAATGTACCGTAAATCTATACGGGTGCTCTTCGACTGCTTGTCGAAGTCTTTTTTTTTTTGCTCTAGCCGGTAGGTCTCTAGACGTTATAGAGAACCCCGAACAACCCAAACTGTTAATCTTCAATACCCCTTTGTACTTACGATCTTGTTTCCACTGACTGTCCTGTTAGATTAACCCAATAAATTTCATTCACTCCGCATACTCAATCCTATAGACACCCCTTTAATCCTTCAATCACAAACGTAACTCGATTTTATAAAACAGTCAAGAGTATTCAAACCCACTTCATTTAAAAATCGCGATTCACCATTACTTCAGCAGCGATTGCCTCAGTCTTCCCAAAACTCTACGAAGAAGAAAAATCCAAATTCTATGTCTTTCCTTCCCTGACCCGAAGTATGAAGCTCCTCTCTCTAATTCCCTTGATCTTACAAAAACCTCCAATGAAAACCGAACTGGTAACCTTGCAAAAGCTTGAAAACTCGCCCCCTCCCCCCCCCCCCCCCCTCCCCGATTCCCCCTCAAAACTATATCCCCCCTAACCTTATCCGCTGAATTTCTTCAATCTTTCGTCTTAGATCTCGAATTGGCTCCTACCTCAAGCTTGGATCCAAAGTTGGCTCTCGCCGTCAAGCTTTCTCCTCCGTTTTTACCTTTAAGAAATCCATTTACCAAAAACAACGTTCCCTGAAACGGCACAGAGAACAGGACAGCCTGAAACAGAATCGAACCCCGTGATCGGGACCACATTGAGTCGCCCGACCAATTCAGGTCCTATATTGGGAAAGATGCCGATAGTAACCTGGATGTTCCCGTAATTGGGTCAAATTGGTCCTCGCGTCAGACTGGCTAAGACCCGTAGTAAGACCTGGATTTCCCGTAATTAGACTGCATTGATTTGACCGGCCAATTCAGGTCTCATATTGGATAAGAGGATCCGGATTGGATTATCGAAATAGGATCCAATTGGCTCCTCGAACCCGTCGTGTGAATTGGTCCTTCTCTTCCTGCTGACTCCCGTTATTGGAATCGAATGGAGCATTTCAGTATGCCCTGGCTGACTGTAACGGAGTGACTGAACCTGACCACTCAGTATTTGTACTGGAGTTGGTCGATGCTCCCAATATTCGAGGTAACTGAATATTAATAAAATTCCCCTTTCTTTTTATTTTCACTGTATACTCGTGTTACAACACGACATCCACCTCCTCTGAATCTGTGCATCCTCCGGTATGCACCAATTTACCCAATTGCGGTTTGATTCAGAATATATCCCCTATGTCTTCGTCCAGTTCGTCTTCGTCACCTTCATTATCCATATCACTTTAATCTTCTTGCTGCGGAATCTCTGTACCTTCATTAAGGTCTTCCATATTCATCTCTGCGTGTCTTCGTTTAAATATTTTTACTCGCTTCCCTGCAGTTAGTATTATCAATTTTGTACCACCTAACTCCCGTAATGAGTAAGTCGCATTATCATGAACAGTTGTTACAACATATGGTCCAAACCAACGTTTTGAAAATTTCCGCAAAGTACTATGTTGATTATCTAGACTATTGTCATAAACAAGTATCCAGTCACCTTCCTCGATTGCTTTTGGTCTCAATCGATGTTGCTTATCGAATCGCGCTTTGTTTTGTAACCTTGCTCTTTTTAACCTTTCTAATGCTATCTGGTTATCTTCCGTTCTTTGCTCCAATTGTCGAATCCTAATAGCCAGAAGTTCTTCTCTTGTCAATCCATCTTCCCATGGTAGCATACTCCAAGTAAGTACCTTTTCTTCAATCGGCATAATTGGTTTTTGACCTGTCATAAGTTCTACTGGCATATATCCTGTCACCGAACTATGTGTTGTTCGATCAGCCCATAATGCAAATGACAAAAGCCGTGGCCACTCTTTAACCTTCCCATTACAAGCTTTAACCAATGCTTTCACAATCGGCGGGTGACCGCGTTCGCTTTTTGCATTCCCTTCCGGATTATAAGCAGTAGTCAGTGATAGTTTAACTCCACATTTTTCAAAGAACTTACGAGCTTCTTGTGCATTTAATTCTCCACGATCTGCAGTGATTTTTCCTACGCACCCGTAACGGCAAATGACATCTTCAAGCAAAAACCTACAAATCCCCTCTGTAGATTTTGTCCTCAATGCTCTTCCTTCTACTTGATTTGATAAATCTTCACGAGCTAAAACCAAATATCTCATCTGCCATAACCCAACCGGCATAATAACCAAATCAACAACTCATTTAAAATGAATAGCCAGAGGATACGTAGGATGAAGACCATCTCGATGTCGGATATTAGAATACGATTGACAGATTTCACATGACTCTATAAATGAGAGCACATCTCGATACATATTTTTCCACCAATATCGTTCCTTGAGTTTAGCAAAAGTAGCCCAGATTCCTCTATGCCCTGTCCATAAACTATCATGAAACTCCTTTAATAATTTTAGTTTTTCTTCCCTTTTGCCTATCACTAGTTGTGGCATCCCAATTCCTTTCTTCGGTCTCTTCCATAAGAATCCATCTCGAAGTAAAAATCCATATGCTTTTTTTCTTATTTGTTTGAATTTTTTTGTAGACCAATTTCCCTGCTTAGACAAGGTATTCAAATAATGACCAATATCCAATAATTCTCCTTCATAAGATTCTTCAAGAAATAGCTTGTCTTCTCTGTTGAGAATTGATATTGAATAGAATTTCAATCCGACATCATCAATGTCTTCAACCATTTCGTCCTCCCTCTCGTATCTTGCTCGAGATAGCATGTCTGCTACTAAATTGTCCTTTCCAGTGATATGCTTAAATTCTGGATTTAGTGACTTAATATAAGCAATCCATCTCAACATTGCCATATCTAGCGTTGAACAGTTAATAATCATTCCAAGCAATGGCAAGCAATCTGTTTCAATTACTACTACTGCCCCAATCAAATAGTCCTTTTCAACTTTCATAGCCGAAACAACTTCCCAAAGTTCTCTTTTGACTTGCGAATATACACGCTGACGAATACTTAAAACTTTAGCCCCAAATCGAACTGCAAATCTACTCTCATTCGAATCATCTTGACCCACAGCCCATCCAACGGCAATTGGACTAGCGTCTACAGTAAGAATCACTGGTCTATTGCACTTATAATCAACCCTCCTCAATATTGGAGGTGACATCAATAATTTCTTCAATCTTTGCATTGCCTGAATATGCCTTTCTTTCCATTCAAATTGGTAACCCTTGCGTAACAGTTCATATAATGGATCCGCTATGTGAGCAAAATGAGGGATCCAGATTCGATAAAATACACATGCACCCAAAAACCTGGGAACCTCTGTTAAAGAACCACAATCCTCTTTCATCCTTCCAATTACATCAACTTTAGTCGGATCTGGTTTTCTTCTGTAAGATCCACATAAATGTCCAAGAATTACAACCTCTCGCACTCCAAATACGGACTTCATACCCAATAATGTAAGATGAACTTCTCCAAGCCGAGTTAAAATCTTTTCACAATCTTGTATATGATCAACAACATATCTGCGACACCCCCTCGTATCTAAAGTTTCATCCTTGTCTCCTTCTCTGCACCCTTTTATAGGAACATCATCCAGAAAAGGCATAGTCTTTTCCGGAATAAAATCTCTTAATACCTTATTCATCCCATTCATCATATGCGCAACTGAGTTGGTCGCGCCTTGAGGAAGAGTGCACATTCTAACCAATCCAAGCGGTGTCCTCATCGTTGTCATATCTCTACTTCCTTCAGCAAGTTGAAATTGATCATAACTTGAATACAAATCACCCATTGAATAGATCGCCCTTCCAGCAAACGCCTCAGCAAATTCATCCACAATAGGTCCAATTCTTGCATTCCTGACAGTTACAGCATTCACCGGCTACATATCTTGAATAAACCGTAGTGACCCATTCTTCTTAGGTACCGTAAACCATCGACTAGAATACGGCGCAAATGAAGGTTCTAATATTTTCATCTTTATCTTTTCTTTCAATAGTTCCACCAATTTAGGTAAATGTGCCCTCGGTACTAGAATCGGTCTTAGATTCCAAGGTACATGCGGTACAGTGAAGATAACCATAGGTGTTATAATATTTGGATCCACACATCCAATTTCATGAGATTCGAAGGCAAACGATCTACCTTGTTTAGCCAACATCTTTTTGAAGCAAGTAATTTCCTCCAGCAATAAAGAACCATCAGAACCAATCTTCAATTCTTCAAAAGTCTCTTCAATAAACTGATGTCCAATACTCATTGGATCTCTTAAACTTGCTTCTTTTGATGCTTCTCCCATTTGTTCTTTAGAATCCTCCGGTAATGGTCTGGCAACAGGCTTTACCTTCTTATCTGCCGTTTTATATCTCGTCTCTACTGTGACTTCTGGTGCTTGAAAAGATTCAAGCATGGTATAAACCTCTCTCGAATGAATCTCAACAATCTTATCATTATCCCCTAACCCAATAGATGTAATCAATTCCAATGAATCTTCTAGCACATTTTCTTCATAAACACCCAAAATCCTCTCATCATCTTGCAATGTACCTATCTTGCGTAATTGTCCTTCAATATCATATAATCTTTTTCTTTCTTTTCTTTTAAAATCATCAACTTTCTTATACATAATATTTCCATTCTCCAATATACCAATAAAACTCGCATCAAAGGCACCTTCATCTCGCGAGAGTACCTCCTCTTTTGTACCTCCATAATCTCGCTTTACAGTGGTACCTCCCCAAAATCCTTAAATCCTTCAACAATCTTTGGCAATGGTTTCTCCCTCAACCTATCTCGATTCCGTTCATGGTTAGGAGGTACTGTTAGAAATTGTACAGCTTTCCTCCCATCTTCGCTCCGTACCCTTGCATAAGCAGAACCATCGTCAAGTACCTTTGTTTCCATCCGTGTTGCCGTGATATAAGGTTGTCTTAAAATCAACGGATAAGACGTTGTATCTTGAACGAAGAAATGTTGCTCCGTCGCAACATCCCCAATCCGAATTTTGACATCTGGACAAGCTCCATATAATTCGCCTCGTGTGTTATTAGCTGCTCGTATTGCCCATCCATGTTCCATATTAATTGGCCATTTTTGCTTCTTATAAAGATCTTTAGACATGAGATTTATTTCAGAACCATGGTCCACCAAAGCAACTATTGGTTCTTCTATATCTCCTACCTTCACCAATACCTCAGTAGTTGCCCTTGCCCAATGCTTTCGAGTATAATGGCTCAAAGTTTCTATTTCCTTGTCACTAGAATCTTCGAAATGTACTCGCTGATTATACCCATTCTTTTCATTTGTTGGTTGCTTGTAACCAATATCAACCTCTTCTTCATCTCTACATATTCTTGCATCAATAGCATGACTCATTCCAGTTTCGCTCATTAATTGCCTCTTTCGCTTAATGCTGTCAATGATAACATCATGAAACTCCTTCTTTGCAATTCCCAAGACTTCTTTCAATGTGAATTCCACCTTAGCGTTTAATATATGTTCTTCCAACACCCCTTTCAAATTTGTTGCCGCTTCAATGTCAAAAAGTAGCTTATAAGCAATTGATTTGCCCTTATCTTTTGTCTCCTTTGTTTTTTCTCCCAATGATGCTGAGGTATCCTTTACAAGCAATTCTTGTGAAGCTGCCTCCCGAGCCTTGTCTCCTCGAGTTTGCCTCTTAAAAGAATTTCCTTCTCTAGTATCATCAAAATTTCCTCGTCTTTTTTCTTCCATCAAAGCTTCATGTTGGCTCTTAGAAATATATGCATGAACTGAAAGAGACTCAACAGGATCCTCCCAACCTGTTCTTCCTCATATTGTAGCTGCAGTTCTCAATAATGCTTCTCGAGGTAATTTCCCTTCTTGCATTGTAGAAACGGCAGAAGCCCAAAACTCACTAGTTTCCGTACTTCCACCAATTTCATCATCTACTCTAGCACCATAACTTGCACTTTCTCGTGCTACTGTTTCATGCTCTTTTAAGTAATCTTGAACTAATGCTCTCATTCCTCCCTTGCCAAAATTGGTTTGAAGAAGATCCTCCCTATCTTTCAATGCTATCTTCTCATCTTTTCAGCAAATAATTCCCTGCCGTATCATATTATTAAATTCGTTGCAAACTTTTCTAGTGTGTGAAGCATCATCACACCAAATGCATCTTTGTACATATCCTTGTTTTGAAACATTCTTCGAATTGTTTATAGAAGTATTCTCTTCAAGTCTTGCCAATTTGATTTGAAGATCTCGCATTCCTCGTATAATTTCTTCCATACCCATATCTGCTTTCTTTGACAAGGATGTCGAAGGTTGAACTGTAGGCATTGTCGGTGGTGTTGTACGTACTGGAGCTTTGGGTGCTTGTACTGTTTTCGGAATATTGCTCCTATCCTTCCTCCTTTCTTTTTTTGTAAGCAACCCTACCGCATCTTCAACGTTCTTCTACTTCGTTGTCAATCCTTCATCTTCTTCTTTGTCTTCAAGAAGGGGTTCTAATTTCTCTTGCAATTCTCCATCAGCAGCTTGAAGAAATAGATCAACTTTGTTCGGCTCCAATGTCAATTTTTCTACCTTCGATAATTGAGAGTACTGCCTCTCAAATTCTCTTAGTAGCTCTGTTGCTTGCAAATTCTTATTGGGCCGTTCAATCCATCCCAGAAACAGCTTCTTAGTAACGCGATCAGCATCTTCCAAGAAATATTCGTCTTTCAATGCATGTGAAAAATCCTCCCATGAATTCCCACAACGATCCGTAATCGATGTAATGTGGTCCCTTATCTCCGGTATGGTGGCAAGTCCAAATAGTGCAACCATTTTCTTCTCAGAAATCCGATTTAATTCCATTTCACGAACATAACATCTTAAATACCTTGAAATATTCCTCCCATCAAATTGATCAATTTTATTGACCACTGCTTGCAATGCTTTGGTTGCCAAAGCTTCCTTTCGATCATTGCTTTGCTATTGCTGCATTGACAATGAGAAGGCTTGAAACAAACTAGCAATAGACGGATCCATGTGCATACCTTGTCCTTTAGAAGACTCCCCACTAGAAACTTCTCCCAAAAATCCTTCAAAATTTTTATTTTCGTTTTCCATAAAAATAAAGATAAAATCAACTGAAATCCAATACCTTCTACCTCAAGCTTTCACGTCGGGTTTACCACTTATGTCGTATTACGTGCTTTCCTGCTCGAGAACGTGCCGGGCATCTGGCTGTAGAAGGTAGTATGGAGATTCGCCGATAGTCAAGCAGTCTATCAGTTTTTGACTGCCGGAATATAAACGACTGCAACAATGTACCATAAATCTATACGGGTGCTCTTCGACTGCTTGTCGAAGTCTTTTTTTTTTTTTGCCCTAGCCGGTAGGTCTCTAGACGTTATAGAGAACCCCGAACAACCCAAACTGTTAATCTTCAATATCCCTTTGTACTTACGATCTTGTTTCCACTGACTGTCCTGTTAGATTAACCCAATAAATTTCATTCACTCCGCATACTCAATCCTATAGACACCCCTTTAATCCTTCAATCACAAACGTAACTCGATTTTATAAAACAGTCAAGAGTATTCAAACCCACTTCATTTAAAAATCCCGATTCACCATTACAACACTGACTTCAGCAGCGATTGCCTCAGTCTTCCCAAAACTCTATGAAGAAGAAAAATCCAAATTCTATGTCTTTCCTTCCCCGACCCGAAGCATGAAGCTCCTCTCTCTAATTCCCTTGATCTTCAAAACCCTCCAATGGAAACCGAACTGGTAACCTTGCAAAAGCTTGAAAACTAGCTCCCCCCCCCGATTCCCCGAAAAAAAAAAAAAAAAAAAAAAAAAAACTCCCTCCCTAAAACTATATTCTCCCCTAACCTTATCCTCAGAATTTCTTCAATCTTCCATCTTAGATCCGGAATTGGCTCCCGTCGTCAGAGCTTAGATCCGAAATTGGCTCACGTCATCAAGGCCTTCTCCTCCGTTTTTACCTTTAAGAAATCTATTTACCTTAAACAACGTTCCCTCAAACAGCACAGAGAACAGGACAGCCCGAAACCAAATCGAAACCCCGTAATTGGGACCACATTGAGTCGCTCGACCAATTCAGGTCCCATATTGGGTAAGATGCCCGTAGTAACCTGGATGCTCGCGTAATTGGGTCAAATTGGTCTTCGCCTTAGACTGGCTGAGGCCCGTAGTAAGACCTGGATTTTTCCGTAACTAGACTGTATTGGGTTGCCTCACCAATAGAGGTCTCATATTGGGTAAGAGGACCCGGATTGGATTCTCGAAATTGGATCCAATTGGCTCTTCAAACCCGTCGTGTGAATTGGTCCTTCTCATCCTGCTAACTCCCGTTATTAGAATCGAATGAAGTATTTCAGTATGCCCCGGCTGACTGTAACGGGGTGACTGAACCTGACCACTCGGTATTTGCGCTGGAGTTGGTCGATGCTCCCAATATTCGAGGTAACTGAATATTAATAAAATTCCCTTTTTTTTTTTTTTTTTTTTTTTTTTTTTTTTTCTTTTTTTTTTATTTTCACTGTATACTCGTGTTACAACACGACAACGGATGAGGAATTTGCTGAAGTTGAAGAAGAAATGAAAGATGTTCTATACAAAGCAGTAGTAGGCTCACTTATGTATGCAATGGTTGGTACAAGGGTGGATCTTGCATATGCAGTGAGTGTTGTGAATCAACACATGTCAAAGGCTGGATCAATTCATTAGGCAACCATTAAGAGGATTTTGAGGTACGTTAAAGGTACTTTGAACTTCAAATTGTGCCTTGGAGATAATAGTATTATATTACATGGATATTATGATGGGGATTGGACTAGAGATACAAATGATAGAAGATCTACAACGAAATTTGTCTTCTTTGTTGGAGTGGGAGCAATTTTATGGAATTGTAAGAAACAACCAACAATTGCAAGGTCTACAATGGAGGCGGAATACATGGCAGCAAGTCATGGTGCAATAGAGGCAATATGGCTAAGATAAGTTTTAGAAGACATTGGACTTGTGTAATTGGAAGCAACTCCAATGAAGTGTGACAATCAAGGATGCCTTGCTTTTGCCAAGAATCCAAAGCATCATTCAAGGACAAAGTACATTGACATTCAACATCACTTCATATGGGAGAAGATTGAGATGGGAATAATTGACATAAAGTATTGTGCAATGGAACACATGCTGCTGATTTACTTACAAAAGCATCAGTAAAGGATAGACATTATAAATTGACAAAGGAATTAGGTTTATTAGCCTTTGATCAATAACAAAGTGGGAGTGTTAAAGTAAATGGAAGATAAGGTACAAGGTAAAAGATATTATCTTGGATAAGTTGCTAATGGTCAAAAGGTAGCAAAAGGATGAAGGAAAGTTACCAAGGTGGCACCTAAGATTATAAGTGGCGGCTAGATTAAGAAGAATTTAGGGTTTAGTTGGATGAAAGAAAGATGAATTCTAGCCAAAATGGATATAACCTCTACCTATAAGTAAAAGGTGTTGGAAGTGAGAGGTATCTCATTTCACACTTCTTTTGTATCTAACCTTACTGATTTCTACTTACTTGTATCTTGCTTATTGTGTTTCTCCAATAATCTTTTGAGATAAATAATATGATTTCAAAAACCTTCAATAGGTGGAATTTCTTTCTAATATTGTAGATATGTTACTTAAAAAATAAAAAAATACTCTATCAACAAGTAGTAATTTTTTTTTTTTTTAAATGGCTATAATATGTGTTTGTGAATTATACAATCCAAAGAAGGGCTACAAGTTTGATAGAGTATAAAATAAATTATATTAGTGGATATTAAAATTCTTACTTTTGAATTTTAATACCACTATTTTAAAAAAATTAACAAGTTTGTTAAAGATAAGAATTTAAATAATATAAATAAAGAAATAAAATATTTTTTAAATATATATATATATTCAAGAAAAAATTAAAATATCTATTTCCAAAGACAAAAAAAAAGATATAGACTCTTGAAATTAAATTAGAAAAAAAATTGATAATATTGATAAAGGCCTTACTATTGCATCTATATATACTATCTAACTAGGGACTACATGTGGCATCATATAAAACCTCCAACATATATTCAACTTGCAAGTTACATGTCTAAATTTTAAGACAAGTTTTTTGTGTATATACTACATCACTAATTTATACTACAAGTCGCTAACATATGTAATGTATGGCTAACTTATTGGCTAAATTTTTAATCTATCAATCACTTATAGAAATATATAAATTCAAATTTGTATCTATGAATCTTTTAAGAAGCTACTCCATAAGATATTATATAATTGTTTTTACTTTTATTTACTTCTATCTCTATCTATTTATGATATTTATATAAATATTAGAATAAATATGTATTTCTATGATAATATTTTCTTTTCCCTGTCTTTCCTTTTAGATACAAGTTCTATAAGAAGAGGTGATCATATGTTGAGGAAGTTCAAGATGTAACAAATTATATTTGCTATATACTTTGATATTTATTTTTTATAAAGATAACTGATAGGTCTTCTTAATTATTAATAGTGTCTCATATTAGGATAGAAAAACCTCCTTATTATTTGATTATTATGGTGGCTTTTATAACATCCTTATGATACAATAAAACAAACATATTTTATTATCAACTTGAAAATAAGGTTCTTCTTTGCATTTGACATGTGTATGAATCTTTTGTTGTTCTTAAGTTTTCTTTAATTATATCTTTATTGTTATATGTAACTTCAAAAAAAAAAATCAGATTTTTTTCTATAAGATTATCAACTTTTGAAAAGTCAAAATTATCAAATTATAGATGATAATCATAATCAACATAAAATAATAATTTAAAAAAATTATATTATAATTTTTATTTATTAATTATCCAATTATCTTGATGATAATTTATGGTGCATCTTAGATGCTCTTCGAATATTTGATTCACCTATTTTATTAGTCTTTCAATTTCAGGATAGAAAGCTAAAGATAATTTTATATCCGCCTTCATTATCTTAAAAATAATTCTCAAAAACCTTAATAAAAAATTAAGTCCTTCTATTTGACATAATATATCTTAGTATTCTATAATAGCAATAAATATTATCAAAAAAAATTAATTGTTTCTTCACTTGTAATAATTTTTGTATATTGTACAAAAATTTTCATCTTAATAAAAAAATTTACTATCATGAAGATAAAGTTATAAGAACTTGAGATTAAAAGATCTTTAAAAGATCTATAAAATAGAAGATTTTAATTTTTTTTATTATTAATTATAATAAAAAAATTCCATAAATCCATTAATTAAATTTTTTTTGATCTTAAACAAATATTATATGATTTTATAAAGTCTTTAATTTCCTCCAAAATTTAAAGCCATCATTTGCCTCTCAAGATTAACTCTAAAAACTTGTTGTATGTAAAATATTTTACAATTGGAAAGTCGTGAAAAGCTTAAAGAACTTGTAACCATGCTTCACTTTTTAAACATATAAACATATAAACATCCCTTAAAATAAAAAAGATTGTTCTTGAACTCAAACTTAAAAGTATTGTAAGATTTAAAAGAATTGCTCTTAATATCATAAAAAAAAATATTTGAAGACATACTTGATTGGACTTGATTAAAAAGTATTGAATTAATAATTAACATTAGATTCATTGCACAAAGATGAAAGTTCTCTTATTTCAAAAAAATATTTATTATTGGTCAAAAATTGTATTTCTTTCAATTAATGTAGTATAAAAATATCTAAAGAAAACCACTAATAAATCTTATTTTTTTTTACCTAATAAATAATATTAAATATATATCTCAACAAAAATATAATCCAAAGGACTCGGCAATGCTTCAAAATGAGTGTTGATACAAAGTACTAAAGATTTTTGTGATTTATTAAAAAGTAATTGTATTAAAAGTATCTACCAAAAAATAACTTTATTCTTAAAATAAATTAACAATTATAATGAATTATTTGTTATAGATCTTGTAATTGATCTTTTCTTTTGAAAATTTTTTAAATAAAAAGCTAGAAGGTGAAGTTTGTCATCTTCTCCCATTTATGAAAATATTGCACCTAAGTTAAAATCTAATGTGTTTGATTTTATAATTTTTTTAAAAAAAATCAACATAATACAAAATTGGTGCAAAAATTAAATCTATCTTTAAAGCTTCAAATATTTTTTTAGCTTCTTTTTTCTACTTAAGTTTGTTTTTTTTAAGTCAAACGTGTAAGTGGAGTTGAAACTTAAAAAAAAAATTTATATAAAGATTCAATAGTAATTAAAAAAATCCAAAAAATATTGGACATCTCTTATTTTTCTTAAAAACTTGGAATTCATGATAGTCTAAAGTTTCATAGGATCCCTCATAAGGCTATTATTTGAAATGATATATTCCAAAAAATCAACTTGAGTTGTATAAAATATAGAATTATTTATCTAGGCATATAGTCATGTATCTTTAAGTTTTTGTTATATATAACAAACATAAATTAATGTTATTTAGTATTTTTTAAAGTAAATTAATTTTTTAAAAAATAATAAATGAAAAAATCATCTAAAACTTACAAAAAACATCATTTATAAGATGTTGAAAAGTAGCCAAGTCATATGTAAGTCCGAAAGACATAATATTTTATTTAAAATGCCCATACTTGATTGAAAATAAAGAGATATCTCTTTCTTTGATGTATACTATATTATATGTTTATTATAAATCTATTTTAATATAGATTATGACTTGATTTAATCAATTAAAAAGTCTTCATATCAAAGATAGAAGGTACTTATTTTTAATGATAATTAAATTAAATCCTTAATAATCAATACAAATGTGTAAATTAATTTATTTTTTATTTTTATTATTTATTTATTTTTTTATAAATAAGATAAGAATTTCTAAAGATTTTAAATGGTATATGAAATACTTGGTAAGCTTCTCATCAATGTCTTCTTTATGTTTAGCTAACTTTTTTTTGTGATAAACTATAGATTGGTCTATAAAATGGCAATTGATTTCCTTCTTGATGATCAAATAAATGTTAATAAGGATGATGCTTTGAAAGAATATCTACATTTTTTTATAAAAATATTATGATAATCTTGATATTAGTATAGAATACTATTTGAAGTCTTTTTATCATTAAAAATTGATGAGGCATAAATAACAATAGGTAGCTTTTACTATATGAATAAAAGCTTTTGTACTTACAAATAAGAATATATTTGCACTAGACTTATGATTTTTTATTTAATTAATAAAACTCTTAGTTATACTTTAAAAAAAAAAGAAATGATAAAAGAATTCAAATCTATTCAAGAATTATATTTTTTAGCCATATTAATCATAAAATAACTCAATTAAAAGAATATCTTATTATATTAAATATTACTAAACTATTATGATTATTTTTTACTATATTTATAGAAATATTTTTATAAGTAGCAACTCTAAAAGACAATAGATAAGTATCTATGATTTCTATATGTACTAATTTAATTTTCCTTATTAAAAGTGCTCTATGTCTTTCAACAAAGTTTTCATTTAAAAAATAAGATGATGCTCTTGAATCTAATTGAAAAGAGATTTTTTTATTTTTTAGATCTTAAAAAAATATCAATTATATAAAAAAATATGATATTTTTTAGATATTAAAAAAGATTTCAATCTTTAGATTTCTATTATAGCTGAATAAATTTATTTTTAGAAATATTGACTTTTTTCATAGCAATACTCTTTATTTTATGGTTGTATTTCTTTTTCCAATAATATTGAGTAGTGTATTTAGATTCTTTATAATATAAGCTTAAATGTTTTTGACAATATTGACTCTTTTTTTGCTTGCTAACAAATTTAAAATGTACCATGATAATATATATATCTTCCACTTTTGAACATATGTATTAAGAATATTTTGTTGTTGCTATTAACTAATAAAAACATTGAGATTCACTTGTATAATTTTCAAGTAAAAATCCAAAAAATTGATTGTTTTACTTTATAACAAAGTTGATTATTTAACTCAATGTTTGAATATCATATAAGTTCAACATCAATTTTTTTACATCATATTATTATCCATAGAAAAATTGATTGATGAAAGAATTATTATTCTATTTAATATCAATTACAAGTTATTAGAATTATAAAATATATAATATTACTAATTAATTTCTTTGATACAAAATACAAATGATGTTGTTTATAAAAAAAATTCTATTATATTTTTTGAATATAGATAAAAAATTCTATTTTTTATTTAAATTATTTAATATTAGATTATGTTATTTAAAAAAAGATGAAACTATGATAGATCAAAATCTAAAAGTTATGTTTTAATAAATGTCTTGTAATACTAGAATTAAATAATTTTGAGGTTGAAGCTCAATTATCAATTATACTTGATTGATGAATCCTTGAAACTTTAATCTTGTACCATCAAAGTTCTTTGATAGTGCAACTTTTGATTATCTTGTTCTTAAATAATGTTCTACTATAGGTAAAATTATATGATTAGATTTTGATATTGGAGCAAATCCAATTATGTCTGTACCTTCACTTTCAACTAATTTGATTGCTCTTTGTGGTGGTAAATTAAATTAATATATTACAAAAATTAACTCACTCATCTACTCTTGTATTTGTGTCATTGCATTCTTTATTTTAAAAATCTCTATTATGATAATACAATATAAAACAATATATCTAATATAATTCAAGAATATAAATAAAAAATAATATGATTAATTCTTGAGTAATTTTTTTTATAGGACCTCCAACACATGTCTAAGTTATAAGATACATATCTAAGTTGCAAGGTAAGTTTCTTATATGTGTGCTACATAGCCAATTTAAACCACAAGTAGCAAAAATATGTAATATGTCGCTAATTTGTTGGCCAAATTTTCAACATATCAATCACATGTAGACATGTATAAACTCAAATTAAGATTAAGAAAGCTTCTAAGAAGTTATTCTATAAGATATTACATAATTTATCTACTTTTATTTATTTCTATATAATTCCACTTCTTTGGATAATTATTGATATATATATATATATATATATATATATTATGTCTTTAATAAAACTTAAGCGATAATTTGGATAAAAGCCATTATTAAGACATAAGTTTTAAATTGAAAAAATTTGCTTCTTTATTTGATTCTACAAACCATTTTTAATATAAGTTAGAATCCCACATCATTCATTTCACTTTTTTTTTATCGTTTGTATTAAACTAAGAGATTATTTATCCTTGCAAAATATGAAGAATGAATAAGAAATGAGATAGTATGGTAATTGTGAGAAATTGATGTAGATGATGATGAAGATGATGAAATTTAATATGAAATAAGAAGATTGCAAAGGTAAAATCAATGCAAAGAACAATATACCTTCTAAAACAAATAAGAATAGAAAAAACCTCATTTCTAGAGTTAGAAAAGTAAATAAAGTAATTTTTTTCAAGTCTGGCAAGATCAACTTCCACCAATGTTTTTGACATTGCTTAGCTAACTTTGTATCATTTTCAAGATAGTTATTTTAAATTATTTAGAATCATGGCTAAAATAGTCATTTTAATCAAATATACTTAAAGATCTAATCTTTGAATTATTAGTTAAGGAAGTGGAGACTCCAAAAAATATAAATGTATTGAAGATACATATGAACGCCTGCAAGAAAGAACTCCAACTTGCCAAAGAAGAGACATAGGGTGGTAAAATTTGTACCAATGCCTAAGCCATCTTGGCTAACATTCATACAATTTAAGATAAAGAATTGAATGCATTCTATATGATAGATCTATGTTTGATCACCAAAGTTTAACTTTTGAATCAAATAATGAGTTTGTACAAGCTGACTTTAGTTGGCCAATAAATCAAAATAAATGCCTATTTTGTAAGTTAAGTGGATAAGGTACTTAAAACCTTTAAAAAATTGGTACCTAATATGCTAAAAATCTTCCCTTCAATATATTATTTTAATGAGACGGAAAAAATAGAAGGTTTTAAGATGACTTATTAAGATATTACTAAACTAGGTAAAGAATCTCAATCCAAAAAAGAACAGAAGAATGGTGCCAAAGGCAAAAGTGGAAGAAGTGGTCCATGCATCAATATCACCTTTGGACAATAATTTAATACTATTAGCTATAGTATTAACACAACAAAGTTAATATAGTGGAATTCCAAAGGTGAAGAATCTCACCTTATTCAAAACCATGACTTATGACTTGATCAAGGATAAGAGCATGTAAACTCAAGTTAAATAATTGTCAATATAATATTATATAATATATTGCCTTGCCTAAAAATACAATGGAATTTTGACTATAGAAGGTAAAATAAAAATTGTAACAAAAAAAATCTTAAAAATTCTAATAAAATCCTAAAAAAATCTCAATTGAATTTTAATAATTTTAATAAAACCTTAATCAATCCTAAAAGAAGTCTTAATAAAATTCTAAAATAATTATGAAGAAATCTCAAAAAATCTCTATTAACATTATATATATTTTTAAAGAGAATCTAAAGAAATTATAAATAGTTATAAATAAATATTTTAAAAAAATCTCCAATAAATAATAAAGAAGCTTTAAAGTAATAATAAATTTTTTAAAACTAAATTCTAATGAAATCCTAAGAAATTTTTAAGTATTGTAATATATACTTATAAATTAATCTAATATAAATCTAATCTATATAATTAGATAATTCTTCAAATAAATCTATTTATTTTATTTTTTAAAAATCAAAATCACTAAAATTATCTTTGACTTTGAAAAGCTCTAAATAATTCAAAAATAATCCAAATCACTTGAAATAAATTCTTCAACAAACTCTCTAAAATCTCTCTTGTAATTATATTATTTGATCAACAAAAAAAACCTTGAATTATTGTATGTATACAATATTGTGCCTTAGGATTTGATTTCAATCATAGTTCATAACTTGTCTTTTTTGGATATCAATTCTTAATTATTAAGATAAATTTTGTAAAAAACTACTCATAATTCCTTCTTAAAGATACTTAAATCATTTATTTTTTAAATCAAATTTATTTTGCCATATTTATGGCTATATAAAGTAAGTAGAAGTTTTTTTATATAAAAAGATTGTATTAATACTAAATATTTTTACTATCTTCCTATCTTTTATCTATATTTTTTTTCTATATTTTTTAATTATACTCTTTTGTAATATAATCTATATTTTTTTTATCCTACAGTCATGTTACAATACAAAATTAAGCAAGCCTTTAAAAAAAAAAAGACTTTTAAAACAAAAACAAAGCTACTAAAAGAATTACATGTATTTAAAGTATTTAGCATTCCTAAGACATAGAAGGATTCTAAAAAAGTGTTTATTTGCTAACACAACAATAATTAATATAGTTATTAAGTAATATTTATTTTAGTTATTGCATCAAGTTGGAGACTATAATTTTTAATGATTTTAGCTGGCAAAATAAGATTTTTCTTGATTTATACAAAAGATGGTAATTTAGAATAGATTAGAAATAATATATGTATTATAGTAACAAACTTTAGCAATGTGAATTATGTCAGTTATGTGGATGCATAATTGAATAGTTATTGCATATGTAGTGTCACAGATATACACATGTAAACCAATAATTACCTATATGATTAGATAAAAGTATGTTAAAATATGTTAATTCCATAATATCTTCTATATAAGCTTTTTAGAAGCTTCATAGATGCTCTTTTGCCTTTACAAGTGTATATAATTGACTTTTTAGATTAGAAACATGGTCAACAAGTTACTCATGTGCCACACATGTTGATAGCTTGAAGAATAAGCTAACTATGTGGTGTACATATAAAAAACTTGTCGTATAAGCTAAGGCATGTATCTTACAAAATCAACACATATTAGAGGTCCTATAGAACATTACCACATAGCTCTTAGTTAAAAAGTACATATAAATGCAAGAGTGAAGCTTTCTTCATTCTTGTCAATTCTTTTGTTCCTTTTAGTCTAAATTCAAGAGTCTTTGGTTTTCTTATCTTTTGGCAATAACCATTCCAGTTTTTTTTTAAATATACATATTACTTTATTTCATTTTGTTATTTTTTTTGACATTGATTTCTTAAGTTTATGCATCTTCTTCTAATTCATGTCCTTGCCATGTAGTAATTATGAACGACTAACATTACTTGTCTTTCTTTTCTTGTTGATTGATTTCACCTTTTTTATTTTAAACTTGATAGAGCCTTGAATTAACTTGTATATTTTTTAAAGATAAAAGAAGTAACAACATAGTCACCTTGTCAAAGCAATGATATTATGGCAGTTAGTTTAAGTACACACCATTTTCAAGAGTATTGGCATATTAGAAATTAAGTTGCAATGAATAATAAGATTCTTGAGAGGATACAAGTAACATGATATTCTTTAATCTTTACTGCATTTAATGCCTTATCGACAGATAATAGTCTTGAGGGAGTATAATAGCTCTATTGCACTATTCTAATTGAAAGAAAGAAATGCATGAAATAATTTGCACCTATTGCTACCTAATTTGACAATGATTTATAATGCCAAAAAGAGCCAAATTGGAAGGAGATGCAAAGAATACCTTCCTTGTTAATTGAGGCACTCAAAGTATTGAGATGAGATGATATAATTATACAGCCAAATAGAAGGTATAAACAAAAGAGTCACCCCAATTAGGCATTAGAGTATTTCCAAAAGATTGTCAAGATGATGAGCACATGATGTGTAAAGTCTTGGCAATAATAAAAAGTTTTACTTCAATAGATTGTGGTAGTAGTTTAGATATTGCAACCACCAATAATATGGGACATTTGAATATGGAATAAAGTTACTGCCTTACTTCCTAAAGGCTATTGATGTGAAGGACACAAAAAGTATAAAGTTGAGTGGAATTAAGAAATAGAGGCATTTAAGGCTTTTGATGATTATAATAGGTGAAAAAATTCTACTATACTTTCAAATGCTATTAAGGTGAGGGACATGTGTGATTTAAAGTCTTGTGTAAGTAAAGAGAGGAGCCAATGAAGTATTCTTAGTTAATTGCATTACTAACATCTTGAAGATCTATTGATGATTTGGCAAAGTCTTATGCTTGACACTCCAAATTGGTTTCAATCACAATTTAAAAGTCAAAACTTAAAGTAGTCCTAATGCTATAGTGCCAAAGCTAAATTTAAATATCTTATGTGATCTATTCTAAAGGAGAAATAGCATACTTGTTATTTTTAGAGTTGTAAAGACATTCTAATATCCAATTGTCATTTTACTATAAAGTCAAACAAGAGACTCTAACAAGACAAAGGTGGAAAATAAGTTTGAAAGAAGTGGTAAATTGCATTATCAGCACAATTAGTTATCATGAAAATGGATACATGTCTCTTTCAAGTGTTTTGGCCTCACCACTATGATATTTGAAGAGGATCTTGTCAAGGCATGCTCTAACGGATAGTAATCAAGTAATGTAATCACATCGAATAAATTAAGGCTAATTTTCAGACTAAATCTGTAAGCATATAAAATTCAACTACAAAATTCAAAACTCACACCAAAACAATGAGTACACTCTGGATATCTTCTTTCTGACACCTACCTTAAGATAGCACATCCACTTTGTATAAGATATCCAGGGCACCAGAATTCAAGCATTGGCAATTTCACCACAAAAATACTGATCGTAATGAAAATCATGGAACCAACAGCCCACACAAATCTACAAAGAATGTGTCGTCCACCACAATCCCTTTCAAAACTAAAGAAGATTGCATTCATTCCTATCAAATACTACAACGCTTACTGACCTATTCCAACTCTTGTGAGTTAATACTACGTGCGCACCCTAAACTGCTGGAAGAATCTGACCTAACCCACATGCGCAAATGGAATGTATCGAGAAAATTTATGTGTAGCTCACTACGAGAGCACAGCGAGAATGTCCTGCACCCTGAGCACCACGTACTGCGTCCCGTCCTTGCCCTTGAAATCGTTGCCTGCATACTTGGAGTAGAGCACTGTGTTGCCCTTTTGCACCTCCAGAGGCTTCCGCTCGCCGTCCTCGCCGTAGCCACCTGGCCCTGTGGCGACAACAGTTCCGATTACGGGCTTCTCCTTTGCACTGTCCGTGAGCAGCACGCCCCCTGAGGTCATTGATTCCATCTCTGTGACCTGAATGAGTACCCGATCGTTGGCAGGCACAAGGTCCTTAACGTCATCCGTCGCCAGCGTGCCCACGATATCGTCTTCCTTAAGCAAGAGGTGTGGCTTCCCATTGAACTCCACCTCCGTACCCGCGAACTTGGAGTACACGATCTGCGCACCCGTCTTCACCACAGGCTCCAGCTTCTTATCGCCCAGCGCCTTGCCGTCGCCCACTGCCACCACCTCCCCGCCTTGAGGCTTGGTCTGCGCGGTGGTGGGCAGCAGGATACCACCCGAGCTCTTCTCCTCCACGGTCTGAATCTTGATAAGGATGCGGTCGCCAAGGGGCTTGAGCGTGGTGAACTTGGTCGCGACGGCCGCAGCAGCGCGCACGGCCACGCACCTACGGGAAAACGACGGAGAAGCGAAGGAAATCTGCTTAGGGTTAAGCTCCACAGACCGCAAGGGGGTAGCCTTTAGGCCCTGGAAAGCAGCCAATTTGAAGGTCTGGGCACTGAGAGCTGTTCCGACCTGAGAAGCCATGACGGTAGATTAAACCCAAACTAAGCAAGCGATTAGAAGGATGACGCGACACGAAGGCTATTGCACGACAAAGCAATGAAGGCGCATGCAATGAGGAGAATTGGGTTGGTGGGTGGTAAACAGAGAGGGAATGAGAGGCAAAGTGAGGTGGATGGAGGGGACGAGGGATTGAGGGGAATGAGACGATGCAGTGCAAAGTCAAATGACACAGGGTGGGTTTTGGTGCTTTCAGGGGGGACGGAGTGAGGTTTGGAATGCTCCAGAAGAGTGAAGTGCAGGAGAGCAGAAGAAGGGAGGAGCGGAGAGAGAGAGTTGATCGTCCTAGTCCTGACACTTGCCCAATCTCCCCTTCGTCAATGCTAGTGTTGGTGAAGAGGTGTTTTGTGTTGGGTCTGGGGAGCTTCAGTTATGGATAATGCCCCTCCTTCTCCTTAGCTCCAGAGTTGGTCGGTTTTGGGCCCTGGCCTCGGAATGGATGGATGAGCCGTGCCCTCTCCCCACACTTGCCCTCCCCCCACACACTAACGGTTGGTGTTTCGGTCAGGGGTTCTGTGTCACTGCGAGGAAGTTTTAGTTGCCAAGTGGGGGTACATGAGTTTAATATATTGTATAGAAAGAAATTCTAGAAACTTCTCGACAGTTCAAGTCAGCATGGCCGAGTGGTCCAAGGCGCCAGACTCAAGTTCTGGTCTTCGTAAGGGGGCGTGGGTTCGAACCCCACTGCTGACATACAGAATGACACTTCAGTTCTGTCACAAATTCCATTCTCCAAAGCATCTTTAAACATTTCACTCCTACTTTTAGTTCATTCGATGCCAAAGATCTCAGCTCCCCGTTCCACTGGAACAAAAACTGCTCAAACCAAGTTGAACCACAACCATCAACAACAGTGGCAGTCATTATTGATTCTCCTTCCAAAGATTCCATCTTATTCCATGAACATACTCAAATTATCAATAGATCTATATAACACATCAACTTAAGCTAGTACTAAAATCCTTTTCTCAAACAAAAATAGCAAAAATACATGATTTAGTTTCAATAGATTAACATATATAAATATTGTTGGAACAAATTTGCTTCTATCAAACACTCTCATTCCTTCTCTCTTATAAAATTTTGTCACCCTTATGATATTTCTTTTTGTCAATTGTCCATACTATAATTTATTGTAATTTTTTAATAATTTTTTTTTTCAATCGTCAATTATTAAAGAATTTTTAATATCATAGTTTTCTAATGCCATACATGTGTTTTATCTTCCATTTTTAATCATGACTAAATTGGTGTATAGATTTCTAAAAATAACAATTATTTGTGGTTATTTATGTCACACTCACTCTTATAGAAGGTGAACTTAGAATACAAATTTCAAAGTAATATGAAGAATTTTAATATATATATATATATATATATATATATATATATATAAGTATGTTACAAGGGCATTCTTATTATGATTGCAAAATCAATCTTCAACAAAGAAATTGTCTATCATTTGAACCAACTTTTAATTTATTGTAAAGATAATTGATTATCTTTAAAGAATATATTAACCAAATTTATCCAAAGAATTGTATTTTTCATTTATAATCTCTCATTTGTATTCCAATTCTTTTAATGAAGAAAAAGACAAATTATTACAAATATATTTAGATTATTATAAATTAAATAAATTAACTATTAATTTATTTTATTCTTCTAATTTTAATATCATGAATTCTTGATCAACTAAATATAAATAAGATTTAATATTTAAAATGTATAATTTTTATATATTTATATAATTTATAATTTAATACATACTAGCAAAATTCATATTGTTGCCATAGAATTCATAAGGTTGTTGTTCCATCTTAAAGAAATGATCCTTAAAAATAATAAAAACTTTGATTTTTTGATAAATTTTTTATTTTTAGTTTATAATCATTGAATAAAATGGGCATTGTATTATAAAAATTAACTCAATGATGTAGCTTATTTTGAAACATGTTATTATACTAGAAAGTGGTATAATATATAAAAATATAATATTATAAAAATTTGATTTATAATAAAGAAATAATATATATATATATATATATATATATATATATATATATATATATATATATATATATATAAAAAGAAAAAAAAAGATAGTTATAGATATTGATAGTTTATCTGCAAAGATTAGTCAAGACAAATTTGTATAGACTTGAGATGAAGTGGAATGGTACTAACATAAAGTAACATGGGCTTGTGTTGATTTTTAAATCTCTCTTTTTTTCTTCTTTGCTCAGGCTCTTGTCCCTTAGATCTAGCAAACCATTCTTTTGTAGTTTTTTCATAATATTTGAAGTATTCTATTTAAGATTGTGAGAAGTGGTTTATATTTTTATTAGCTTTTTAAAAAATTCTTACTTGCTCGGAGAAGAATTAGTGTGAAGATGGAATGTGTTTTAGAATAAAGGAAGAGCTAGCCACTCTTTAAGATCTTCTATAGGATTTTTTGGATGAATTTCTTATAATATTTTTATTATTTTATTTGGAGATTTTAAGAAGTGATTCTTCTATTTTTTGACTTTTTAAAAATCCATAATTTACTTAGAAAAGAATGAGCATGAAGATGGAGTATGTTTTAGAATAAAGTGAGTTCTAATTTTTCTTCAAGGTCTTCTTCAAGGTTTTTTTTGATAGATTTATTATAATATTTTTAGTATTTTTTTTGAAGATTTTGAAGAATATTTTTTCTATATGTATGCTTTTCAAAAATCTCTCATTCACTCCAAGAAGAGTTATTATAGAGTCAAAATATGTTTTAGAATAAAAAGAAAGAACTAGGTGTTCTTTAAGATCTTCTTCATGGTATTTATTGGAAAAATTTCTCATAATATTTTTAGTATTTTTTTTGTAGATTTTTAGAATAATTTCTTTCTTTTTTAGCTTTTTAAAAAGCTCTCACCTGCTCCAAGTGGAGTTTTTATTAAGATGGAATGAGTTTTTGGATAAAAAAGAGGCAATTGTCTTATGTTAATATGATCTTTAGTTTTTTTTGTTCATAAAATATGTTGTAGAAAAATTTAAGAAATAAAATTTAATTTATTTATATATATATATATATATATATATATATATATGGACTAAGTAGCTTTCTAAAGAATCATCATATACTCAAATCTAATGAAACATATAGCTATGACACTTAATTGATTGAAAAAGAAATGACAATTCCTACATATTATTAAGAGTATAAAGTAGTAGAGTTCATTTGATTGAAAGGTGTTATATAGCTAAATATTTGACCTTATTTAGCTATAGCCATAGACCTTATGTTTTCTTAAAAAAATATTCTTATTCTAATACCATGGATGATTGAAAACTCAACTATGTATAAGATAGAGAGATGTGCTACCGTATGATTTTGACTAGTGCTTGTAGGGATATTGGTTATTGATGTGTGTAAGGTTCAAGGTTCAAATTCCATTTGCAACCAAGTTTGTAGAGGAAAATACTTAGGATTTATGCAATGATGCATGTAGCAACTATCTTAAGCCTTTGGATGAAGATAACTATACTATTGTATTATAAGAAATCAATTATTAAAATTAAGTCCATTTTGAATTTTAAATTTTTGATATTTTAGATATGTCCTTCTTAAATTTAGATATGAAGGATTTTTATTAAAATAATCAATTTCCATATATTTTTACAGCATGGATTTATGACTTCTAACTTTGTAATTTGTATTCTTGGATCCTTAGATCTTTTGTCTTTAGAAGTAATTGGAGTATTGAGAGTGACTCTTCTGTTGTTTTATATAGTTTCTATAATAATAGTATTTTTCTAAATTTGGTAAGAGATATTTATAGTAGTAAAGCCAAAATTTGATGTTCAGTTTGCATACTTAGATGAGATTTGGATTGATTCTACAACTAAACATGAATATAATATTTCACTATTGATATAAATAAAAATACGTGATGAGTGGCTTAGAACTAAAGTTATATTTAAGTATCCATAATTTTATTTAGAATTATCATTTGTAAGTATTACTATCTTTATTCAAATATAATTTTTGAAACTATTCAAAATCTAAAGAAGTCAATGGCTATTCAATATCCTAGTCCCTTGATATAATAGAGGAGATTATAACTGCATTATTATAGAAGCATTTTGATATGGAAGTGACCAACTTCATTTCAAATATATGTAATCATAACCCAAAGATAATATATATGTAAAAAAGAAAGAAGATAATGTCTCTACAATGACATTTATTTAAGATGAAATTATATAGAAACAATATGGATTTTGCTAGTATGTATTAAATTATAAATTATATAAATATATAAAAATTATACATTTTAAATATTAAATCTTATTTATATTTAGTTGATCAAGAATTCATGATATTAAAATTAGAAGAATAAAATAAATTAATAGTTAATTTATTTAATTTATAATAATCTAAATATATTTGTAATAATTTGTCTTTTTCTTCATTAAAAGAATTGGAATACAAATGAGAGATTATAAATGAAAAATACAATTCTTTGGATAAATTTGGTTAATATATTCTTTAAAGATAATCAATTATCTTTACAATAAATTAAAAGTTGGTTCAAATGATAGACAATTTCTTTGTTGAAGATTGATTTTGCAATCATAATAAGAATGCCCTTGTAACATACTTATATATATATATATATATATATATATTAAAATTCTTCATATTACTTTGAAATTTGTATTCTAAGTTCACCTTCTATAAGAGTGAGTGTGACATAAATAACCACAAATAATTGTTATTTTTAGAAATCTATACACCAATTTAGTCATGATTAAAAATGGAAGATAAAACACATGTATGGCATTAGAAAACTATGATATTAAAAATTCTTTAATAATTGACGATTGAAAAAAAAAATTATTAAAAAATTACAATAAATTATAGTATGGACAATTGACAAAAAGAAATATCATAAGGGTGACAAAATTTTATAAGAGAGAAGGAATGAGAGTGTTTGATAGAAGCAAATTTGTTCCAACAATATTTATATATGTTAATCTATTGAAACTAAATCATGTATTTTTGCTATTTTTGTTTGAGAAAAGGATTTTAGTACTAGCTTAAGTTGATGTGTTATATAGATCTATTGATAATTTGAGTATGTTCATGGAATAAGATGGAATCTTTGGAAGGAGAATCAATAATGACTGCCAATGTTGTTGATGGTTATGGTTCAACTTGGTTTGAGCATTTTTTGTTCCAATGGAAGAGGGAGCTGAGTTCTTTAGCATCAAATGAACTAAAAGTAGAAGTACAATGTTTGGAGATGCTTTGGAGAAAAGAATTTATAATAGAATTAAAATATCATAAATTTTTTCAGCAGTGGGGTTTGAATCCACGCCTCCTTACAAAGACCAGAACTTAAGTCTAGCGCCTTAAACCATGAATTCTCGATCGGGATTAAAAATGGAGTAAATAATGTGATTTTTTTTATTTTGCATCCATGTTTTATAAGGCCTTGGGCCATATAATTCAAAAAAATATTGTAATTCTTATTATTCATTTATTTAAGATAGCATTGTCATATTATATGAAGCTTGACTTGAAAATAGACTAGGCACTTGGTTGTAGAAGGTAGAAGGAGTATTGCATTAATAAGATCTTTATTTTGATGGAATTATAAACAACACTAATTAAACTTTAACAATACTAATCATGCTGTAATAAAATCTAAAAAACCTCAAAGAAATTACAAAAAAAGCATGAAAAAATCCTAAAAAAATTCAAATGAAGCATTAAAATAAAATATAAAATATATTTTAAATAAATTCTAATCTAATCTTACCTTAACTCTAATTGAAATTCTAATAGTTCTTACTTAAATCCTAAATCAAATCTTAACTAAATCCTAAAATTCAACCAATTCTTAAATCCTAAACCAAATCTCAATCAAATTCAGTGAACCATGAGGTCGTTTAGAACGTCAATATCTATCAATTATATTTTTGATATTAATTAAGATTTTATATACTTTTTAGCAATTAAATTAGCAATAAATAATTCAAATTTGAAGAAGATCAAATTTATCAAATAGAAGATCAATCCTAAATTCTACTTGGGTGTTGGCTGGCCACCTAATTCAATCTGAATGTCAAACTTCCAATGCCAATATCTCCTTCTTGAACCATTGAATTTCTTCTAAAATACATCTAAATTGTGAAAAATCAAGTCTAATAATTGCTTAAAAAAATTCATTTCAATCCAATCAATTAATTGCTAAAAATCTTAAAAATACTGACTAACTTTCAAATTCTAATTTCTGAGATCTCAACCTACAAAAACCTTTACATAAGCCAATCTAACTATTTGATTGACCTCAAAATTTGTAAATATACTAACAAATAGAACTCCAACATACTGCCCAAAATTCACCTATGCTTAGTTTATAAAACTCAAGAAATCCTATATTTTATAAACATAATTTTATTTTTCAAAATCTAATCCAATCAAGAACATCATTAATTTTGAAAATCTTCTAAAAACTAAATATCAATTTGATTGACATAAAACTAATGCTCAAAAATATCTTTACTAGCATGCTCTCAAATTCTTTTCTTCAATCTACCAAAGAATCCTAGAGTCACCATAGATACATGGTTTTGTATATCAAGGTCTGATTTTGATCGAGGTTGACAACTGGTCCCCTCGAGATATCAATATTTGATAATTTGAGGTAATTTTTACTTGAATCTATTGGTAAATTATATCTATACATATCTATGATAATTACTTACCTCATTTATTTTAATTTGAGGTATTTATACCTCTACAAAGCAGCATTAAGACTAAACTTTTTATTACCTTCTTATCATTTATCTTTATTTTTCTACTACATCTTTATACTAGGATCTTCTATAATAAAATCTATATTTTTATTTTTTACCATATGGTTATATTATTACATAATAATATGGTCTTAAGTTAAAGTATCAGAGTCCGTCTTCCATCTATCTTCAATAATCTTTGCCTTGTAAATTCTATGTTATTGTGTATACTTCAAAGGATATTCTACTATCTTGTATGCTTTGTTTTCTATGCAATAGGCCTTTTAGGTCCTATTATATGTATATAGCTGGATTAATATTTTTTCTTGAGTTTTGTGTAGCCTCTGTTGTACTCTTATTATCTATTTCTACTTCTTTGTAGTGATTGGCTTTAACTGCGGTCTATAAGTCATTGATTTCATTCTAGAATATTGCATTAAAAAATTTAGTAGTATCTAAACTAGATTATTAGAACAATTTTGACATTAAATCTAGGGCCTAAATCACTCTGCCATGTTGACTTGCACTGTTAGAAGGTATTTTGTTAAACCTAGTGTGCTACATATTTTATTCATGTATGCCTACTTACCAAATAAAACCACCTTGTAGTGATACAAAATCTTTAATCAAAATTCCAACCATTAATACTTTAAAAGAAAGCAAGTGTGAGGAGAAGACATGGTTCATCCTTCCATCTCAAAGCTAGGGCCCAAAACCAACCAACTTTGGAACTAAGAAGAAGGAGGGGCATCATCTATAATAGAAGCTTCTTAGATTTAACACAAACACCTCTTCATCAAGACTCTCATTGATAAAGATAAGCTTAGATAAGTGCCAAGATAAGCACCTCTAATACTTTTTTTCCACTCTTTTTTTTTTTTTTTGCTCTTTTGCTCTTTACTCTTTTGGAGCATTCTAAACCTTACTACTCTCTCCTTGAAAGCACCAAAATCTACCTTTTGTCATTTGACTTTATATTGCATCTTCTTATTTTATTCAATCCTTCTTCTCTACTCACCTCAAATTCTTCTTCACTTTGCATCATATTTTTTCTCTCTGTTTATCACCTTCCAATCTAATTTTCTTCATTATCTTCACTCTTTCTTTAATCATTTAGAGTGGCAATTGTTGTAAACTATAAATAAAAATGTCTTTCTAAAAAGACAAAGTATTAATTTTTAGATGAATGTTCTAGATAAAATTTTAATAACCAAAATTTCTTTCATAGTTCTTTAAATTATGTTGTGATATTTTTATATAGTGGTTTTGATACTTTCTAAAAAAATATTATTTAAAAAATTTAGATTATTCTTGTAAGTCTTATTTAGAGATGGTCTTATTTAAAAATCGATAAAAGATTTTAATAAGTTTCTTTTTTAGGTTATATTATCTTTGAAGTAAAAGAAAATATAATTTTTTTTTAATAACGTTTGAGTTAAGAAAAAATAAAAAAAAAGATTTTATTACTATCTAAGATCATTAGTTATCTATAATTTAAGCATTATTAGTTACATATCATTTAAGTAGAAATTATAGTATATTAATAAGTCATAATGTAAACTCTAAAAATAATAATTCTTCCTAAATACTTTAAATATGTTAATAAAGTACAAAATAAGTACAAACATGGAGTAATGGACATTTAGTACATTGTAACAAAGTTTAAGTCTCAATTGAAAGAAAGTTGTAGGACAATACAATAACTTTTAAGCTAAAAGTAAATACAGACTTTTTAAAAATTTAGCATAAAGATTATAATATTGATGTATGAAAGATGATTATTTGTATAACATCATTAAATTAAATTTTATAATACAAAAATAAGGACTTATATCTAGAACATGTACATCAAAGAACTTAATTGTCAATACACTCTTGCGGCACTCTAAAAGACTAAAAAATCACATTAAGATGATATAGTATTAAAATAAAATGACTATTACAAGAGACAAGAAGACTAAAAAGTCTAAAAATAAGACTAAGGACTAAAAAGGCATTGATAAGAATGAAGAAGGCTTCACTCTTGCCTCCATATAAACTCCTACATAGGAGCTACATGACAATATCCTATTGTCACGGTTATATACATGTAAACCAATAATCACCTATATGATTAGATAAAAGTAGATTAAAGTATGTTAATTCTATAATATCTTCTATACAAGCTTTTTAGAGGCTTCATAGATGCTCTTTTTCCTTTGTAAGTATATATAATTGACTTTTTAAGTTAGAAACATGGTCAACAAGTTAGTCAGGTGCCACATATGTTGGTAGCTTGAAGAATAAGCTAACTATGTAGTCCACATATAGAAAACTTGCCTTATAAGCTAAGGCATGTAATTTACAAAGTCAACATATATTAGAAGTCCTATAAAACATCGCCATATAGCTCTTAGTTAGATAGAGTCACGGCTATAATCATGTAAGCTAATAATTACATATAGAAATAGGTAGAAGTAAGTAAAAGTAGGTAAAAGTAAGTTAATTCTATAATATTTAATATGGAAGCTTCTTAGAAACTTCTTAGATGCTACTTTGACTTCATAGGTATCTTTAATTGACTTTTTGGATCAGAAACGTGGTCAACGAGTTGGCCATGTGCCACACATGTTGTTAGCTTGAAGATCAAGCTAATTATGTGGCCCACACGTAGAAAAACTTGCCTTGTAAGTCAAGGCATGTGCCTTATAAAGTCAACACATATTGGAGGTCCTATAGAACGTCGCCACGTAGCCCCTAATTAGAGAGTATATATAGAGACAAGAGTGAAGGCTTCTTCACTCTTGTCAACTCCTTTCTTGCTTCTAATCTAGTTTCAAGGGTCTCTAGTTTTCTTGTCTTTAGGCAATAGCCATTCCAGTTCCTCTTTCAATATATATACTTGTTTATATATATTTTGTTACCTCTCTTTGAGTGAAGGCTCACTTGTCTGAATTATTTTTTCATCGAGTTCTTGTCCTTGACAGATTGACAGGAGTACACCTACAATATCAGAGCTTTGTCTAATCTTGATTAAGAGTGGATTACCCCTTTTTCTGGATAAGATATAAGCGTATTAGAAGTTACGGATTACCCTCTTCTAAATTGATATTGTCCTTAGTATTTTCTTTGTCCGCAAGTCCTCTCTTCTATTTGTCTTGAGCGATATTAGACATCTTCTCTCTTCTAAGTGTTATTATGGCAGAACTTCTTGAAATGAAGAGTGCAATGGCACAAATGCAAGAGCAATTGAGGGAGTTAATGCTTGCAATGCATCAACTCAATTTACCACCACAAGGAGCAACAAGATTGGCAGGAAGTGAAGATATAGAAATGGTTGGAGCTGCTTCAACATCTGCACCAAACCATGTCCTTTCTCCTATAGTGGAACGCCCTTCAAATGTTAGAGAACCAAGAATTTCCCTACCCGAGAAGTTTGATGGCACCAAATCCAAGTTTCGAGGATTTATCAATCAAGTGCAACTTGTGATTGAAATTCAACCCCAAAGCTATTCAACTCCAAGATCACAAGTTAGATTCATTGGTACGCTTCTTTCAGGTTCGGCACTATCATGGTTTTCATCTTTTCTTGAACGACGAGATCCAATATTGGATAATCTAGAGGCTTTTTTGGTGGAGTTTTGATCCATGTATGGAGAACATGATGAAATTTGTGTTGCAACCAATACGATCCGTATTTTACGACAAGGCAATTGATCAGTAACGTTATATGCTTCACAATTTTGACAACTTGCAACTGATATTAAGTGGGATGATGCTGCACTTATTAGCCAATTTTTCTACGGATTACAATATGAGGTAAAAAAATTAATGCTCAACTTACCTGATCCTCAAACATTGAGTCAAGCAATTGACTTTGCTGTGAAGTGCGACAATCGCCTTTTTGAATTCTGATCTGAGAACCGTACAAGTGGACCTCAACATTACTATAATTCAATGGCAACACCAACACCTCTTCAACACATACATTTGAAAGTAGAGGATATGCAAATTGATGTAGTACATTTCAAACCTCTTACTGAGCAAGAAAAGACTCGTCGTCGTCAAGAAGGATTATGTTTATATTGTGGAGAACCAAAGCACACTGCTCAACATTGTCCAAAGAAACGACGCAATCACAAAATGAGGAGTATGGCTGTGAAAGAAGATAATATGTCAAAAAACGAGTTTGTCCAGCTATAATAGGGACCGTGTGGCTGGAACCTTGCACAACTTCTAGTAAAGGTCCTATTCTCTCCTCAAAGCCCTCTCCTTGTTTTACATTAAATGTTATTTTAGGACCTAAACATTACAAATTCTCTACCTTATTAGATTTAGGAGCCTCAGCATGTTTTTTAGATGAAGAATTTACTAAAAGACATAGCATATCTTTAGTAAAGAAAACTAAACCTGTTCATGTAGAAGTCATAGATGGTCGTCCATTGGCTTCTGGAGATATTACTCACGAAACCCTTCCTATAGAAGTAATAATCAATAGTCATAATAGTTTTGTAGTATTTAATATCATTAGATCTCTCTCTAATCTAGTCATTTTAGGTTTATCGTGGTTAGAAAAATACAACCCTAAAATAGTTTGGATTTCTTGAATTCTTACTTTTTCTAAAAGTATAATTAACAATGTAGTTAAGCAAGTAGAGAGTCATAAGTCCAGTTCAATTAAACCTGAATTTATAGGTGCAAAAGCTTTCTTGCATGCTACTATAAAAGAATCACCATACATTATTTATACTACACCCGTTTCTACTGGTGAAAAGACTTCAAGTGGCATTCCAAGCCAATATGAAGAATTTCAAGATGTATTTGAAAAAAAAAATGCGGATACACTCCCAGAACATCGTCCCTATGATTGCTCAATTGACCTTCAAGAAGGAGCACAACCACCATTCGGACCAATCTATAGTTTATCACAAAATGAATTGGTTGAACTCAAGGAGTATATTGAAGGAAATGTAGCCAAGAATTTCATATGCCGCTCTAAATCTCCGACAAGAGCTCCAATTCTATTTGTGAAAAAAAAAGATGGATCATTGCGGATGTGTGTTGATTATCAAGGACTCAACAAGATTACCATCAAAAATAGGTATCCACTACCTTTAATATCCAGACTTCTTGATTAGCTGAATCAAGCTAAGATCTATACAAAAATAGATCTTCGGGGAGCATACAATCTAGTACGCATCAAAGAAGGAGATGAATGAAAGACTGCGTTTCGAACTAGGTATGGACATTTTGAATACAACGTCATGCCTTTTGGACTTACAAATGCACCAGCAGCTTTTCAATATCTAATGAATGATATTTTTCGAGAGTTTTTGGACGATTTTGTGGTATGTTATCTAGACGACATCTTGATCTATTCTAAGAATCCAAAAGAACATGAACTTCATGTTTGTCGTGTGTTACAAAAATTAAGAGATGCAGGACTCTATGCCAAGATAGAAAAGTTTGTATTCCACACTACTCAAGTCGATTTCTTAGGTTACATCATTTCAAATGATGGACTTATGATGGATCTTAAGAAAGTTCAAACTATTATAGACTGGAAGATTTCAAAAATAGTAAGAGATGTCCAATGTTTTTTGGGATTTGCCAACTACTATCGGATCTTCATCAAAAACTTCTCTCGAGTTGCAGCTCTACTTATATGTTTGACTTGTAAAGACAAACTCCAATGGAATCAAGAAGCGAAAGTTGCTTTTGAATCTTTGAAGACAGTGTTTGTTTCTGCACCAATCTTATATCGTGTTGATTTTTTCAAAGCATTCTTTATGGAAACAGATGCATCGGACTTTGTTGTGGGTGCGGTTTTATCACAAATGGGAACAGATGACAAACTTCATCCAGTAGCCTTTCATTTAAGAAAATTCTCAGCAGCAAAAATCAATTATGAGATCCACGACAAAAAACTTCTTGCAATTGTGGATTCTTTTTAAGAATGGCATCATTATCTAGAAGGCGCTTCTAGTCCAGTCACCGTGTATACGGATCACAAGAACCTCGAATATTTTATGTCAACACGCGTATTAAATCATCGCCAAGCTTGTTGGAGCATGTCTTTATCAAGATTCGAGTTCATCATCACTTATCGACCTGGAAAACAACAAGGTTTATCCGATGCCTTGTCTAGACGTTCTTAACTTGCACCAAAAGAAAGAGATGTAGCTTTTGAGCAACAAAGAACGGTTCTCTTGAAGCCGGAACAATTTCATCTTCGAGCAATAAAATCAACATTGACTGTTGATTTAACTTTCCTTAAACAAGTCCAATTAAGTATGTCTTCAGACCCTCTTGTTCATGATATCAAGAATAATTCTTCTAAATCTCATAATCTATCTAAATTTGAATTCAAGAACAACCTACTCTATTTCGAAGGACGCCTATATGTTCCAAAAAGAGAAGCACGTTTACGTGTTCTTCAAGCTCATCACGACTTCCCAGCAGCAGGATATTTTGGATATAATAAGACTTTGGAGCTGATATCTAGGGATTTTTGGTGTTCTCAAATGTGGAAAGCAGTTAAAGATTTTGTACAATCATGTGATGTTTGTTCAAGATCGAAAACTTCTCGTCATCGACCTTTTGGACTTCTTCAGCCATTACCCATTCCAGAACAACCATGGTCTTCTGTTTCTATGGACTTCATCACAGATCTTCCAATCTCAGGTTCTTATGACTCTATATTCGTGATAGTAGATCATTTTATCTAGATGGCACATTTTGTACCATGTACAAAATCTATCACAGGTGAAGAAACAACTAAGCTCTTTCTTGACAATATCTATCACTATCATGGATTATCCAAGGATATTATATCAGATAGGGGAACTCAATTTGTATCAAGATTTTGGCGGATTCTTTTCAAGATTCTTAAAGTGGATATAAAACTATCTTCGACATTCCATCCTCAAACTGATGGACAAACGGAGCATGTTAATTAAGTTTTGGAGCAATATTTAAGATGTACCATTAATTACCAACAAGATGATTGGACAACTCTTTTGTCATTGGTAGAGTTTGCTTACAATAACACGGTACACTCTTCTACAAAACAAACACCTTTCTTTGCTAATTATGGTTATCATCTACGACTTGATACTTTTGACTTTTCAAAAGTTGATAATCCTGCTGCAAAAGATTTGGAAATTCATTTATCAAAGCTACATGCAACGATGAAGGCGCAGTTAAAAGAGGCTCAAGAACAACAAAAGGCCAATGCGGATGTCTATCGAAAGGAACAACCATCATTCGTCTTGGATGATAAGGTATGGCTACTTCATCGTAATATCAAGACCACTTGTCCTTGTGACAAGTTGGACTATCGAAGGCTGGGACCATTTTCTATTTCTGCACAAATCAATCCAGTTGCATATCGTTTACATCTACCGGAGTCAATGAAAATCCATCCAATATTCCACATGTCTCTTCTTGAACCATACAAGACAGTGGACATACCAAGAAGACGACAAGCTCCACCTCCTCCTATAGAAGTGGACAATAATGAAGAGTTTGAAGTAGAAGAAGTCTTAGATTCAAGGGGACGCCGAAATAAATTAGAATGTCTTGTCTATTGGTATGGATATGGTATTAGTGAATGCACATGGGAGCCAATAAAGAATCTTGCAAATGCAACAAAGGCGGTGGAGGCTTTTCATCGACGACATCCATCAAAATCAAGATGAAAACCTTCTTTATAAAAGAAACAACATCTAGGCAAGATAACATTCTACTTTCAATTCTTGTTCGTAGCTTCGTTGTAGTAGTGGCGCTCAGGAGTTGGAGAACCAATAACCAGTGGATTCAACTCAAGAGCCTTCATTTGCTGACCTGCCGAACGAGACATTACGATTGTCACAACCTTCAAGACGACGCAATCGAGATGAAGATCTTCAAGAAAGACAAGTTCTTCCTTGAATAGATGGTGAGATACAACGTGTTTGGTATCACGATTTGGAAAGGGACTCCCGATGTTTGGTGATTTTACTAGAGGTAGGAACAACTCCTGATGGTGTTCCAAATATTCTATTCGAAGGAAGTTACGAAGGCCTCAACAATGATCAAATAAGTGGGTGGTCTTTCCGCCCTCGTATGGGACACTACTGATGGTTGAGAGGCCCCATCAATCATCTTCGAAGAGAACAGAGATCAGAGTATGTGGCGAATACAATTCGTCGCATCATAGATTTCTTCAACATATGATGACCGCTCCTCGTAGAACTCGTCCCTAAAAGAGGGAGTAATGTCCCGGCCATAATCATGTAAGCTAATAATTACTTTAGAAATAGGTAGAAGTAAGTAAAAGTAGGTAAAAGTAAGTTAATTCTATAATATTTAATATGAAAGCTTCTTAGAAACTTCTTAGACGCTGCTTTGACTTCATAGGTGTTTTTAATTGACTTTTTGGATCAGAAACGTGGTCAACAAGTTGGCCACACATGTTGTTAGCTTGAAGATCAAGCTAATTATGTGGCCAACACGTAGAAAAACTTGCCTTGTAAGTCAAGGCATGTGTCCTACAAAGTCAACACATATTGAAGGTCCTATAGAACGTCGCCACGTAGCCCTTAGTTAGAGAGTATATATAGAGACAAGAGTGAAGGCTTCTTCACTCTTGTCAACTCTTTTCTTGCTTCTAGTCTAGTTTCAAGGGTCTCTAGTTTTCTTGTCTTTTGGCAATAGCCATTCCAGTTTCTCTTTCAATATATATACTTTTTTATATATATTTTGTCACCTCTCTTTGAGTGAAGGCTCACTTGTCTGAATTATTTTTTCATCGAGTTCTTGTCCTTGATAGATAGTATATATAGACTCAAGAGTGAAGCTCTTTTCAGTCTTTTCTAATTTTTTTCTTGCTTCTAGTTTAGATTAAAGAATTTTTAATTTCCTTGCATTTTAACAAAAGCTATTCTATTTTTTTTTTTAATATAAATACTATTTTATTTTTATTTTTTCACTTTTCTTTTAATATAGACTTTTAATGTTTAAGCATTCTCTTTCAGTTCATGTCCTTCATAGATTGACAATAGTATACTTCAAATTAAAAGTGCCTTATCTTCTCTTGATTGAGAATAGATTATCTCTTTTTCTTAATAAAATGTAAGCATATTAGTAATTATAGAATATCCTCTTCTAAACTAATATTGTTCATAATATCTTTTTTCTTTTTAAGTCCTATCTTTTGCTTATCTTAAGCAATATTAGATATCTATTTTTAAATACTATCATAATAAAGCTTATTAAAATGAAAAGTACAAGGAATCAAATACCAGAGCAACTTAAGGAGTAATTGCTTGTGATGCATCAACTCAATTTATTTCCACAAGAAGTAACAAGAATAGTAAGAAGTCATGATATATATATATATATGATTGAAGTTGCTTAAATATGTGTACCCAATCATGTCCCTTCTCTTATGGTGGAACATTCTTTAAGAATTAGAAAATGAAGAATTATCCTATTTGAGAAGTTTGATGGCACAAGAACTAAGTTTTGAGGATTTATCAATCAAGTACAATTTGTGATTGAACTTCAATTCCAAAGCTATCCAACTCCAAGATCACAAGTTAGATTTATTAGTAGACTTCTTTTAGATTCAACATTATTGTAGTTTTTATTTTTTTTTGAATGACAAGATCCAATACTGGATGTTTTGAAGGCTTTTTTAGCAAAGTTTTGATCTATGTATGGAAAACATGATGTAATTCATGTTACAACCAATAAGATATATATATTTTGCAATAAGATAATTAATTCATAATATTATATACTTCACAATTTTGACAACTTGTAACTGATAATAAATAGAATGATGTTGCATTTATTAGCCAATTTTACTATGGATTATAATATGAGGTAAAGAAATTGATGTTCAACTAATCTAATCCTCAAACATTAATTCAAGCAATTGGCTTTGCTATGAAGTGTGATAATCAACTTTTTAAATTTTGATCTGAGAGTGAAACAAGTAGATCTCAACATTATTATAATTCAATGACAATACCAATGCCTCTTCAATACATACATTCAAAAGTAGAGGATATATAAATTAATGTGATATATTTCAAACCTCTTCTTGAGTAAGAAAAGACTCATCGCCATTAAAAAGGATAGTGCTTATATTATAGAGAATCTAAGCACATTTCTCAACATTATCCAAAGAACTGATATAATTATAAAATGAGAAGTATAAATTTTAAAAAAGACAATATATTAGAAAACAAGTTTGTTTAGTTATAATAGAGACTATGTGACATGAACCTTGTACAATATTTAATGAAGGTCCTATCATCTTTTCGGAATCTTCTCTTTATTTTACATTAAATATTATTTTAGAATCTATACAATACAAAGCATTTTCTTTGTTAGATTCAAGAGCTTCAATGAGTTTCTAAAATGAAGAATTTACTAAAAGACTTATTATATCTTTAATAAAGAAAACTAAACTTATTCATGTAGAAGTCATAGATGATTGACCTTTGTCTTCTGGAGATGTTACTCATAAATCTCTTCTTATAGAAGTAATAATCAATGATTATAATAGCTTTGTGGTATTTAATATCATTAGATCTCTCTCTAATCCAATCATTGTAGGCTTATTATGATTAAAAAAATACAACCCTCAAGTAGATTAGATTTCTCATACTCTCAACTTTTCTAAAAGTATAATTAAGAATGTAATTAATTATGTAAAAAATCATAAGTCTAATACAATAAAACTTGTGTTTGTAAGTGCAAGAGCTTTCTTACATGCTACCAACGGAGGATCACCTTATATCATTTATGCTACACCCATTTCTAATAATGCAAAGACTTCAAGTGGCATTCTAAGCCAATATCAAGTATTTTAAGATATATTTGAAAAAAATAATGTAGATACTCTTCTTGAATATTGTTCTTATGACTGCTCAATTGACCTTCAAGAAAAAACACAATTGCCATTTGGACCAATCTATAATTTATCACAAAATAAGTTGGCTGAATTCAAGGAATATATTGAAAAAAATCTAGCTAAAAACTTCTTATACTATTTCAAATCTCCAACAGGAGTCCCAATTCTATTTATAAAGAAAAATGATGGATCATTGCAGATATATGTTAATTATTGAGGACTCAATAAGATCATCATCAAGAATAGGTATCCACTACTTTTAATATCTAGACTTCTTGTTCAATTGAATCAAGCTAAATTTTATACAAAAATAAATCTACGAGATTAATATAGTCTAGTATACATCAAAGAAAGAGATGAATGGAAGATTATATTTTAAATTATGTACATATATTTTGAATACAATATCATGCCTTTTGGACTTACAAATGCACCAATAGCTTTTCAATAACTTATGAATGATGTTTTTAAAGAGTTTTTGGACGATTTTGTTATTTATTATTTAAACATCTTGATCTATTCTAAAAACATAAAAAAAACATAAACTTCATGTTCATCATATATTACAAAAATTAAAAGATGTAGAATTCTATGCCAAGATAAAAAAGTATGTATTCTACACTATTCAAGTTGATTTCTTATATTATATCATTTCAAATGATAGACTTATGATAGATCCTAAGAAAGTTCAAACTATCATGGATTAGAAGATTCCAAAAATGGTCCAAGATGTCTAATATTTTTGAGTTTTACTAACGACTTTCAAATCTTCATCAAGCACTTCTCTTAAATTACAACTCCATTTATACATTTGACTTGTTAAGATAAAATTCAATGGAATCAAGAAGAAAAAACAACATTTGAAGCTTTATAGACAACCTTTATTTTTACACCAATCTTGTATTGCATTGACTTTTCTTAGGCATTCTTTATGGAAACAAATGCATTAGACTTTACTTTAGGTGCTATGTTATTACAAATGCAAATATGTGATAAACTTCACTCAATAGCTTTTCATTCCAAGAAATTTTAAATAGCTGAAATTAACTATGAGTTCTATGACAAAAAACTTCTTATAATTATAGATTTTTTTGAAGAATAACATCATTATCTAGAAGGCGCTTCTAGTCTAGTCACCATTGTCATATTATGATTCGACTACCATAAGAAAATAATTTTCATATAATTAATACACAATATATTAGAAAATACGATAAAAACCATTTTAGTGGATTTTTATCTGTTATAGGATGTGGATAGATTACTACATCTAAAAGAGGTTGTTTAAATGGCTTTTATTAGAATTTATATAACTTTATTTATTTTTTTATAGTGACTTTGAAGTTGATCTCATTAGTAGTAACTTTTAAATATATAGAGTCACCTTTTTTACATATTGGTGATCCTTAAAATCTTATTTTGTTTCTTTTATATGGTATTTAGGACATATATAGTGTAAATCTTATAAAAAAGAGAATTGGAGAGAGATTTTCATCACAAAAAAGGTAGTTATAGCATCCATATGAATGAATGGAGATGGATGATATAAATCTCTATATCTTTTGGTCAAAAATCATGACCAATGGACTTAAAGGAGGCTGCCCAAGGCCATATTAGGGTTTAGTATTATACTTTCAAGCAATTCGAGCTTTTGAAGGCTAATGTCAGCAGATTTAGAGTTTTGGCTATGGTTTTGGTTCAAATTTGGAGTGAATTGTAGTTTTTATGAAAGAAATATAGGCCTTCAAAGTCGAGGTGTTGATTTTGTATCTATTACCATTCTTTTGGATATAATGCATGCATACAAAAAACAATACAAGATCGGTAATTGAAGTTGGAAAGAAAATTTTTTTGGCTATATTTTTGGTATACTATTTGATGGATTTCAAGTTGGGATAAATAAAATATTAGAGGTTGAAATCAGCACTTGTAAATCTAAGAGTAGTAAATGACCTAATTCACTAGTAGTTAAATTTTTAGCTATATCTTGAACTATTTAATGAGATTTTAGCTCAAAATTTTTAAAAATATATGTAATCATGTAAATAAAATTTATGTATAAATTTTGTGGCATTTGGATTTTGGAGTTGTTAGATATGAAGAAAATAGTACTCAAGTGCTTGTGAATTAGTATTTGAAGCATCTGCTAGGATTTTTAAGATGCCAGACAATTGATAGTAAATTTATAGTTGAATTAGTTTGTAGTAATACTTAAGAGAAAATTCTATATTATGTATAAATTTGACAAAAACTAAAAAGTTGGATCGAGAGATATGAATTTCTAAAGTTTAGAAAGATAAAAAATCATTGCGTAAAAAATATGTTTTGAAGAGATTTTATTATAAATTAAGCATTTTACATCAAATAAAGAAGTTTTTTTGTAAGTCAAGACTTTACATATATGTTGAAGATGAATATATAGAGATGTGGTTAAATTTTAATATAAAGATAAATTTTTGAGAGGAAATTATGGATTTTCTTTGGAATTATTGAAAATCTCACTTACCAAAAAATAGTTAGTTATGATTTGGTATAACCAAGAATATTAGGAAATTCTTAGATATTTTAGAAAGCCTTATGTACAAACCTTCTTAAATATATTTTTTTTTATTAGTATGATATCTTTTTGATATTATAGTATTTATTTGTCTTCTACTTAAAAGGTTAAATAACTTATTGGAGCTTGGCCAATAAGTTTAAATTAAATTCTTTATAGCTAGATACCATGTGTATTCTTAGATAGAAAATCATGCAATATGACACCGTTGTCATGTTGTAACATGACTATATGGTGAAAGATGATAATATAGATCTTATTATAGAAGAGCTAAGTTAACAGATAAAATAGAAAAATATGGATAAAACATAAAAAAATAGTAAAATTTTTAATAATAATACAACTTTTTTAAAAAAGTAACTTCTATTTAATTTGTAGGGCCATGAATAAAGCAAAATAAAGTAGATTAGAAAAATAAATATTGTAGGCATCTTTAGGAAGAAATTAAGACTTAGTTCTAAAAAAATTTACCAAGAAAAACTAGATATTGATACCCGGCAAGGACCAATTATGAACTAGGGTCGAAATTAGACTCTAAGGTAGAAACTAAGTCTCAACAATGATTTTGGGGTTCTTTGAGGAGATTAGAGAGTGAGGTTAAAGAACAAACTTGATAGAACTTTGATGAACATTGATTTTAGGTGATTTGAATTTGTATTGACTTTGTAAGAGATTTGTAAAATCAGGGTTTGTTCAGGGTGATTCTAGATTTGTGAAATAAAATAGGTGATAATTTTTGGAGAATTTTGTAAGTTTGGCAATAGATCTGTAAGTGAAACTTTTAGGATTTGTGAATATGTATGTGTTCAATATATGTTGTGAGTTTGTGCTTGATCAAAGGGTTGTATCAAGGATTATTGAGGTTTATGTAGGTCAAGGCCTTGGAAAATAGAGTTTTAGCTATAGTGAGAGTTTCTAAGATTTCTTGTAATCTATCATTTAGATTGAAGTGAAAGTTATATATGTGAGTAACAGATTTATTTTCCTACATATATGAAAAATTTGAAATCAATTAGACAATTTGATAAGGTGATATTGATGTTGGAAATTCAACATTTAGATTGATGAAAGAGGTTGGCCAAGATTTGAGCAAATATTAGGGTTGATCTTCTTTTTTGGTGAATTTGATCTTCTTCAAAAATCTTGTACTTGTTGCCAACTTAATTGTGAAGAGGTGTGCAAAATTTGGGTTAAAATAAATGGTTCATTTATTAGTTATTGAGATTTAAATCTGATATAGGAATTACTTGGGATTATTTGGGATTTAGTTAGGATAAGTTTAGGGTTTGATTAGGATTTGGTTCAGATTTATTTAGGTTTTTTTAGGATTTGGTTAGAATTTGTTTATGATTTGACTAGGATTTTTTAAGGATTTTATTAGAGTTTGGTTTGGATTTGGTTAGGATTTTTTAGGATTTGCTTAGAATTTGGTCAAGATTTATTTAAGGTTTGACTAGGATTTAGTTAATATTTGTTTAGATTTTTTTAAAATTTGATTAAGGTTTTTTTAGGATTTGTATAGGATTTGGTTAAGATTTTTTTAGAATTTGTTTAAGATTTGACTAGGATTTGGTTAAGTTTTGTTAAGAATTTGTTTAGGATTTTTTTAGGATTTTTTTAGGTTTTGGTTAGGATTTGATTAGGATTTGATTAGGATTTATTTAGGATTTGCTTAGGATTTATTTAGGATTTGGTTAGGATTTATTTAGAATTTGTTTAAGATTTGACTAGAATTTATTTAGGATTTGAATAAAATTTATTTAAGATTTGACCAGGATTTGTTAAAGGTTTGATTAGGATTTGATTTAAGGTTTGTTTAGAATTTATTTAGGATTTATTTAGGATTTCATTAGGATTTCATTAGGATTTAATTAAAGTTTTTATTTTAATATTTTATTAAGATTTCTATTTTAGTATATTTTAAAATTCTATATTATTTCTTAATGATTTCTTTCAAGGTTATTTTAAGAATACTTTCTATTTCCTACATAATTCTTTTGAAATTTTTACTGAATTTGATTTTATGTTTGATTATATTTAAAAATCTTTAATTGTAATTAGTTTAAGAATCTATTAGACTTTTAAGACTTGTTATTGCAATTTTCTTTTTATCTTCCACAACCAGGTGTCTGGGCATTCTCAAGCCAAACACCACATAATATGACATAGTTGTCATATTACGTACTATCTAGCTTGAGAACACACCGAGCGTCTAGCTGTGGAAGATTAAATGATGTTTTGGAAGTATCTAAGTAGTCTAGTTGGTTTCAACTATCTAAACACAAATTATTTCGGATTTCAATATAAAAGCTTAATCCCAATACAAAGTTCTTAAAATACTATCTTTAATGGCTTCTAGATATTATAAGCACAGATTCTTTTATTATTTGTTATTTTTATTTTTATTTCATTTATTTATTCTTATTTATTATTTATTTATTCTTATTTATTATTTATTTATTCTTATTTATTATTTATTTATTCTTATTTATTATTTATTTATTATTTATTTATTATTTTAAATCTTAACCCTAGACATCGAGCCTCGGCAAGCTGTAATTCTCAATCTGATCGTCCGATTGTTGTAAGACTTCTACCACTAGTGTCTTTACAAGTCTTTTAAATGCTTAAGAAGTTCAATCCAATTCAACTTACAGATTGCAAGAAAATACCGTAAATCCACGTTGAAGTCCCTTGATAGCTGCCTAGAAGGTTGATGATGAACTTTAACTTACAATTTCTCCTTCTCTCACCATTAATTCTCATTAAAACTTTGTGTGTAGCTCCGCCTTTGAGTCTTTGACTTAACATATCAAAATTCACCTCATTCCAGATATTAAAAAAATCCTAAATAATTCTAATATGCCAACTTTTGATACCTCTTTATACTAATGATCAAATATCTTCTATCCGTACCATAAGATTAACACAAATTTTTGCATGCACTTAGTATATTCAACCATCTAGACACTTCTAAAATTTCAACCATAGATGTCTCTCCAATTTTACAAAATAGTCAAGATTATTAGCATGTACTTTATTACAAAAATCCAATTCACTAATACAAACACTGACTTTGAGCAATGATTGCAAAGTCCTCTGAAATCCTATGAAACCCAATTCTACACCTTTCGAAAGAGCTTGAAGCTAGCTCTTTGATTCCAAAACCTTGATCTTCCAAATATCCTTTTCTTTATCTTCTCGTTTCCTTTAACTCCATGAGGTCTCCTATTCTTCCGCCCTAGACTCCAAATTGGAACAGTAGAGCCACATCCATGGAATTCTTGCCTCTAAGAGGATCTTTCTACAGAAAAGACATTTCTTCAAAATAGCATAGAGAATAGAACAGCTTGAAATGGAACTGAAGCCTCCGTATTTGGGACCTCATTAGGTTGCTCAACAGAATCAGGTCCCATACTAGGTAAGAGGCCCATACGAGGACCTGGATTGGATGTCTCCATAATTGAGTCAAATTGATCTTTCACATCAGACTTACTTGAATATTGAATTGATCTTTTGTCTTTTTATCGACTCTTGGTAAGAACGGCTCAAATTTATTCCACCAAATTTACCGGAGAATCTTGAGGACCTCGATTTATCCCCTCAATTTTTCCCTGGCTTTGGATCTACTGATCCCGATTATTGAAATTGAATAGAGTATTACATTACTGATAAGTATGCATCGACTGCTTGTTATTCCCACACACTGGCACGTAATTGTCATTGGCTCTAGGATTGGAACCTTTACTAGCACAATGACCAATTTGCCTGCAACGGAAACAATAAAGTGGTCTTCTTACACCTCTATCAGACATATTAGGTATCTCCACCGATATATACATACTAGACTTCTTCCATATAGGGTTAAAAAATGATCTTGGTCATCTCCTTGATATGGAGGGTACTTGGTTCGATGACACCGGTGGAGCATACGTTGTTGTCACGTTCGATGGTACAACTTGCAATGGAGTGACATTAATTGGCCCCTGAATATTGGCATTGGAATTGGCTACTATTTCTAATATCCAAGATGACTAAATATTAATAAATCTTTTCTATTTATATTTTCACCATATAATTGTGTTACAACATGACATCGATCTCTTTTGAATCTAAGCATCCTCTCGTATGCACCAAATAACTTAGTTGTTGTTTGATTTATAATACGTTCTCCAAGTCTTTGTTCAAATCTTCTTCATCACTTTTGTTATCCAAGTCAATTTCATCTTTATGTTGACAAATATCTATGTCTTCACCAAACTCTTTTATATTTATTTCTGTTTATCTTTGTTTAAATATTTTTACTTGCTTCCTTGTAATTGGTATTTTTAACTTTGTTCCATCTAACTCTGGTAATGAGTAAGTTGTATTATCATGAACAGTTGTTACCATATACGGTCCAAACTATTGTTTAGAAAATTTCCTTAAAATTCTATGTTGATTGTCCAAGTTACTACCACAGATCAAAACCCAATCACCTTCTTCAATTACTTTAGGCCTCAATCGATGTTGCTTATCAAATCGTGCCTTGTTTTATAACCTTGATCTTTTTAACCTTTCTAATGTTATTTGCACATCTTCTGATCTTTGCTCTAATTGTTGAATTCTAATAGCTAGAAGTTCTTTTCTTGTCAATCCATCTTCCCATGGTAGCACACTCCAAGTAGGTACTTTTCTTCAATTGGCATAATTGGTTTTTGACCTGTCATAAGCATAATAGGCATATATGCAATTACTAAGCTATGAGTTGTTCGATCAATCCATAATACAAATGACAAAAGTCGTGGCCATTCTCTAATCCTCCCATTACAAGCTTAAGTTAATGCTTTCACAATCGGTAGGTGACCACACTCACTTTTTGCATATCCTTCAGGATTATAAGCAGTAGTCAGTGATACTTTAATTCCACATCTTTCAAAGAATTCATGAGCTTCTTGTGTATTTAATTCTCCAAGATCTGCTATGATTTTTCCTACACATCTATAGTGGCAAATAACATCTTCAAGCAAAAATCTACATATTCCTTCTATAGATTTTATTTTCAATGCTCTTCCTTCTACTTGATTTGATAAATCTTCATGAGCTAAGACCAAATATCTCATTTGCCATAATCCGATTGGCATAATAATCAAATCAACAACCCATTTAAAATGAATAGCTAGAGGATATGTAGGATGAAGACCATTTCGATGTCGTATATTAGAATACATTTGATAAATTTCACATGACTCTACAAATAAGAGCACATCTCGATACAGATTTTTCTACCAATATCGTTCCTTAAGCTTAGCAAAAGTAGTCCAAATTCTTCTTTGTCCTGCCCATAAACTATCATGAAACCTCTTTAATAATTTTTATTTCTCTTCTTTATTGCCTATCACTCTTTGTGGCATTCCAATTCCTTTCTTTGGTCTCTTCCATAAGAATCTTTCTTGAAGCAAAAATCTATATGGCTTATTTTTATTTGTTTAAATTTTTTTGTGGACCAATTTTTTTGCTTAGTCAAGGTATTCAAGCAATGACCAATATCTAATAATTCTCTTTCATAAAATTCTTCAAGAAATATCTTGTCTTCTTTATTAATATTTGTTACTAAATAGAATTTTGATCCAACATCATCAATGTCTTCAACCATTTCGTCTTCTCTTTCATATTTTACTCTAGATAGTATGTCTGCTACTAAATTATCTTTTCCAGCAACATGCTTAAATTTCAGATTTAATGACTTAATATAAGAATCCATCTTAACATTGCAATATCAGGCGTTGAACAATTAGTAATTATTCCAAGCAATGGCAAGCAATCCGATTCAATTACTATTGCTGCACCAATCAAATAATCTCTTTTAGCTTTCATAGCCAAAACAACTCTCCAAAGTTCTCTTTTGACTTGCAAATATGCACGTTGACGAATACTTAAAACTTTAGGTCCAAAATAAACTATAAATCTATTTCCACTTGAATCATCTTGACCTACATCTCATCCAATAGCAATAGGACTAGTATCCAGAGTAAGAATTACTTGTCTATTACAGTCATACTCAATTTTTCTTAAAATTAGAAGTGTCACTAATAACACCTTTAGCTTTTACATTGCTTCCGTATGCTTTCTTTCTTATTTAAATCAATAATCCTTATGTAATAATTCATACAATGGATCTGCTACATGAGCATAATGAGGAATCCATATACAATAAAATACACAAGCTCCCAAAAACCTGCGTTCTTCTGTTAAAGAGTCACATGAATCCTTCATCCTTCCAATTGCATCAACTTTGCTTGGATCTGGCTTTCTTTCATAAAATCCACACAAATATCTAACAATAAGAACTTTCTTCATTCCAAATGTAGATTTTGTTCTTGAAAGTGTAAGATGAACCTCTTCAAGTCAAGTTAAAATCTTTTCACAATCGTATATATGATCAACAACATATTTGCAACACCCCTTTTCATCTAAAGTTTCATCTTTTTTTCCTTCTTTACATCTTTTGATAGGAACATCATCTCAAAAAGGCATAGTTTTTTCAGGAATGAAGTCTCTTAGTACCTTGTTCATCCATTCATCATATGTACAACTGAGTTAGTAGCACCTTGTCGGAGAGTACACATTTTAAGCAATTCAAGTGGCATTCTCATTGTTGTTAGATCTCTACTCCCATGCGTAAGTTGAAATTGATCATAACCCGAATATAAATCACCCATTGAATAAATTGCCCTTTCCGCAAACGCTTCTGTAAACTTATCTACTAAAAGTCCTATATCTATAATTCTTATAGTAACTATATTCATTGGCTACATATCTTGAATAAAATGTAATTATCCATTTTTCTTAGGCACTGTAAACCAACGACTAGAATATGGAGCAAAAAAAGGCTCCAAAATTTTCATTCGCATCTTTTCTTTCAATAATTCCACCAATTTAGGTAAATGTATCCTCGGCACGGAAATTGGCCTTAAGTTCCAACGCACATGAGGTACTGTAAAGATAACCATAAGAGCAAAAACATTAGGATCTATACATCCTATTTCACGAGATCCAAAGACAAATGATTTACCTCATTTTGTAAACATTTTTTTTAAAATATTCAATTTCTATTGGAAATAAAGAACCATCACATCCAATCTTCAATTCTTCAAAAGTCTCCTTTGTAAATTGATGTCCAATCTTCTTTGGATTTCTTAAACTCTCTTCTTTTGATGCTTCTTTCATTTGTTCTTTAGAATCTTCTAGTAAAGGTCCAGCAAGAAGTTTTACCTTTTTATCTACTATTTTATATTTTGTCTCTACAATAACTTCTGGTGCTTGAAAAGATTCAAGTATAGAATAAACCTCCCTCAAATGAATTTCCACAATCTTATCATTATCTCCTAATCCAATAGATGCAATTAATTCTAAAGAATCCTCTAATCAATTTTCTTCATAAACACCTAAAATATTCTCATCATCTTTTAATGTCTCTAACTTGCATAATTCCTTTTCAATACTATATAATCTTTTATTTTTATTTTTTTTTTCTTTTAAAATCATCAACTTTCTTATACATAATATTTCCATTCTCAAAAATACCAATAAAACTCGCATCAAAGGTACCTTCATATCGCGAGAGTACCTCCTCTTTTGTACCTCCATAATCCCACTTTATAGTGGTACTTCTCCAAAATCCTTAAATCCTTCAACAACCCTTAGTAATAGTTTCTCCCTCAATCTATCTTGATTTCATTCATAATTAGTAGGTATTGTTAGAAATTGTATAGATTTCCTTCCATCTTTACTATGTACCCTTGCATAAGCAGAACCATCGTCAAATACTTTTATTTCCATTCATGTTGCCATAATATAAGGTTTTCTTAAAATCAATGGATAAGACGTTGTATCTTGAACAAAGGAATGTTGTTCTGTCACAACATCTCCAATCCAAATTTTGACATCTTGATAAGCTCAATATAATTTGCCTCATGTATTATTAGCTGCTCGTATTATCCATCCATGTTCCATATCAATTGGCCATTTTTGCTTCTTATAAAGATCCTTAGTTATAAGTTTTATTTCAAAACCATGGTCAACTAAAGCAACTATTGGTTCTTCTATATCTCCTACTTTTATCAATACTTCAGTAGTTACCATTGTCCAATGTTTTTGAGTATAATGGCTTGAAGCTTCCATTTTCTTATCACTATAATCTTTAAAATGTATTCATTGATTATATTTATTCTTTTCATTTGTTGATTGCTTGTAACTATTATCAACGTCTTCTTCATCTTTATATAATCCTACATCAATAGCATGACTCATTCCAGCTTCACCTATTAATTACCTCTTTTGTTTAATACTGTCAATGATAACATCATGAAACTCCTTCTTTGTAATTTCTAAAGTTTCTTTCAATGTGAATTCCACCTTAGCATTTAATATATGTTCTTCCAACACTTCTTTTAAATTTTTTGCCACTTCAATATCAGAAAGTAATTTATAAGCAATTGATTTACCTTTTTTTTTTTTTTTGTCTCCTTTGTTTTTCTTCCAATGATGCCAAAGTATCCTTTATAGGTAATTCTTGTGAAGTTGCCTCACTAGCCTTGTTTCTTCGAGTTTGCTTCTTAGAAGAATTTCCTTCTCTTGTATCATCAAAATTTCCTCGTCTCTTTTCTTCCATTAAGGCTTCATGTTGGCTCTTAGCAATATATGCATGAACTGAAAGAGATTCAACAGGATCTTCCCAACCTATTGCACCTCGTATTATAGCTGCAGTCCTCAATAACGCTTTCCGAGGTATTTTTCCTTTTTGCATTGTAAAAATGTCAGAAGCCCAAAATTCACTAGTTTCAATACTTCCACCAAAGTCGTCATCTACTCTAGCGCCATAACTTGCACTCTCTTATGTTGCTATTCTATGTTCTATTAAATAATCTTGAATCAATGCTCTCATACCTCCCTTGTCAAAATTGGTTTGAAAGAGATCCTTTGTATCCTTTAATACAATTTTTCCATCTTTCTAGTAAATAACTCCTTGCTGAACCATATTATTAAATTCATTGCAATCCTTCCTAGTATATGAAATGTCATCATACCAGATACATCTTTGAATATATCCTTGTTTTGAAACATTCTTCAAATTATTTGTAGAAGTATTTTCTTCAAGTCTAGCTAATTTGATTTGAAGATCTCGCATTCCACGTATAATTTCTTCAATCTCTATCTTTCCTTTCTTCGATAAAGATATTGAAGGTTGAACAATAGACATTATTGGTCGTGTTGTATGTACGGAAATTTTAGGTGCTTGTACTGCTTTTGGAATATTACTCCTATCTTTCCTCGTTTCTCTTTTTGCAAGCAAATCCACCGTATTTTTAATATTTTTCTATTTTGTTGTCAATCCTTCATCTTCTTCTTTGTCTTCAAGAAGCAACTCCAATTTCCCTTGCAACTCTCCATCAGCAGCTTGAAGAAATAATTCAACCTTGTTCGGCTCTAATGTCAATTTTTCTACCTTCGATAATTGAGAATACTACCTCTCAAATTTCCTTACTAGCTATGTTGTTTGTAAATTCTTATTAGGTCGCTCAATCCATTCTAGAAATAATTTCTTAATAACACGATCAATGTCTTCTAAGAAATATTTGTCATTTAATGCATGTGAAAAAATCTCCCATGAATTTCCATGATGCTCTATAATTGATGTAATATGCTCTCTTATTTCCGATATCATGGTAAGTCCAAATAATTCAACTATCTTCTCAAAAACCTGATTTAATTCTATTTCCCAAACATAACATCTTAAATACCTTGAAATATTCCTTCCATCAAATTGATCAATTTTATTGACCATTGCTTGCAATGCTTTAGTTGCTAAAGCTTCTTTGTGATTATTGCTTTACTGTTGCTACATAGATAATGATAAGGCTTGAAACATACTAGCAAAAGAGGGATCCATGTACATACCTTGTCTTTTAGAAGAAGCTCGACTTGAAGCTCCTTCAAAATTTTTATTCTCATTCTCCATAAAATAAAAACAAAAATAAACGAATTCCAATACTTCCCACCTCAAGCATTTCACATTGGGTTCACCACGTATATCGTATTACGTCCTATCTAGCTTGAGAATGTACCAGGCATCTGACTGTGGAAGATAAAACGATGTTTTGTAAGTATCCAAGTAGTCTAGTTGGTTTCAACTATCTAAACACAAATTATTTTGGATTTCAATATAAAAGCTTAATCTCAATATAAAGTGCTTAAAATACTATCTTTAATAGCTTCTAAATATTATAAGCACAGATTCTTTTATTATTTATTATTTCTATTTCTATTTCATTTATTTATTTATTTATTTATTTATTTATTTATTCTTATTTATTATTTATTTATTATTTATTTTATTTTTTATATCCTAACTCTAGACATCGAGTCTCGGCAAGTTGTAATTCTCAATTTGACCATCCGATTGTTGTGAGACTTCTACTACTAGTATCTTTACAAGTCTTTTAAATGCTCAAGAAATTCAATCCAATTCAACTTACAGATTACAAGAAAACACCGTAAATCCACGTTGAAGTCCCTTGACAGCTGCCTAGAAGGTTGATGATGAGCTTTAACTTACAATTTCTCCTTCTCTGACCGTTAATTCTCATTCAAACTTTGTGTGCAGCTCCGCCTTTGAGTCCTTGATTTAACGTATCAAAATTCACCTTATTCCAGCTGGTAGATCTCAGATATTAAAAAAACCCTAAACAATTATAATATTCCAACTTTTGATACCTCTTTATACTAATGATCAAATATCTTCTATCCGTACCATAAGATTAACACAAATTTTTGCATGTACTTAGTATATTCAACCATCTAGACACTTCTAAAATTTCAACCATAGATGTCTCTCCAATTTTGCAAAATAGTCAAGATTATTAGCATGTACTTTATTACAAAAACCCAATTCACCAATACAAACATTGACTTTGAGCAATGATTGCAAAGTCCTCTGAAATCCTATGAAATCCAATTCTACACCTTTCGAAAGAGCTTGAAGCTAGCTCTTTGATTCCAAAATCTTGATCTTTCAAATATCTTTTTCTTTTTCCTCTCATTTCCTTTAACTCCATGAGGTCCCCTATTCTTCCGCCCTAGACTCCAAATTGGAACAGTAGAGCCACATCCATGGAATTCTTGCCTCTAAGAGGATCTTTCTACAAAAAAGATATTTCTTCGAAATAGCATAAAGAATAGAACAGCTTGAAATGGAACTGAAGCCTCCGTATTTGGGACCTTATTAGGTTGCTCAACAGAATCAGGTCCCATACTAGGTAAGAGGCCCATACAAGGATCTGGATTGGATGTCTCCATAATTAGATCAAATTGATCTTTCACATCAGACTCACTCGAATATTGAATTGATCTTTTGTCCTTTTATCGACTCTTGGTAAGAACGGCTCAAATTTATTCCACCGAATTTACTGGAGAATCTTGAGGACCTCGATTTATCCCCTCAATTTTTCCCTGGCTTTGGATCTGCTGATCCCGATTATTGAAATTGAATATAGTATTACATTACTGATAAGTATGCCTTGACTGCTTGCTATTTCCACACACTGACGCGTAATTGTCATTGGCTCTAGAATTGGGACCTTTACTAGCATAATGATCAATCTGTCTACAATGGAAACAATAAAGTGGTTTTCTTAGACCTCCATCAGGCATATTAGGTGTCTCCACCGATATATACCTACTAGACTTGTTCCATGTAGGATTAGAAAATGATCCTGATCATCCCATCGGTACGGAGGGTATTTGGTTTGATGACACTGGTGGAGCATATGTTGTTATCATATTCGGTGGTACAACTTGCAATGGAGTGACATTAATTGGCCCCTGAATATTGGCATTGGAATTGATTACTATTTCTAACATCCAAGATGACTAAATATTAATAAATCTTTTTTATTTATATTTTTACCATATAGTCGTGTTATAATACAACATTTTGTATATGGATCATTAGAACCTTAAGTATTTTATCTGAGCTTGTACTTTGAATCATTGCCATGCTTATTAGAACATGTCTTTGTTAAGATTTGAGTTCAATATCACTTATCGTCTAGAAAAACAACAACGTTTGTTTGATGTTCTTTTTAGACGTTCTTATTTTGGACCTAAAAAAAGAGATGTAGCTCTTAATCAATAAAGGATAATTTATTAAAGCCAAAATAATTTCATCTTTGAGTAGTGAAATCAATATTGATTGTTGATTCAACTTTTTTTATAAAAATTCAATCAAGTATGTCTTTTGATCATCTTGTTTATGATATCTAGAATACTTCTTTTAAGTCTCGTAATACTTTTAAGTTTGAGTTCAATAAAAACATATTTTATTTCAAAAAATATCTATATGTCTCAAAAAGAGAAGCACGTTTATGTGTTCTTCAAGCACGTCATGACTTTTCAATAGTAGGATATTTTAAATACAATAAGACTTTGGAGCTAATATGAAGAGACTTTATTGGCCGCAAATGTGGAAGGCTATAAAAGACTTTATTCAATCATGAGATATTTTTTTAAGGTCAAAAACTTCTTAGTATTGACCTTATGGATTTTTTCAGCCATTACTTATTATAGAACAAGCATGATCTTCTATTTTTATGGATTTTAATATGAATCTTCTAGTCTCAAGACGTATGATTCTATATTTGTGATAGTAGATCATTTTATCAAAATGGCACATCTTGTACCATACACAAAATTTATCACAAGTATAGAAATTGCCAAGTTTTTCTTTGATAATATCTATTGATATCATGAATTGACAAAAGATATAATATCGGATAGGAGGACTCAATTCATATCAAGATTTTGAAAAATTCTTTTTACAATTCTAAAGGTGGGTATAAAGCTTTTTCGACCTTTCATCCTCAAATTGATAGATAGATAGAGCGCATATATTAAGTTTTGGAGTAATACTTAAGATATAATATTAATTATCAACATGACGATTAGAAAACCCTCTTGCCTTTGGCAGAGTTTGCTTATAATAACATGGTGCATTTTTCTATGCAACAAACACCTTTCTTTGTGAATTATGGTTACCATCCACAACTTGATATTTTTGACTTTTCAAAAGTTGATAATCCTGTAGCAAAAGGTTTGGAAAATCGTTTTTCAAACCTACATGCAAAATTGAAGGTGTAATTAAAGATAGCTCTAGAACGACAAAAGATCAATACAAATGCCTATCAAAAGAAACAACCATAATTCAATGTAGGTTTGTTTTTGCTAAATCATAGATCAAATCCTAATTAAAATCTAATTAAATCTTAATCAAATCTTAATCAAATCTTAGCCGAATTCTAATTAAATCTTAAAAAAATTTTAAACATTAACCAAATACTAATGAAACCTTAATAAAATCCTTCATAAATCCTAAAAAAATTCTAAAGCCTAAAAAAATTCTAAATAATTCCAAAATAATTTTAAAAAAATATTAATAAATTATTATAATTATTTTAAAATTTTAATTAGTATTAATTAAATTTTTGATCATAACTAAAATTTTATTAAAATTTCAATCCATACACAATCAACAAACAGATAAATTCATCACATATTAGAAGTCCTATAGAACATTGCCACATAGCTTTTAGTTGGATAGTATATATAGAGGCAAGAGTGAAGCCCTCTTTATTCTTATCAACTCTTTTCTTGTTTTTAGTCTAGATTTAAGAGTCTCTAGTTTTCCTTGTCTTTTGGCAATAGCCAATCTAGTTTTTTTTAATATACATACTACTTTATTTCTATTTTTTTACTTTTATTTTAATAAAGACTTTTTAAGTTTATGCATCTTCTTTTAATTCATGTCCTTGACACCTATAGGACCTCCAAAACGTATTGAGTTTGTAAGACATGCATCTTAATTTGCAAGGCAAATTTTTCATAAGTATGCCATATAGTAAGCTTGCTCAGCAAGCTACTAATATATGATTAATTTATTGGTCAAATATTTATTCTATAAATATATGTTAAATCAAATCAACATCTATGAAGCTTCTCTAAAAAATATAATGAAATAAATTTACTTTTAATGATTTCTACTTAATCATATAAGTAAATATCATAGTAAATATATATGTCCATAATATTATTTCTTCTTTTAGGGAGGAATTTCATAAGGAAAAATCTTCATATGTTGAAGGAATTGAAGATGCAGCAAATTACATTTGCCACATACTCTGATCTTTGTTCTCTTTGAAGATTGTTGATAGATCCTTTCAACTATTAATGGTATTTTATACCAAGGTAGGAAGACCACTTTATTATTTGATTTTTGTTGATGTCTTTATAGCTCCCTTCAAATGAAACATTTGAAATAACGTCAAGTGTCATTTCAACCTCTAATAAAATCACCAAACATTGAGAGTTTCTTTCAAGGTTGTGATACCAAAGACATTGTATCTTGCCATCTATTTGAAGAATGATGTATTGTTCTTAAGAATCTTCGTCTCAATTATGTTATTTTGAAGGTTGTAATAATTACAATATTTTGTCTGCTAAATTAGCAAGTGATAGCTCTTGAATTGAATCTGTTAGTTGTTGATTAATTATTTCTTTAGTATCATAAATGTGCAAAAGTATCAAACAAAAGTAGAACGTAGAATGCTATCTTTTTTGGATCTTGTTTCTTTTATAAGAAAGATTTGCTATTTTTTTATCTTAGTTTATATAGATGTCATCAATGATAAACTTCAAAATTTTTTATTGCATTCACAAGATTCTTTTTTGGCTTTGATGTACGTTCACTAATATCATGTCTATACCAATGAACAAGATATTCTAATCTATTTTGATGCCACCTTGAATCTAAGACTTTTTCTACCTTGAATTCTTAATTATTATTCACTTCTTTAGAAGTAGTTGGCATTTGTCTTCTTCCCAAGATATTCATTGTCTTATATGACTCAAGAAGTAATACATAGAATACGGGATGGATCTTCATAGATTTTGACAAATATAATTAATAAGCAATAGAATTGACTTATTTATTAATAAAAAAAAGATTCAAGCTTACAATAGTCCAACTTCTTACAAAGACAAATAGTCTTGATATTGCAACAAAGTAGCTTTATTTTTTCACTCACAATGAATTGTGATTATTCTTTGCAATACGCATATGCATTTATTTTTTGTCATTCTTGAGTTCCTTTTAACTATGCCTTTATTGTTGCATGTAACTCTGATAAACGATTTATCAAATCTTTTGTCACAAGATTATCAACTTTTAAAAAGTCAAAAGTATCAAATCATGGATGATAATAATAATTGACAAAGAAAGGTATTTATTGAGTAAAACTATATATTGACTTATTTTATGCAAACTCTTTCAATAGCAAAAAAATTGTACAATCATCTTCATGATAATTGGTAGTATACCTCAAATATTGGTCTAAAATTTGATTCATCTGGTTTGCTTGTCCATTGATTTGAGGATAAAAAGTCAAAGAGAGCTATATATCTACCTTTAATATCTTAAAAAGTATTCTTCAAAATCTCAATATAAATTAAGTCTCCTTATTTAATATAATATCCTTGGACAATCCATAATAACATTAGATATTGTTAAGAAAAACTTAGCTATTTCTTCACCTATGATAGATTTTGTACATGCTACAAAATATATCATTTTGATAAAGCAATCTACTATGATAAATATAAAATCATATAAATCAAAGATTGAAAGATCCATAATAAAATCTATAGAAATAAAAGACTATAGTTGTTCTAAAATAGGTAATGATTGAAGAAATCAAAAAGATTGATGACAAAGAATTTTGAAACTTGAATAAATATTACATGATTGTATAAAGTTTTTGACTGTCGATCACATTTGAGGCTACCAAAAATCTCTAAATATTAGCTCCAAAGTCTTATTATATCCAAAATATCTCACTATTGAAAAGTTATGACAAGTTTGAAGAACACATAATTATATTTTGTCTTCTAAAATATATAATTCTTTTTTAAAATAGAAAAAAAAATTTAGATTCAAATTTGAAAGTATTATGAGACTTGAAAGAATTATTCTTGATATCTTGAACAAGTGGATTAGAAAACATATTTGATTGAATTTGCTTGCTAAAAATTGAATCAACAATCAATGTTGATTTTATTACTCAAAGAAGAAAATGCTTTAGCTTCAAGAGAATTATTCTTTGGTAATTAAAAGCTACATTTTTTTTCTTTTGATGCAAGTTAAAAACATCTAAAAGAAAAATTTACTAAACTTTGTTTTTTTTTTTGATCTATAGATGATCTTGAAATCAAATCTTGATAAAAATATATTTTCACAGGCTTGACAATGATTCAAAATATGTGTCAACATGAAATACTTGATTTTTTTGTAATCCATATATACAATTATTGGATTAGAAGTGCCTTCAAGATAATGATGCTATTTTTGAAATGAATCTATAATTACAAAAATTTCTTTGTTGTAGATCTTGTAATTAATTTTGGCTATTAAAAATTTATTAGAATGAAAGGCTATCAAATGGAGCTTATCATCTACTCCTACTTGTAATAAAACAACATCTATAGTAAAATTTAATGTGTATGTTTTTATGAAATGCCTTAGAAAAATTGACGTGATACAAAATTGGTATAAAAATAAATATTGTCTTCAAGGCTTTAAAAGATGTTTCAACTTCTTTGCTCTACTTAAGTTTGTTTTAACATATTAGACATGTAAGATGAGCTGCAACTTAAGAAAAGTTCTTGATGAAGATTCAAGAACAATTGACAAATTTTAAAAAATATTACACATCTTTGACAGTGTCGTAGTAGAAAGAAGTTGTCTTAAGCAAGCACTAGGCTTTTGGCTATCACTAATTGTTCAATCAAGCCTCAAGATTAAAAAAACTACAAAGATTATATATAAAATTGTTCCTATAGAGGCAATCACATTGATACATAAGTATCAAAGATCATCTAAAATGTGATAAAAATATTACAAAAACTTGTATATCTTTAAGGTAATTTTTTTTCAAATTTCAACATCTCATATTTTATAATTGGAATATTTAAAAAAATCCAAATTTTACATGAAGTACTGATGTACTTTTAAAAACTACCATAGCAAATTCCAACTATAAATTTGTTACGGATCTTGAGATTTTGCCTAAATTCTAACGATAGCTTCAAACCCTTATTTACATATGCCTATGTACAAATCTCTTTATATCTCAAAAATTAAGTAATTAAATACTATAAAATTTTGATATATAACTTTTAAACTTAATAACACACACTTTTAAAAATTTTGAGCCAAAATTTATCTAGAAACTCATAATATGGCTTAAACCATTACAATCAATAAAACGACTCACTTATTGCCTCTGAATTATATGTATTGTCTTTACTGCTCTATAACTTCTTTATATAAATTCCAAATATAAAAATTCTTTCAAAAAAGATATAAATATAAAAATAAACTTTATAGTTGCACCTTTTGATTTCTAAAATCTATTATAAAATTCTTCGTATCCTCAAAATAGCTATAATATATCTTAAAAAGACATCTTAACTTCAAATTGTTATAACTTCATCATCCTAATTTCAAATCTTCTAATATTTTTACACAAATTATAATCCAAATTATAATCCTTACAACTCTTACTTCTAATTCTAAAGTATCTCTTCTGAAGTTGTCAAAATCCTTATTAAAGTCACGAACAACCTGCTGAATGTCCATTGGACATAGCCTTCAATTAATAGAGATAAAGATCTTTATCTTTTATCTTCATCCAACCATGCCTTGATTTCATCCCTCTCCATAAGTCTCTTAGTAGTTAAGATCTAATCTTTAGGCTTCCACCTTCTCTTAAAGCTCTATACTGAACATCTAAATTCTATATAATTTAAATATTATAATAAAAATAAATAAAATTAAAAATAAAGTATTTTATATCCATTCTAATAAAATTAATTTATTAACCATTCTAATACTATCAAGGATATGAATTTTGAAAAAAAAAATCCTCAATACACTCTTGTATCACTAAAAAGAACTAAAAAGTCACTCAAAGTTGATATAATATTGAACTAAAATAGCTATTGCTAAAAATAAGAAGATTAGAAAGTCTTGATAAAGGACTAAAGACTAGAAAGGCAATGACAAGAGTGAAGAAGGCTTCACTCTTACCTCCATACATATTCTCTAACTAGGAGCTATGTGGCAATGTTCTATAGGACCTCCAACATGTATTGACTTTATTAGCCACATGTCTTAATTTACAACGTAAGTTATCTATGTATGCGGCATATAATTAGCTTGTTTTACAATCTAATTCATAGAGTTAACTTGTTCTATAAGCTACCAATACGTAATTAACTTTGTTGGCTAAGTTTCTAACCTACAAATATATCTAAAATCAAAATCATGTCTATGAAGCTTCTAGGAAGCTTTTTTAGAAGACTTTATGAAATAAATCTATATTTACCTACTTCTATATAATCATATAAGTAACTATTGAGATAAATATATATATGCTCATGACATTATTTTCTCTTCTAGGAACAAGTTCCATGAGGAGCGATCATCATTTTTCATGGATCTTTACAATTCTTTATCTTAATTTTGATAGATGTTGTAGATGAAAGGCCTCAATTTTCTTTATTGTATTTATAAGTTTCTTTGCTGGTTCCTATGAAAATTTACTAATATTATATCTAAACCAATAAATAAGATATTTTAACCTATTTTGGCACCACTTTAAATTTAAGACTTCTTCTACCTCGAACTCTTGATTATTATCCACTTCTATAGGAAGAGGTGGCATTTTCCTTTTTTTTCAAGATATTCACTATCTTATATGGCTCAAAAAGAGACATATAAAATAGAAGGTGGATTTTCATAGACTCTTGTAGATATAATCGATAAGCAACAAGATTGATTTATTTATAAATAGGAAAAGGTGCCAACCTATAATAGTTCAACTTATTACAAGGATGAATAGATTTAATATTGTCATGAAGTAACCATAACTTACCACCCAAATTGAATTGTATTTATTCCTTGTGATAGGCATCTACATTTGACTTTTATCATTCTTGAGCTTCTTTTAATTGTATCTTTATTGTTACATGTAGCTCTGACAAATGATTTGCTAAATCTTTTGCCACAAGATTATCAACTTTTGAAAAGTCAAAAGTATTAAGTCATAGATGATAACTATAATTAGTAAAAAAAGATATTTGTTGAATAGAAGAATGTACGAAATTATTATATGAATAATCTACCAATGGCAAAAGAGTTGTCAAATCATCTTGATAATAATTGATGGTACACCTTAAATACTGCTCTAGAATTTCATTCACTCGTTTTTTTTGTCTATGAATTTGAAGATGAAAAGTCAAAGAGAGCTTTATATTCATGTTTAAAATCTTGAATAGTATTTTTTTAAATCTTGATATAAATTGAGTTCTCATATTTGATATAATATCCTTTGGCAATCTATAATAGTGATAGATATAATTAATGAAAAGCTTTGCTATTTCTTCACTTGAAATAGATTTGATATGTGGTACAAAATGTATTATTTTTATGAAGCAATCTACGATTACAAATATAAAATCATATGAATTTGAACTTACAAGATCTGTAATAAAATCCATAGAAATAGAAGACTATGACTTTTTTGGATATAAGTAATAGTTGGAGAAGTTTATAGTATTGATAATGAAGAGTTTTAGATCTTGAACAAATGTCATATGGCTAAACAAAGTCTTTTACTACCTTCCACATTTGCAGTCACTAAAGATCTCTAAATATAAGCTCTAAAGTTTTTTAATATTCAAAATGTCTTATTGTTGGAAAGATGTAACATGTTTAAAAAATTCATAAACACATTTTTCTTTCTAAAATATATAGTCATCCTTAAAAATAAAGTAGGTTGTTCTTAAATTCAAACTTTGAAATATCATAAGATTTAGAAGAAAGATTCTTGATATCATGAATAAAAAAATCAAAGGACATATTTGAATGAATTTATTTAATAATGGTTGAATCAATAGTTAATATTGATTTTATTGCTCAAAGATGAAAATATTCTTACTTCAAGATGATTTTTTTTATTGATTAAAAGATTTGTCTCTTTCTTTTGGTACACGATAAGAGTTTTTAGAAAGAATATCTAATAAATCTTGTTATTTTTGAGGTTAATATGTGCTCTTAAAATCAAATATTGATAAATACATATTTCAATGGGCTTGGCGATGATTCAAAACAAATACAGACATAAAATACTCAAGGTTTTTATAATTTTTATAAATAGTCACTAGACTTTAAGCTCCTTCTAAATAATAATGTTATTCTTCAAATGAATCTATAATTACAAGAAGTTCTTTGTTGTAGATCTCATAGTTAATCTTGGCTACTAAAAATTTTCTAAAATAAAAGCTACTAGATGGAGTTTGTCATCTGTTTTCATTTGTGACAATACTACACTTAAGGCAAAGTCTGATGCATTTGTTTCCATAAAGAATATCTTAAAAAAGTCAATGCAATAAAAAGTTGATACAAAAGTAAATTCTTTCTTCAAAGCAATAATCATTGCTTTGACTTCTTTATTCCAATCAAGTTTGTCTTTACAAGTCAAACGTATAAATAGAATTGTAACTTAAAAAAAGTTCTTGATAAAAATTTGGTAATAATTAGCAAAGTCCAAAAAGTATTACATATCTCTTATTTTTTTTGAGATCTTCCAATCTATCATAGTTTGGACTTTCTTTGAATCCATTATAAAGCCTTCATTGGAAATGATGTATACCAAAAAGTCAACTTGAGTAGTGTAGAATATACATTTTTTTATCTTTGCATATAGTCTTGCATCTCTTAGTTTTTGTAATACACAACAAATATGAACTTCATGTTTTCTTTTTTATTCTTAGAATAGATTAAAATATCGTCTAAATAATAGATGATAAAATCATCAAGAAATTCATGAAAGATATCATTCATTAAATGTTAAAAATTAGTTGGTATATTTATGAGTCTAAAAGATATGACATTATATTCAAAATATCTATACCTAATTCAAAAAGCAATCTTCTATTTATCTCTTTTTTTTATGTACACCAAATTATATGTTCTTTGTAGATCTATTTTTGTATAGATTTTTGCTTGATTTAGTTGATCAAGAAGTCTTGAAATTAAAAGTAAAGGATACCTATTCTTGATAGTGATCTTATTAAATCCTCAATAATCCACACACATCCGTAGAGATCTATTTTTTTTCTTCACAAATAAGATAGGAGTATTGACTGGAGATTTAGAATGGTGTATAAAGTTCTTAGCCAAGTTTTTATCAATATACTCTTTGATTGCAACCAACTCATTTTATCATAGGCTATAGATTGGTCCAAATAGTGGTTGAATTCCTTCTTGAAGATCAATGGTACAATCATAAGGATGATACTCTAGAAGAATATTTATATTTTTCTTTCCAAAAAGGATTTGAATGTACTAGACTGATGAGTTTCTACTTATTTAGTAAGACTTTAGTTTAAACTATGGAAGAAATTAAGATTGAAAGAAATCTAGTCTATTAGAGGGTTATATCTTTCTAACTATAATAATCTTAAAATGATTGGATTAGAAGGAAATTTAATCAAAATAAATATTATTAAACTATTGTGACCACTAGTTGCTACTTCTATAGAAATAGTTTCATGTGTAATATTCTTAGAAGACACTGAATGTCAATCTATTACTTCTACATGTACAAGTTTAATTTTCTAAAATAAGGATATATCTTATTTTTTGACAAAGTCTTCATCCATAAAATAAGATGACATTCCTAAATCCAACAAGGCTAAGACTTTGTGATTTTTTGGTCCTAAACAAATTGCTATTGTTAACCAAGATGAAGGATTGGAAGAGAGAATAAAACCTTTACTAGATGTTGTATATGATTCCAATTGCATGGTCCTTATTGTAGTTAGAGAAATTCATTTTTCAACACATTTTTTTCTTTGGAAATTATGCTTCTCATTTTGTAATTGTATTTTTTTTGGATAATATTGAGCAAGATGATTACCTTTTTCACAATATAAGCATAAGCCGTCTTAATGTTGTTGATTCTTTTTCCACTTTATGAGAGGTTTAAAATGTACCATATTAATTTGTATTGGTTTTGGCTTTAATAAATAAGTTTTTGAAAAAATTAGGAGCTCCCATTATTATTTGATTTATTCCTCTTTGGATATATTAGACTTATTTATTTCTACTTCACTATTGAAACTTTGGATTAAACTACAAGAAAAATTAAGGTTACAAAAAATCCACTCTATTTGAGGATTACATTTTTTTAACCACAATAATTCTAAAATAACTAGATTAAAGAGAGATTTTATTACATTTAATATTACTATATTATTATAATATTTAATTATTACATCTAAAAACAATATTTTTATGAATAATATCTTTAAAAGACAACAAATAACCATCTATGACTTCTATACGTAGGATTTAAATTTCTTGACTAAAGGTATTTCTTGTTCTTCAATAAAATCTTTGTCTATATAAGAGATTGAGGCTCTTGAATCTAATTATGCAAAGACTGTGATTTTTAGGTCCTAAATACACATCTATTGTAAAAAAAGATGAAAGATCTAAAGAGAAAATAGGATCTTTACTAGATGTTGTACATGATTTCAATCGCATGGTCCTTATTATAGCTAGAAAAACTTGTTTTCTAATACATTGTCTTCTTTTGCAATTGTGCCCTTCATTTTGTGATTGCATTACTTTTTTGAACAATGTTGAATAGTATGCTTAATTTTTCCATAATATAAGTACAATTTTTTTTGAAAATGTTCACTCTTTTCTTACTTAGTGAGGGATTTAAAACTCATTGTATTAATATATATTGATTTTAGCCTTCATATATAAGTTTCTAAAAACTTGGAAGCTACCATCATAATTTTTTCTTCAACCAAGTCTTTGTTCTCAATACCTTTCAAATAATCAATTATTGCATTCAAAGATTTTTTATTGATAATATTAAAAGCTAAATCTTTAGAATAATTTATTGTTCAAGCCATGCACTTCCAAATAGAAGTGCGCCTATAAATCCAACTTGAGTAAATCCATCAAGATATTGGAAGAAATGCAACCTTAGATAAAACTTCATTTGATGCAAAAATCTCTAAATTTTTGATGTTGTTCTATTAAACTTATTGGTCATACTAATTTATATCTCCATCATACTTGTACAAGCAAAACTTCTTGAATTTGGTTGTGAAGTCGATCTACTTGCTTCCTTCTGCACAATTTTTTAATGTAGATTTTGAATTGTCCATCAAAAAAATATTATTATTTTTATAGTTGATATTAGTAATGTATGAAGTTTTTATTTAAAGAGTATTGATAAGTTTGTGAAGATTTATAATAATTACAAATTTATTCTCACTTCCACTAAGACTAGCATCCTTGATTTTTTCTTTTTGATTCAAATAACTTAAGAAATCTACAAGTCAAATAAGAGAAGGGTGATCCGCAACCTCTAATATCAAATAAAAATTTCCATAAAAAAGATAATATCTTTCTTTAAAAAATAAAAATAATAATAATAATTAATGTTAAAAAAAACTAAATGTTTTATTTAAAAATGCATAATCTACAACCTTCAAAATTCAATAATAGAAGTGATATAATTCACTCACTTCTAAAACAAGACAAAAATAAAAAAATTAGCATTCTTGTCGAATTGTCAGGGATATGAATTTCAAAGAATTAAAATATTAATACTCTCATGTGGCACTTACAAAGAAAAAATATCACTCAAAGATGATATAATAATAAACTAGAATGGCTATTGCAAAAGAAAAGAAGACTAGAAAGTCTGGAAACAAGATTAAGTATAAGAAAGGCATTGTCAAGAGTGAAGAAGGCTTCATTCTTGAATCCTTATATACTCCTAAGTAGGAACTACGTGACAATATCTTATAGGACCTTCAAAACGTGCTGACTTTGTAAGACACATATCTTTAATTGCAAGGGAAGTTTTTCATATTTTTACCACATAACTAGCTTGTTTCAAAAGCTACCAAAAAATGATTAATTTATTGACCAAGTCTCTATCCTACAAACACATGTAAAATCAAAGCTGCATCAATAAAACTTCTAGGATGCTTTTTTAGAAAGAATAATGAAATAAATCTACTTTTAATTATTTTTACTTAATCATATAGATAAATATCATAATAAATATATATGTCTTTGACAACCTACAACAAAAGAGAGGTTATTTGGAAATTAGAAGGTGTGGTTAAAAAATCTAATTTATAAACACTTCAAAGTTGATTAGTAGATAATCATTTAAGAAAGACCTCTTAAAAAGCAATAAAAATTTGGATTTTATAAGCCACCAGGATTCGAAAACAATGCTTATCATATATTAAAAAATCTAAGATACAAGAATTTATGTTTGTTACATATTTTGATCTTTATTCTCTTCAAATATGGTTGATAGGTTTTTTTAACTATTAATAATATCTTGTACTAATGTAAGAATACCATCCTATTATTTGATCATTGTTGAAGCCTTTATATGTTCTTTCAAATAAAATATTTCAAACATTGTTAAGAGTTGTTCCTACTTCTAATAAAATCATCAAATATTAGAAATTCTTTCCAAAGTCGTGATATCAAACATGTTGTATCTTGCCATCTATTTAAAGAAGAACATATCTTTCTTAAGGATCTTCATTTCAATTACATTATCTTGAAGGTTGTGACAATTATAATGTCTTATTTGGTAAATTAACAAATAATAGCGGTTGAGTTGAATGTACTAGTTGTTGATTTTCCATCTCCTCAATACCACAAATATATGAAAGCTACAAATAAGAATAGAAGATAAAATACTATCTTGTGTGGATCTTATTTATTTTTATAGCAAAGGTTTTCTATTCATCATTTTATTTTTTATAGATATTTTCAATAAAAAGCCTCAACCTTTTTTTGTTGCATTTACAAAATTCTTTGCTAATTCTTATGTGCATTTACTAATATCATATCTGTATCAATGAAAAAAAATATTCTAATTTATTTTGGCACCGCCTTAAATCTAAGACTTCTTACATCTTAAACTTTTCATTATTATCTACTTTTATAAGAAGAGGTGGTATTTGTCTTCTTCTCGAGATATTCACTATCTTACATGATTCAAGAAGAGATAAATGAAATATGAGATGGATCTTCATAGATTCTAATAGATATAATCAATAAGCAATAAGATTGATTTATTTACAAATAAGAAAAAGGTTCAAGCTTGTAATAATTCAACTTATTACAAAGATGAGTAATCTTGATGTTGTGATAAAGTAACCATACCTTGTCATCTACATTAAATTGTGGTTGTTCCTTGTGATAGGCATCTATATTGATCTTTTGTTTTTCTTAAGCTTCCTTTAATTGTACCTTCATTATTGCATGTAGATCTGAAAAATAATTTTTCAAATCTTTTGTTGCAAGATTATTAATTTTTGAAAAGTCAAAAATATTAAATTATGGATGATAATCATAATTGGCAAAAAAAATATTTTTTGAGTAGAAAGATGTACCAAATTATTATATGCAAAATTTGCCAATGGTAAAAGAGTTGTTCATTCATCTTGATGATAGTTGATGGTACACCTCAAATACTACTCCAAAACTTGATTCATCCATTCTATAATTATACTTTATCTTTTGAATGTATTATTGTCCTTCAAAATATAATAGATTATTCTTGAATTTGAATTTAGAAGAATCATGAAATTTAGAAGAATTATTTTTAATATCATAAACAAGAAGATCAGAGGATATACTTGATTGAACTTGCTTGAGAAAAGTTGAATTAATGTTGATTTTATTGCTAAAAGATGAAAACAATCTAGCTTTAAAAAAATCATTCTTTTTTAATTAAAAGATCCATCTTTTTCTTTTAATACAAAATAAGAATGACTAAAAAGTGTATTTGATAAAATTTATTATTTTTTGAATGAATTAATGATCTTAAAACCAAATATTAATAAAAACATGCTCCAATGGACTTGATAACAATTCAAAATACATATCATCATGTAGTATTTGAAATTCTTCTGATCTGTATACATGATGATTAGATTCAATGAACCTTCTAAATAATGATACAATTCTTAAAATGAATCTATGATTACAAAAAGCTCTTTATTATTGATTTCATAGTTATTCTCAATTACTAAAATTTTCTTAGAATAGAAAGCTACTTGGTAGAGCTTGTCATTTACTCCCATTTTTAACAAAATAACATCCCTAGTAAAATTTGATATGTCTACTTTCATAAAAAATACCTTAGAAAAATTAGCATGATACAAAATTGGTATAAAAGTAAATGTTGTCTTTAAGGCTTCAAAAGATGCTTCAACTTAATTGCTTCATTTAAGTTTTTCTTTATATGTTAGACATATAAGAAGAGCCACAACTTTAGAAAAGTTCTTGATAAAGATCTTATAATAATTAGAAAATTTCAAAAAATATTATACGTCTTTAATTATTTTTGAGATCTTTTAATCTATGATAGTTTGGACCTTCTTTCGAACTATTATAAGACTATTATTTGAAATAATGTATCTTAGGAAGTCAACTTTAATAGTGTAAGATACATACTTTTTTATCTTGGTATATAATCTTGCATCTTTTAGTTTTAGTAATACATGATGAACAGGAATTTCATGTTCTTCTATATTCTTAGAGTAGATTAAGATGTTGTCTAAATAATAGATGATAAAATCATCAAAAAATTTATAAAAGACATCATTCATTATATATTAAAAAGCAATTGATACATTTATGAGTCTAAAAGACTTGATATTATTTTGAAAATATCCATATCTGGTCCAAAATAAAGTTTTTTGTTGATTTGTTTTTATAATGCATGCCAAATTTTATGCTTGTTATAGATCTATTTTTATATAAACCTTTGCTTGATTCAATTAATTAAAAAAAATTAAAATCAAATGTAGAGGACATATATTTTTTAAGGTGATCTTTTTGAGTCTTCAATAATCTATATACATCTACAAAGATCCATTTCTTTTCTTCACAAATAAAATAAAAATTCCTATTGGAGATTTAGAATAGCATATGAAGTTCTAAGCCAAATTTTCATCAATGTATTCTTTGAGTGTAGCAAATTTGTTTTATAATAGATTATAGATTGGTCCAAATGGTGGTTGAATTCTTTCTTGAATATCAATGGAATAATCATAAAGGCAATGCTCTAAAAGAACATCTGAATTTTTTTTTCAAAAATATCTTGATAATCTTGGTATTGGCTTAAAATGCCACTTGAAATCTTTCTATCAATAATAGGTGTGACATAGCAAAAATTGACCCTTCTTTTGTAACATGCATAAATATTTTTGTACCTATTAATAATAATTTGGATGTATTGATCTTATGGATTTCTACTTGCCTAGAAGAATCTTGGATTAAATTATGAAATTAATTTAGATTACAAGAAATCTAGTCTATCTAAGAGTTATATTTTTTATTAATTCTCAATTGTATCTTTTTGTGATAAAACTATAGACATAAATATTAATAAAGTAAGTTCTAGTAGTTACCTATGAGATATTATAATTAATAGAGGCCTAATTTCTTGCCTATCACAATCTCAATTCTCTAATATTTTCTTTTAGTAAGTATAGCTACTATTTTAGAGACCTTCTTTCAATTAGTAAGGAGTCTATTGTCTTGTGTATTATCTTCCAATAATAACTCCAATTGTTTTTATAATTCATTATTGGTTGATTGAAGAAATAGCTCCATCTTATCTTTTTCAAAAATAAAATTTTCTATTCAAGTTAATTGATGAAATTTTCTCTCAAACTTTCAAAATAATTTTATTGCAATTAATCCTTTGTTGGATTTATTAATCCATTTTATGAATGATTTTTTAGTTATCCTTTTAGCATCCTCCAAAAAATACTCTTTTTTAGCTAAAAGATATAATCTTCTCATTTTTCTCCATAGATTTGAATAATCTTCTTTGTATGCTCTAATAACTCTAGTACAATCGCAAGCTTAAATATTAGGATCATTTTTTTCTTTGGTACTTTATTGAGCTCCATCTCTTGAAAATAATATTTCAAATACTTAGAGATGTTTCTTTTATCAAATTAATTCAATAAACCAACAACAGATTGTAAGGCTTTGATAGCTATTTTCTCTATATACTCCATGAATTGTTGTTGCTGTATATATAAAAAAAAATGTTTGAAAAATTTGAATTATAGCAAGATGAAGCTACAATAGTGATGCCTCAATGTAATTTCCACTACTACTTTCTTATTCTTTAGCCATAATAGAAAGCCAAAAATATTTCTTCAAAACTTTCTATTACAAATGTTTTATGTTTGATTCATCAATTATTGTATGGCATGATTTATAATCTAGGAATTCATTGGATACCTAGCTATAGAGGATTTAGCTTTAATTTATTGACCAAATTCTAATAAATGATTTATTCTTAATTTAAAAAATAAATAAATACAACAATATCAAAAGATATTCTACTAATAAAACTTTTTTATATTTAAGAAGGTTTATACATAAGGCTTTTTAAGATATCTAAGAATTTCTTAAGATCCATCGCTATACCAAATCATAATTAGCTATTTGCTAGTAAATTGGATTTTCAATAATTTCTAGGAAAATCCATAATCTCTTTTCAAAATCTCATCTTGATATCAAAATTTTATCATAGCTCTATATATCCATCTTAGTCATATATATATATAAAGTCTTTGCTCCTAAAAATCCCTTGATTCATACAAAAGATTCAAAATTATGGCCAAAAAACCTTCTACACCTTCACCTACAAGGATTCTATTATTATTTTTATTTTCTAAACTTTAGGATCAAATATCTCTTGATTTAATTATTTAATTTTTTTCATATTTATTAAAAATTTAGCTTATATCTTCAAAATTTACTACCAAAAACAATCAATTATAGATTTGCTTTTAATCTTCTAATATCCTAAAAATATTAGCAAGTATTTTAAATCCCAATTTACAAGTACCTAAGTACTATTTTCTTCATATTTCAAAAATCCAAAATTCAAATGCCAAAAATTTTTTTATATAGCTTTATAACATAATAATTAATATTTGTAAAAATTTTGGTCAAATATTTATTCAAATGATTGAAATAAGACTAGAACCAAATCACTCATGAAATTAGTTCATTGACAAACTTCAATTTGGAAGCACTATCTTCAAGTAGTTATTGCTCTTATAATCTAATTAAAATCTTTTATTATTAGTATATAAAATAAAGCCTTTTAAACTAAATTTTCAATGATAAATTTTATCCTAAAAATCCCTTCATATTTGTATGCTATGTTCCAAAGAGTGACAGTAGATACAAAATTGATACCATGAATTTGAGTGCCTATATCTCTTTCATGCAAATTCCAAATTATACAAAATTTGCACCAAAACAATATCTGAAATTCTAAACTTTATAATCATAACCATTGATATTCAAATGTTCTCAAAAGAGTAATCCTAACTCATAATAAGGCCTCAAGCAGCTTCCTTGAAGCCCATAGGGCATGGCTTTTGGCCAACAGGAATGGAGATTTTTATATTCTATCTCCATTCATCCATATGCATGGTCTAACTACTCTTTTTTATATAAAGAATCTATATCCAATACAAACACCTCTTTATCAACACTCTTATTAATAAAAGAAAGCTTAGACAAGTGTTTGAACAAGCATTGCCAACACTCTCTTTTTGCTCTTTTTTTCTTCTATTCTTTTACTTTTTACTCTTCTAAAGCATTCCAAACTCTCTCCTTTCCTTCTAAAAGTACCAAAATCCATTCTTCATCATTCTATTTTAAATTATATTGGTTTATTCCTCTTAATCTCTCTTTTCTTCCATTCACTTCATATTTCGCTTTGTTTTGTCTCAGATTCCTTCTCTCTACTTCTTATCTTCCAACCCAATTCTCTTCATTGCTTTTATTCTTTCTTTGGTGGTTCAAAGTGGCAATTATTGTAAATTAAAAATAAAAAAGTATTTCTACAAAGATAAGGTATTAGTTTTAAGATAAATATTCTAAAAGAAAATCATAATAAGTAAAATTTCTTTTATAAATAAATTTCTTTCATTAATTTTTTACATTCTGTCATAATAATTTTATAAAGTAGTTTTGCTACTTTCTAAAAAACATAACTTAAAAATTCTAGATTACTTGTATGATTCTTATTTATAAATGGTCTTATTTAAAGATTGATCAAAGAATTTAATAAGTTCCTTTATTTAAGATATATTGTCATTGAAGTAAACAAAAGTAAGAAAATTTTAATTACTTTTTAGTTAAAAAAAACTAAAAACTAAAAAATATTTTATTATTATCTAAGACTTTGTACATTACTATTTATCTATCATTTAAATAGAAATTATAATACATTAATAGGTCATAATACAAACTCTAAAACTATTAATTATTCTTAGGTACTTTAAATATATTAATAAGACATAAAATAAGTAAAAATATGGATTAATAGGCATTTAGCTTATAGTAAAAAAGTCTAGATATAAATTGAAAGAAACTTGTAAGATAATGTAAAAACTTTTAAGATAAAAGCAAATATAGGCTTATTAAAAATTTCACATAAAAATTATAAGATTAATACCTGAAAGATGAACATTTGTACAACATCTTTGAATTAGATTCTACAACATCAAAATTAGGACCTAAAACAAAAGATAATAAAAATTTGGATTTTGTAAGCCACATGGATTTGAAAAGATTAAAAAGAAGTCTACATTTTGAGTTTATGACTAATATTCTTTATGTATTCTATACATATTTACTTGCCAAAATGAATAAAAATTAACAAAAGATATATATTTTTAGTTGAATATTTTTTTTAAAATGAATTTAAGAGATAATTGATTACGTATCAAATAAAATGTTAAAATCGAATATATTTAGGATAAATAAAATCCATTGTTATTAAAATATTTCCAATTTAGAAGAAGTAAAATCTTAATTTCTAATATAAACTTTTAAAATTTATCTACAATTAATATTTAAAAATATTCATAGCCAAATTATTAAAAAAATTATTATTAAAAATATTTAATTAAATTTAAAGTAAAGATATTAGATAAATTTGAGTTATACCAATAGATCATAATTAGTAAAAATAATAAAATATACTTTCAAGTTGCTTGATTATAAATATATTAGATTAAGAAAATATGTTTTATTAATTTTACCTATTATTGAGTATTGATATTTACTTATTAAGAGTGATATTTGTAATGGCCTTCTATCTACATATATTACTTATAAAAAAGCTTATAAATATTAGTTAGTAGTTAGAAGAAGGAAAAGAAAGAACCTCATATCTTTTTAGTTATATATATAGAAAATAGGATTTATTGGTGATTTAAATTAATTTTATTACTATAAAAATTATCAAGATTAGAAAATATAGCTTTAATTTGATAATAAGAGGATGAAAAAGAGTAGAATCAATTCTTAAAGAAAACTTCTATAATACAAATAAACAATCTATTAAAAAATATTATTTGATGTTATTTTTCTTCTACATATACCTACACATCTAGAAGAGCTATGGGACAAATTAAAACGAAGCTTTTGTAACAATGTACATTATTTAGTGGCTTAAGATTATAGAATTAAAAGTCCTATGCAAAAAGAGATATTTAGATTATAAACTATTTCTTCTTCATAATGTTTTTTATAAATCAAACAATACACTTACTGATTTTTTATTGATGCCATAGTAGAAAATAATTTAGAGACAAAATGGTACTAATAAAGTGCTTACAAAGTATATAGCATAAAAATATAACAAGCTAAAATGAATAGTAAAAAATTGTTTGAAAAAATTGAATAATAATCAATGAACTTTATACTTAGATGTAATTGATTTGGTGGATAATAACCTTCAAAAAGTATGTCTTTTAAAAAAAAATAGTAGAAACTAAAAACATATTAGTTCATAAATCAACAACAATTAAATTTTGAAGTAAAAAAAAAGATTGTATTGTACATTGCTTTTTTTAGTATTACAACACAACTTTTTAGTAGATGAGGGATTATACACTATATGATCAATTTTTTTTCTTGGTATCTATAATAATTCAAATTGCAATGTTATGAAAACAAATATTATATGCAGATATTCAAAAACAATTGGTGCTTATTATTTAAAATAAAATACTAATGCAATATGAACATTGTGATTCGGCATTTGATAGAATCTTCTAAAATATACATGACATTGAAAATATATATTTGGAAAAATTATTATAATCTTTTATAGAGATTTTTGGTAGATTCTTCTTCTTGCTATAGAAGGCTCAAGAAAGGAGATTGTTAATGCTTCTTTGTAATGATCAAGTATTTGGTCTCATATTAAAGTATAAAAATTGGTCAAAATTACATATTTGAAAGGTGATTATGAAAAAATTCAAGTATTTGTTCAAAAGCTCTTGAAGATATGCATTGCATAACTTTAATATTTTTTAGGATTTTCTTTTATGGTATAATATTTTTGACTATGTCAATAAAAAAAAAATAAAAAAATAAAAAAAATACTCATTTTTATAGATTGTGATTTTAAGACTATTATCACATGTATTGTTTATGATCTCTATAAATAAAAATACCACATTCTTGAAAATCTATGGTATACATCTTTATAAAAAAAACATTATTACTTTGTTATAATTGCATATATCTTTTTTCAATGCCCTAAACTTAGAACTTCTTCAATTTATCTCACCATGGTCTTAACTTTTGAAAAGAACATTTTTTTTTTTTTTTAATTTTTTGTTTTTTTTATGGAGCTTAAAACATTTTCAATCTGCATCAACAAGTTATTATATTCCATGTTTTATTTTTGTGCTATATATATATATATATATATATATCTATATCAATCATATTTCATACAATGCCTTCTATATGATTGATATAGTTTTTGAAGGGAGACCTTAATTTTATTTTTTATTTTGTTTATGAACTAAGATCTTTATTTATTTTCTTCAACATATTAATGATCTTTGAAGGGGGCCTTCTTTTTTATTTTATATTTTTCTTAAGAGTTAAAAACTTTCTCAATTCACCTTAGCATTCCAGTAAATTATTAGAAGGTACTTTCTTTTTATTTTGTATTTTTTTCTAGTGCTAGAAGTATGGTTCATGTTCAAAAGAGTGCCTTTGTATTCTTAATTTTTTTAAAGAGAGACATTTTTTATTTTTTAATTTTATTCTAAGAGCATTATTGATGTTTTACAAAGTGGTTTGGCATAGTCTTGGTTTTTAAAGAAAGTCTTTGTTTTTAACAATACTAATTCCATACTATTAAAGGACTCATTTTGAGTACTTACTTCTTTTATTTCTTGCATTTATATATTAGAAATAGATAGTAAAAAAACTTAATCCATCGAATATTATAGTAGATCTTTCAAAATGGGTGAACAAAGGTTCAACATTAGAATCGTTGATTCAAATTGTTTATTTAAGATCAGACAAAGAAAGAAGATGTAGAGGTGAATATTTGATCAATGAGTTAATTATATCTATACAAAATGATGATCCACATCAAAGATTTTGCAATGAATTACACCTGGCCATTATGCAATTGACTAATCAAATTATAGATACAAAATTCTTTACTAGAAATCACAAGAAACAATTGGATTTTGTTTGAAGAATCTCATTATGTCCATCATTAGTACAAATTCTATTCAAGTTCAAGCAAAATTAATTTCTAATCAATGCAACACTTGTTCTAAAAATTAATAAGTGCCAAAGACAATTATTGAAGAATGTAGGAATAGAATTTAGAATCCATATTTGCACAAGGACAATTGTATGTTGTCTTTTGATAATGCTTTTTTCCAAATATAATCAAGATTATTTATCCTCTAAAAAGTAAAGACAAATAATTATTGTAAATGTGACATATTCCAAAATTTTATTACCTTGGATATTTTAGTTGTTGTAATATATAAGGATTGTCATTGTCAATAATATTAATGAAATATAAATAGTTTTATTATTATTTATATTATATATTATTTTATTAGTTCTTAATATTTTTATAGAAGTTGTTAATTTGTAACTTAACAACCACAAATTAAACTTTTTAAAAGCCTTATTGTCCCTATCAACATAAGTTTCAAGTAGAGCTATTTCAATGACATTATCTATTGTTTTTGATCTAGAGCTGATTTAGCCAAAGCAACAAGAAGAAACTTTCATATTATAAATAGTTGGCCTATGACTTAATTTGATCTTAGTGTGATTGTGGTGTTTTATATTTTATATTTTATTTATTTATTAAAATAATTCAATAGCAAAGCCATATATCTCTTTTTTTTCCAATGAGCAAATAAATAAAAAAATATATACATAGTTTTTAGTAGTAGTTGACTTTACTTGAGCTTCAATCACTTTGATACAAAAAAACCATGATGGAAATATATTATACAAGTATATTACTAACATGTGACTCAACAACCACAAATATATTATACAAGTATATTTACATCCTTTTTGTGCTTTATCACAGGGTTTCCAACCACACAGCACAGGTTTCCACTGGTCATCCTATATTGAGGGTGTATTGTGAGGGCAATTTAGTGTTTGTAATTTCCCTTTTTTACTAGACTAAATAGAGGTGATGTTTTGTAATTTCTGCAGGAATTGAAAGTCATTTACACGTGTATTCAAGTGCAAGGAAGCCTTTGATCACATCCTTTCTAAGGTGGGATGTATGGCCTCTCTGCTTAGGACTTCTTCTCAGGAAGTTCTTAGTGCTTGTAAGAAATAGTCCTGAGGCTCGGACGGCGCTAAAGTCGGCCAACACGCTGGCGTTTAATCTGTGCCTCCTTAAGGTCAAGGGCCCGTCGTTCATCTTCAATGGCTCGGAGTTTCGCTTGAAAATCCTGCTCGTTTTGCTCCACGTCAAGCAAAGCAGACACCGCAGGCCGAAGTAAGAGCTGAAGTTCCTCTCTAATGAGGTCCTTGATGACAGGAACTATTTCGCTGATTAGGTGATCCTCGTTTGCTGCTTGCTGCTCCATTTGCTTTAAAAGCGGAGATAACACAGCCATAAAGCAATCCTTCTTAGTTATGGAATCGGGCGTCCTTCTGTGGTCTGGATGTTGAAATATGCGTTCAATTACATCTTTGATACGATCGACTGCATCATTTCTTGCTTCTTCACCATCCTGCTGACACCAAGGCTTCTTAAATTTAGACATTGGCCCTCTGCTGCCTATGTGCTCCGGATGGATGTCAAGCGCACGCGATCCCTGGCGCACGCGACTTTCACACCATTCGTTATCGCCTTCATCTCCACGAGATTCCTGTACAACCATTCCTCTGCTCTTCGATCCAGGTTGTTTTTCCTTCGCTTTGGATCGCTTCTTCTTCTCCTGCGCAGCAAGAATCCTTTCCATCGTCTCATACCACCTCTCAGGGAATACCTGGGAAAACTTACTTGCTTTGAACTCTTTCCTTAGAGTACCCCATAGGTCCTCGCAACTTTTGGCGCTCCTCTCGAACTTGTATCCATCCAACAGAGCTTTAGAAATAGAATCCCAGACCTTGCCATTACATTTGCCAACCGCATTTTCCATCTCAATTAAGAAAGAGTCCTTCTCCTCATTACTCCAATTTCTAGATCGCTGTCTCCTTTCACAAGATACCGCAGCTGTGCCCATTCCCTTGGAGCCAGCTTCCTCAGCGTCTATCTTCCTTCTATTCGCGTAAAAAGACTGCGACCGATTGAGGGGCTGATTCGGAAGAATGATGTCTTTTTGCCTTCGATTGCCTTCAACTTGTAACCGTCCAACATCGGGTCTCTTCAACCTACCACCGTTGGAACAAGGAACTCCATGGACGAGCGGCAAGCAGGACGACCTATTGCCTACATAAGTCGTGGCTGTTACATATCCAACGGGCAACTCGGACGGTTCCTGAATCAACATCTGATTATCGCCGGAAGAAGTCGTAGCTGTTTCATTTTCAACATGCAACTTGGATACTCCGTGATCATTCATCTGATGCGCGCCGGAAGAAATCGCGACTGATGCACCTTCGTTAATCAACTGAAGTTCCTCAAAGGTAGGGAACGGAGCCCCATCTAACTCCAAAGGACTCACGCCCATCATAGAAGAAGTTGATGGCTCCTCTCCTGTCTGATCGGAAGAAGACAACCAATAACTCAATTCAACTGGCAATAATTCATCACCAATTGGTGCATTTCTTGCTATCCAGTTCTGCAAATGAGTTAAAAGCGACGATCTTTAGGTCACGGAAAGCTATGTGCCAAAGCATATGAACAGGAATTTCAGGAACACGTTTGACGAAGTTGATAGCACCCAAACTATCAATAACTCAAGTTACTTGTCGCAACAACAACTCTTGTGCAAAAACCTGCTTCAGAATCTAGCCTGAATATTAGAGCACCAAATTAAACCCACCATTATTGAGTGACTCGGAGTCGCAAACGGCAAGAATGCGTCTGCTGCAAAATGGTCTAGAAGCGCTCCAAGAGAATTAAGTCGGGAGTACAACAGATTATCGCAAGAAGCACTCATTTAGCTCACAAACAGATCTACGATTTCTTCCCCACTGAAGTTCTTTCTCCAACTACCTTTCTCGGATTAGATTCTAAGTAGAAAGTCTGTACTCTAACTAGGTGACGGACTCTGTCAAACTTGACTCGGGTACCAAAGTGCGTCATCCCAGAAACCGAGGATCTCTACACAGGAAAGGAATCCTGATAGTGGGACGAATCCCGATAGTAGAGAAATTTCAGACAGGAGAGGGCATCCTGATAGCAAGCAAGACGAAGTGGGGAGTCTACAGATTAGAACCAAGGTAGAAGAAGAAACGAGTCATGTCCGATCCAGATTGCAAGCAGGGTCTGATAAGTTGAAAATTCAGCTCATGTTTCCCTGGACCATTAAAGCCCTGCGAAAACAACGTAGTTATTTTCACTTGGATTTCTGCTCCGTCGCTTTGGCAACTGAGCTTGGAAGCTCATTGTCGCATCGGCCTCTCTATCCGTTCACTCAGCAATACGGCTACGTATTCTATGATATTTTGAGCTTCAACATCAAGTTCATCCCACTGGGAAGTGAGAAACTGCTGAGCGCCTGAGTTTGGAAGACTGTCGAACTCTGCTCTCGATTGTGTGCTAGATTATTGTCTTGCCGTTCCTGGTTCTGCTCCAGGTCGAACAACTTCTTCACGAATTGTGGGTTCCTTTCTCAGTCTTTTTTGGCATGCTGGATTCAAACCCCCTGTGTCTAGAGATGTTATTTTTTAAGTCTAATTAGAAGAGGTTTTGTGTTTTCTGTATTTAAATGCTTTTTGAATTTGCATTCTTGTGCAAATCTTTCCACTACACCACTAAGTTCGTCAAGATTTTCGATTGCGTTTGTTGAGTTGTAGCAACTTTGTCCGCTTTCCAGTCAGCTGTAGTATCGATTTCGGGTCGCCTGAACACACTCATAAGTGGAACTGGGTTGACAGGCATCCCCAAGGAAGTGAAGGTGGACGAAGGCACCAGGAATAAGATCATGGCATGTAAGGAAATGGTGACCTCGGAAGTTCTCAATCACTGGAGAACGCGACGTAATGCCAACATGAAGTGTTTTGCAGCTATGGAGGAGCTTGCAGCCGTGATTGATCGTCTGAATTCCTTCAGTTTCCATTGCTGCGAAGAAGATTCAACTGACTCCGCACTTGTGCATCCAGGCTACAGTAAACCTACTGGCAAGGACATCCTCCTGGGGTGTGGCACCGGAGTCGTGCGTGAGCTTGTAGAGCAACGTGTCGAAGATGCAATCGACGAAGATGACCTAATTCCTCACGAATCCTTGGAGATAGACATCGATTTAGATGGTAATCGAATTCGATCTCTGAGTCCGCACATCCATCGTCTTCATAGGCTGTACACCAGGACATATGGGATTGATAAAGAGCCGACGGTTTCTTTCAGAGATTTTGTTCATGGTTTTCAACTGGACTTGTCTCCTCCCAGTCCGAGGTTTAGTGACCTAAAGACCAGGTTAGCCCCATATTTCAAGCAGTGCATCCATGATGCCCTTGAACCTCTACTGGGGCCTGTAGCCGCTGTTGTGCAGAGCCATGGGGAGGAGGAGCGGAAGCAACGAGAGGAGTTTCTTGGCCTAGAAGAGAAGAAGCTGGCTCTGAGGCGCAAGAAGATTCAACGTCTCAAACGTCACCGTGCTGGCCGATTCCAACCTTGCCGAGGGCATCTTGGGCATACTCGTCGCGGGCCAAAACTAGGTTAGGGCATCGCGTGACGTTTCCTGAGGCTGATTGGCTAAGAGAGAAGTCCAGTGTCTGGACAAAACTGTGGATACCTTAGATAAGAGTCGTGCAGTAACATGTTGGGTCATTCCGAACATAGACTTCTGCCCTCGGGTATACTCAGTTTTCTAAGTTAAATAAAGTAAAATGAAATAAGACTAGAGCAGTGTAAAAGATGTAAATGTATACTAGAGCAGTGTTCCATTGACTGTGTACGTCCAGATTGAGCTCTGACAGAATGTAAAAAACACATGTTCTTCCAGCTGAAATAGCTAAAATAGACAGTCAACCCTGATAGCCATGTTGGGGTGGTTGTTGGTAGTTGAGATACATGGTTAGTGAAGTGAAGGGAATGATGTCGAGACTCATTCATGTATATAATCTCACTATTTTCAATGCAAAGATATCTTTGTAGTGCCGCTGCAGTAGCACTGCACTGTTGAAATGGATCTGATTTAAACAAGCTCTTATGAATGACTATGGTCTATTTCGTTTCCGATGCAACATGGAAAAATTGTGATGCAGGAACTCGGTGTTGAATTTGTGCTGTGCATCAGAGGAGTTTTTCGAGCGAAATTGAGATATCGATATAGATGAGACTGGATGTGTGTTGTGTGTGTAAACCATGGAGCAACTGAAAAACCATTAGGTAGAATAATTTCCAGGCCATGGTTTCCAGTAACGTAGAAGTCCTCTACACCGAAAAGCAGCTCCCTCCAGATCAAACTCCAAAGAGAGATTTATGCCTGTTGGTTCGGTAGAAAGATCCTGAACAACGTTCTGAACATCTTCATGTGCACTACATGACGAAACACTGCAAGAACACCACGATATTCTCTAATAATTTCATATGCCATATCCTCGAAGCTCATCAGGCAACTCGTGTCTTTGAGATTTGACTCCACTGGCAATCGCATCCTGGTCGTGCAGTTCACTAGAAATCATTAAAGTAACTCAAGGAGGCTGGCAAAGACCAAGAATGAAAGGAAAAATAATAAAAAAAAAAAACCCAACTTAGAAATAGTGAAAAAATTCTACTCTCCCGAAGTGGGAATGCTACATGATTCACCCACGGAAGATGTCACAAGCCAGCTGCCAATGTGCCAATTTTCAACTCCTAGTATTTGGTTTGGTGGATGGTTATCATACAATGGAAAATACTGTAGTGCTCTAATATTCATTGTCATGTATTTTCCATGTACAGTACAAAATGCTTCGTCACACATATTCATGTTCAGTGTTTCAATATATGCTTCAAGTCCTCACATAGTTAAAAACATAAGATTGCACCTCATATGTAGTGGCATGTAAAGAATGTATCATGTTGCTAATTTGTAGAACTTGACCATCAAGCTGTTAAAACTTTAAACGGTGCAATGAAGACTGGGTTCTGATTAATGTTTGAGAAGTAATCTGATCACAGCATTCCTACCAAGCCACCAAAACCAACCAACTCTACCACGTTCCCTCTTTCTACCGCTTATACAGAAGACTACCACGTTCCCTCTTTCTACCGATTACACAGAAGACTACCACGTTCCCTCTTTCTACCACTTATACAGAAGATGTAACTTTCTAAGCTAGTTAACCTATACAAGAAAAAAAACAAAAACAAAACAAAACAAAAGAAATAGAAATTCTTAAACCTTCTATAGCTTCTTATTAAAATTGTTGGTTTGTTATACCAAAACAATTAGAAATACTTAGATTTTATTTAAAATATGCAACCAACAAATAAGATATCTATTAGGAATATAGAATCTAAGCTGATGTTGGACAAAGCTGCAAAGACATTTGCATGCCAAGCAATCTAGTCTATTGTAAACTTACATTCTAGTTATGATTAATTCCAATTGGCTAAGATAAGTAAAGACTTGACTGCTAAGAAGACTCATTTAGGCTTGGTGTGTATGTGTATACTACCACAAGGTACAATTAATTTGGTGACTTATATGTAAAATGTTATAAATCAAATTTAAGAGAGTTTTTATAAAGAAAAGACCATACATTTTTGGGATGACATTCCTATTAAAGGTTGTAGGAAAGAAGATAAAATTGTAAGTATAGATAAAGATGGATGTAGGATATTTATAAAAGAACATATTGACAATATTTCTTATATTTTAGAAAAATATTAAATTAGAAAATAAATTTTAATTTGAAGATATTTTTATTTAAAAATAAAAAAAATTGGTTTATATAAATTATACATTAAAAGAATTACGACATTGATAAAAAAAAATTAGAAATCTTTATCTAATATTATTAATGCACTACTAAAGATGTCAAACTATCATTCTTATATTTTTTACAAATCCAAGACAATTCATTGAAGGTCATGATGTCTTAAGAATACCATTTTTATAAACAACTTCAAGAAGAAGTTTTGGCATCAAATCATATATAAAGGAAGAAGATTTAACTTAAAAATATTATCAATATGTTATATTCCATCATTAAATTATTAATTTTCAACTTAGATTCGGTATTTATTTTATTACAAATTTAATATATAAAATTAGAAATTTTTGTAGAGCCTAAAGATCTAAAATTTTAATTTTTATTGAAAGATCAATCACAATAATTATCACAAAAATTATTATCTTGTAGGCATTCTTTAGACAAAACTAAACTATCTAAATATTAGATATATCTAAATTATAATTAAATTTATAATAAAAATCTTCAAAAAGATGTTTAAGTTTTAATTGTGGTGTTGCAAGTTGGAAGTGTTGAACCACTAGGTCAAGATATTACTTTTCAAGAATTTTTTTAAAATATTAACTCAGATGAAATCATCTAATTATATTCTTTAATTCCAAGAAGAATTGGATATAGAAGTTGATTAAAAATACATATTTATTAATTGAATAGAAATCAAAGAGCACTATTTATAATAAATATTATTCAACAAATGATAAAGCTTTTGCAAATGTAAAGAAAAACAACATAAATGCTTTATGTAGAACTTGTTACTAAGAAAGCTTGTGATGTTATACATATACAAAGAATATTTTAGAACCTTATAAAAATATTTTACATCATGGTTGATCTTTGTAGAATATTTTAAAAAATTTGATGATAATATTTAATAGTTAGCTTAGAAGTTGAGTTTTATTAGGTGGTTTTCTAAGAAGCTTCTAAATTAACTTATAGCTCAAGCCACACAATATAGTTTAGACTTCAATTCTATTCAAAAAGCTTCTAAATGAAGGTTATTGAGTCTAAGCCATTAATTCATCTACCACCTTGCATGACAAGATATGATACGCTTAGATACCAAGTCTTTGATCTTGTAAGTTATACAAGTAAAAACAAAATTGAAGCCTTCTTTAATTCTATCAATGTATTTTTTGAATTAGTTATTTTTATGGCTAATAAAACTATCTTGTTTATTGATAATAAACATTGATTATTATCTTCTTAGCTATTTTTTATTTTCTATACATATTTTAGTCTACATTGCTTAAAACTACATTTTCTTGATTAAAATTCTATATGTATCTATCATATATAAGTGAGTTTTTTTTTACAATTCTATTATCCAATATCATTTAATAATGTTTGAAATAATTTCTTATAATAAAATCTTAAATTTTTATATAACTAACATCCACCAAAAAACTTATCAAGGAATAAGTTTTCATTCAATTTTTTTCATTATACCATTAATTTCTTTAAATATTATTTTTTTTATTTTCTAAAAAACAAAATAATGTCCATATTTCATATTTCATCACTTTTAGCTCAAATAAGGTTTTTTTTAAGGATAAGAATTTAAAAAAGACATGTAAGTAAGTAAAATAAATACAAAAGAAAGATGAAAAAATGATAATAAGAAAGTAAGTATATTTAAGAAGAAATTGGAATAACTATTGCTAAAAATTAGAAATCTAGAGAAACTAGACTAAAAGCAAGAAAAGAATTGATAAGAATGAAGAAGGCTTTATTCATGCCTCTATATATACTATCTACTTAAGAGCTAAGTAGTAATGTTCTTTAGAACCTTCAATACATATCTAATTTACAAGGCACATGTATTTAACTTGTGAGATAAGTTTCTTATATAAGCACCACATTGTTAGCTTGTACTACAAGTTACCAACACATGCAACATATAGCTAACTTATTGGCTAAGTTTCTAACATACTAATCACCTATAAATATATATAAATGTGCCATTACATCTATGAAGCTTTTAAGAAGCATCTCTATAAGATATTATCAAATTAATCTATTTTAATCTATTTTTATATATTCATATTATCTAGATAACTATTAGACTATATATATATATATATATATATATATGTTTGTGACATTATCTTTCTTTTTAAAAATGAGTTCTACAAAGAATAGTAATCATATATTGATCAAATCTAAGATGTGACAAATTATATTTTTGACAAACTTTGATTATTGTTCTATTCAAAGATAATTGATAGGTCTTCTCAACTATCAATAATGCTCTATTCCAAGGCAAGAAGACCATCTTGATATTGAATCATTGTTGAGGCTTCTGTAATTTTCTTCAAATAAAAAATTTGTTATACCATCAAAAGTTGCTCTTATTTCTATTAAAATCACCAAACATCAAGATTTTCTTCTAAAGTAATATCAAATGTATTATATCTTTCCATCTATTCAAGGAAGAGCATTTTATTTTTGAGGTTCTTTATCTTGATTACATTGTTTTGAACGATGTGATAATTATAATATCTTATTGAATAAGTTAGAAAATGATAGCTCTTAAATTAAAATTTTCAATTGTTGAATTATCATTATGTTAGCATCACTAATACAAAAAATTCACAATGAAAGATAGGATGCAATCTTCATTAAATAGTGTTTCTTTTATAGGAAAGAATTGATGAATTCTTCATCTTAATTTTAATAATTGTTGTTGATGAAAAGCTTTAACCTTTTCTACTACATTTATAAGATTCTTTGTTGGCTTTTATGTAAATTTATTAATATTATATCCATGCCAATAAATAAGATACTCTAATCTAAATTAACAATATCTTGAGTCTAAGACTTCTTTTATCTCAAATTCTTAATTATTATTCAATTTTATAGGATGTGGTGGCATTTATTTATAATTATTTTTTGAGATATTCATTGTCTTATATGACTTAAAATGAAACATATGAAATACAAGATAGAACTTCATAGATTTTGATGGATGTAATAAATAAGCAATTAGATAGATTTGTTCATATATAGGAAACGGTCTAAGTCTATGGTAATCCAACTTGTCATAAGGACAAATAAACTTGATATTATGACAAAGTAATCATGCCTAATTGCCGATTTAGAATTGAGGTTGTTCCTTACAATAGGCATTTGCATTGAACTTTTGTTATTCTTGAGTTATTTTTAGTTTTGCCTTTATTATTGCATGTAGCTCAAATAAATGATTTGTCAAATCTTTTGTTATAAGATTATCAACTTTAAAGAAGTTAAAAATATCAAGTTCTAAATAGTATCTATAATTAGATAAGAAAGATATTTATTGAATAGAAGAATTTATTCTCTTATTATAAACAAAGTTTTTCAATAGCAAAAAAATTGTCCAATCAACTTATTGGTAGTTGATGGTATATATCAGATATTGCTCTAAAACTTGATTTATATACTCCAATTGTCTATAAGTTTGAAAAACAAAAGCTAAAGATAGTTTTATAGCTAGTTTTAAAATCAATTTATTTGTCAATATGTTAAAAAAATTATACTTTAATATTAGAAGATCCTATGAAAATCTAATAATTGAATTGAATTATATAAATTAATTTTGATTATCTTCTTGATGTGATATTTCAACTTCTTTTAGAATATGTTGGAGCAATAGAAAGTAAATGATTTGTCTTACCTTACTTCATAATTTTTTTTTTTTTTTTTTTTTTGAGTATGTGTTTAAAGTTTTTAAAATATATTTGGTTAATATGGTACAAAGGACTAGCAATGAATATCTAAGAAGAAAAATTAGTCCTAATATTAATATCCAATATATTATGTATCATCTTCAAATACCTAAATCTATTCTCTATCAGCTTTAGAATTGCCATCAAGTATAATATATTAAAGATTTTGCCACTATTCTTATGTATAAATTAACATTCAATTCTTGGAATTGAGATCTTTAGAAATTCTTAACTTAGCAATAAGATATCTTTGTGAAAAATCTTCTCTTGAAATTTCAATGTTTTTGTAAGATCTAATTATTGAAAAGAATACTTTGTTTAAAGACTATTTGGATTCAAAGAAATAAATTTGTGCTTGAAAATGATGTATAAAGTACATTTCATACCAAAAATGTAGTCTAAAAAGATCTTATTAAATATGGACAAATTTGCTAGAAATTTATTGAAAAGAGAGTTGCAAAACACCAACACACAAGTTCTATTTACTCAAGAGATAGGACAATCCATGGATGGCCAAATACATAATTGGTTTTAGATGTAACACAATCATTAGATGGAATTCTAAAATACCTTGGTGTAGTATAATCCTATACAAAATTGTGAAGGGACTTGCCTTGGTAGTTGTTTAACATTCTCAATAGTCTTAGTTTTATCTCCAAGTATAAGGAATTAAGTAATTTGTTGCAATTATTCTACTCCACAAATGCATTTTATATGCCATGTTTTTGTATCAAAAAAGAAAAAGAAAAAGTCATGGCAGATGGATGACAATAGAAAACTGTAACATTGAAAATTCTACATGCTGAACATGAAATTTATTGATTTTAGTACTTCTCTTGTGTTTAATTTGCTGCATATAATTGGCATGGTGATTTGAAGACATTCCTGCAATAAGATGGAACCTTTGAAAGGAGAATCAATAAACAGTGCCAGTGTTGTTAATGATTGTGGTTCAGCTTGGTTTGGGCAGTCTTGTGATACAAGAGACATATTTTTCGTTCCCGTGGAATGCGGAGCTGAGATCACTGACGTTGAAAGAACATAAACAAGATGCAAGGAAATACCGACATTAGACTCGTCCTGCATTCGGATGTCAGCAGCGGGGTTCAAATTCATGCTCCTTTGCGTAAAGTAGAACTTGAGTCTGACACCTTAGACCATGGAAGATGTCCACAGGAAAACATGTTATGAATAATATCAAACTTCTACATCCCTACTTGGCTACTAAAACCATCTCACAGGGACACAGAACCCCTGACTGAAACACCAACCATCAGTGTGTCTGGGGAGGGCGGATGGACGGAGATGGCACGGCTCCCTTGCGTAGAGTAGAACTTGAGTCTGGCGCCTTAGACCATTTAAGAATTATTTTAGTATCTTTGGATTTTTTTTTAAAATCAATTTAACCAACTTTTAGAAGCTATTATTATTTATGGAAGTACAATTATAATGGAATATTTGTATTGTTCACATATAGAGATAGATAGTTGGAGTTTTTTTTGGAAGTATTTAGAAGTTTCTAGAATTGGAACTAGGTTGGTGGTCTATGTGGGATCCTCCATGGAACATTGTGAAAGGTCTTAGGGCGATTATTTGGATTAGATCCACCTCTATAATTTTTTAATAGGAATGGTTATCTTTGCAGGATCCACCATTATAGACATTCTAGAAAGTTCTAAGATAGTTGGAAAAAGTATAAATAAGACTGGTCAAAGCAATTTGAACATTTGATGAGATATAATTTCGGTCTTTTTTTCTCAATAAAGCTTAGTTTGCATTTTTTTTGCTTTGTTTTATTCCTTTTATTTTTTTTGCTCTGTTTTGTCTTTTATTGTTTTATTTTTTTAATTCTATTTAATTTTGTTTTAATTTTTTTGTCCTACATTGTGATGGAATTTATGTTCTTATAGATAATAAGGATTTTAGATCTTAGAAAGAATTTATTCTTGTTTTATTAATATCAAAGTGAGTATTAGTCTATTTTTTGATAGTATATTGATAGCTACTATTTACATAAAGGTTAGTTATTATGGTCACATCAAGTTTTATTTTAGGGCTACTATGAGCTATTTTTAAGCAATTAGTTGAAAAGTGAGAAGGCATAATGATAGCAAAGTCTTACAAGGAAATTGCAGTATGACAAATATGGTGGAACCATTCCAAATGAAAATTTAGATATAATACCTTCTAGACTATATAGCTACTCTCCAAGGCAAAATAAAATCCTCTAGGATAAGGAAGTTGACATTTGCTAGGCTAAAATTGAATAAGTTCAATACATATTTTAAGACTTTAAGGCAAAAAGATGTATGCCAATGGCTCTTTAGCATGCAATAATACTTCCAACTATGTGGGACAAATACTACTAAAGAAATTATTTATGCAACTAATTATTTGAAAAGCACAGCAATCATTTGGTGGCAAAATCAAGCTCAAAACTATAAAGTTCAAGGTGGATTTTGTATTTAGAAGGAGTTTGAAACCGAGCTTAGGAATCAATTTTGGCCTATCAATATAAAAAAATTAGCAAGCATTCAGTTGGCTAACCTTATACAATTCAAATCAATCATGTTGAGTGCTTATAGATTATGGCTTTATAAAAAATTACATCTCAATTAGAATTATTGATTGATTTGGAATTAAAACCAAGGTGATTAAAAGAAAGAGTATATACCTAGCAAATGATCAAGAGAATATATTAAGTCAAACATGTGAAGAAGAAACCTTGAAGTTGAGTGACATCTATACCTTAAGGAAGAAAGTTATGATAACAAAGCTCAAATATGATGTTATCCTTGATATGCCATGGCTAGAGATGGAAAATAAATAAGTTGATTGGTTAGAATGGACAACCTTCTTCAAAGATAGTAGATGCAATGTGGTTGTCACGAATATATATAGATATTCTAATAAATACCTATATGATTAAATAAAAATAGATAAAAGTAAATAAAACTAGATTAATTTCAAAATATCTTCTAGACAAGCTTCCTAGAAGCTTTGTAGATGCTACTTTGACTTTATATGTATTTCTAGTTGATTGATAGATTAGAAATTTGGTCAATAATAGGACCACATATTGATAGCTTCCAAAACAAGTTAATCATATTATGTAAATATAAAAAAAAAATCCTTACAAATTAAGATATGTATCTTACAAAGTCAACACATTTTGGAGGTCCTATAGGACATTGCTATATAGTTCCTAGTTAAGAGTATATATAGAGATAAGAGTGAAGCCTTTTTTAATCTTGTTAATATATTTCTAGTACTTAATCTTATTTCAAGATTTTCTATTCTTTTTATTTTTAATAATAGACATTCTAGTTCAATACTATATCATCTTTGAATGACTTTCTAGTTCTTTTCAATGTCATAAGAGTATATTGAAGGTTTCCTTCTTTGAGATTCATGTTCTTAATAGTTTGACATGAGTGCTAATTTTTTATTTATATTATTTTTTAAAAATGAGTGGATCATCCTACCTCTATTATTATATTTTGAAGGTTACAAACTATCTACCTCTAAATAAACAATCTTGGTTTTTTAACATTGATCTTTACTTAAAAGAGAATGAATTATTATTCTTTATAAAAAAAATTATTTAATATTAGAGATTACAAATTATTTTCTATTAATTTAACTTTTTGAATTTTTTTGAATTATTTATAGAAAAAAAGATTATGGATGCTACTTTCAACAACAATGAGAATAGATTTGCAACTATTACAAATCTTCATGAGCTTGTCAATACTCTAAGAATAGAAATTTCATATATTTCTAATATGAATTATAGAGGTACTATTCCTACATCTATGGAAGAATTTTAGAGTTTGTAACAAGAAGTTGTGCACTTGAAGAAAGCAAGTAGATTAACTTCACAACCAAATTGAAGAAGTTTTGATTCTACAAGTATGATGATGACAAGGATTAGTATGCCTAAGAAGTTTGATGGAACGAAATCAAAATTTTGAGAGTTTTTGCAACAAGTCAAGCTCTATCTAAGATTGTATCGCTTCTAATACCTTGATGGATTAACTCAAGTTGAATTCATAGGTACACTTCTTTGAAGAAGTGTTCTTTCTTGGTTTGTATCTTTAATGAAAAAAGATTTATAACTCTTTTATGATTTGAATTCATTCTTAGAAGTATTTATGGCTACATTTAGAAAAAGTGATTGAGAAAGAATAGAAAAGAATAAGCTCTTATCTTTATGGCAAGGATCATGATCAACCACCATATATGCTACTAAATTTCAAAACTTTATTTGTAATATGGAATGGAAGGACAAAGCCCTTATCAATCAATTTTGATATAAATTAAAGAATAATGACAAAGATTTATTATTAGTAATGCTAAAAAAAAATATTTAAAATAATTTATTATTCAAACTATTGTATACAACAATTTATTATTTGAAAGATGTCAAGAATAAAGATTTGGCTAGAGAAGAACAACTCAAATAATAACAGCAGTTTTTAAATTTTCAAAAACTTAATTATCAAGACCAAAATCAATGCAAATTAATATAATATGTTTAAAATCCCTCATAGAGTACAAAAAGACTTGACAACGTCAAGAAAGCTTATGCTTAAATTTTGAAGAAGCTAAACATATTGTTCAATATTGTCCAAAGAATAACACAACTACAAAATAAGAAGCATGGTTGCTAAAAAAGATGATGTATCAAAAAATAAGTTTTTTTAGCTACAATAGTGAAAATGTGGCTAAAATCTTACATAACTTCTAATAAAGGTCCTATTTTCTTCTCAGACCCCTCATCTTATATTATAATAGAAGTTTATGTAGAACCAAAAAATTACAAAGTCTTAGCTTTATTAGATTCAAGAGCCTCAACCTATTTTATAGACAAAGATTTTGTCAAAAAATAAGAGATATTATTAGTCAAAAAAATTAAATCTATACATGTAAAAGTCATAGATGGTCATTTGCTATCTTTTAGAGATATTACATATGAGACTATTCTTTTAGATATAACAATTAAAGATTATAATGGTTATATTTAATGTAATACGATCTTAATCCAATTTGGTTATTTTAGGATTATTTTGTTTAAAAAAATATAATCTTCAAATAGATTGAATTTCTTATAATTTTAATTTTTTTGATAGTTTAATCCAAAATTCCATTAAGTAGGTAGAAACATATAAGTCTAGTACATCCAAATTCTTACAAATAGGTATGAGAGCTTTCATGCATGTCATAAAAGAAAGATTATCTTTTGCTATATATGCCATGTCTATTTTTGATCGTAAGAAGATGTCAAGTAGTATGCTTAGCTAATATCAAAATTTCTAGGATGTTTTTAAAAAGAAGAATGTAGACATTCTTCTAAAATATTATCATTATGATTATTCAATTGATCTTCACTAGGGAGCTTAACCACCATTTTGACCAATCTATAGCTTATCACAAAATAAGTTGGATGTATTTAAAAAATACATTGATGAAAACTTGGCTAAAAATTTCATACACCATTTTAAATATCTAATTGACGCTCTTATCTTATTTGTGAAGAAAAAAGATAGATCTTTGTAAATATGTGTGGACTATCAAAAACTCAACAAGATCACCATCAAGATGTCACAAACATATATAGGTATTTTAATAAATAGTAATATGGTTAAGTAGGAATATATAAAAGTAGATAAAAGTAGATTAATTTCATAAGACCTTTTAGAGAATCTTTCTAAAAGCTTAGTAGACAATGCTTGACTTTACATATATTTGAAGTTAATTGATAGGTTAAAAACTTGGTGAACAAGTTAATCACGTATTGGTAGCTTGTGAAACAAGTTGACTGTATGGCACACATATAGAAAATTTATCTTGCAAGTTAAAATATGTGTCTTACAAAATCAACACATTTTGGAGGTCCTATAGGATATCGCCACATAGTTCCAAGTTGAGAGTATATATGGAAGTAAGAATGAAGCCTTCTTCACTCTTGTCAATACTTTTTTTAGTCTTTAGTCTTGTTTCAAGACTTTTTGGTCTTCTTGTTTTTAGCAATAGCCATTCTAGTTCAATATTATATCATCTTTGAATGACTTTTGAGTTTCTTTTAGTGATATAAGAGTGTATTAAGGATTTTTTTTCTTTGAAATTCATGTCTTTGATAATTTGACAAGAGTCATAATATATTATTTTTATCTTGTTTTAGAAGTGATTGGATTTCTTTACTTCTATTGTTGTATCTTGAAGGTTACAAACTATTCACCTTTAAATAAAAAATCTTATTTTCTAACACTAATATTTTCTGACAAAGAGAGTAGATTATTCTTCTTTGTAAAATTTTTTATTAGAGGTTGCAGATTACCCTCTATTAATTTAACTCTTTGAATTTGTTTGAATTGTTTATAAAAAAAAACATTATAGATGCTACTCTTAATAGAAGTAAAAATAGATTTGTAACTTTTTAAAATCTTTATGAACTTATTAAGACTCTAAGAATGGAAATTTTATATATTTGTAATAAAAATTATAGAGGTATTATGCCTAAGCCTATAGAAGAAGTTTAGAATCTGCAGTAAGAAGTTGTGCAGTTGAAGGAAGTAAGTAGATTGATCTCACAACCAAATCCAGAGAGTTTTACTTCTATAAGTATGATAGAGACAAGGATTAGTATGCCTAAGAAGTCTGATGGAACAAGATCAAAATTTTGAGGATTTTTACGACAAGTCAAGCTCTATCTAAGGTTGCATCCTTTCCAATTGTCTCATAGATTTATTCAAGTCGGATTCATAGATGCACTTTTATCAAAAATTGCTTTCTCTTAGTTTACACCTTTAATTAAAAAAGATTTGTGACTCTTTTATGATTTGAATTTATTTTTAGAAGTATTCATGGCCACATTTAGAAAAAATAATCAAAAAAGAATAATAAAGACCAAGTTCTTATCTTTAGGACGAAGATTACAATTAGCTACTATATATGTTGTTGAATTCTAAAACTTTGCTTGCAACATGGATTGAAATGACAAAGCCCTTATCAATCAATTTCTATTTTTATACAAATCAATCCAATTATATAATATTTTAACCTAAATTAACAATGCCTTGGATCTAAGACTTCTTTTATCTCAAAGTCTTAATTATTATCCACTTTTATAGGAAGCAATGGCATTTATCAATTTTTTTTTTTTTTTTGAGATATTCATTGTCTTATATGACTTAAAATGAAACTTATGAAATACAAGATGGATCTTCGTAGACTTTGATGAATGTAATAGATAAGCAATTAGATAGATTTGTTCATATATAGAAAATGGTCTAAGTCTATGATAATCCAACATGTCATAGAACAAATAGTCTTGATATTATGACAAAGTAATCATGCCTTATTGCCAATGTAGAATTGAGGTTGTTCCTTGCAATAGGCATTTGCATTGATCTTTTGTTATCCTTGAGTTATTTTTAGATAAGTATTTGAATATAATTCAAATACTTGTCTAAGCTTTCTTTTATTAATAAGAATGTTGATAAAGAGGTGTTTGTATTGGATATAGATTCTTTATATAAAAAAGAGTAGTTAGACCATGCATATGGATGAATGGAGATAGAATATAAAAATCTCCATTCTTGTTGGCCAAAAGTCATGCCCTATGGGCTTCAAGGAAGCTGCTTGAGGCCTTATTATGAGTTAGGATTACTCTTTTGAGAACATTTGAATATCAATGGTTATGATTATAAAGTTTAGAATTTCAGATATTGTTTTGGTGCAAATTTTGTATAATTTGGAATTTGCATGAAAGAGATATAGGCACTCAAATTCATGGTATCAATTTTGTATCTACTGTCACTCTTTGGAACATAGCATACAAATATGAAGGGATTTTTAGGATAAAATTTATCATTGAAAATTTAGTTTAAAAGGCTTTATTTTATATACTAATAATAAAAGATTTTAATTAGATTATAAGAGCAATAACTACTTGAAGATAGTGCTTCCAAATTGAAGTTTGTCAATGAACTAATTTCATGAGTGATTTGGTTCTAGTCTTATTTCAATCATTTGAATAAATATTTGACCAAAATTTTTACAAATATTAATTATTATGTTATAAAGCTATATAAAAAAATTTTTGGCATTTGAATTTTGGATTTTTGAAATATGAAGAAAATAGTACTTAGGTACTTGTAAATTGGGATTTAAAATACTTGCTAATATTTTTAGGATATTAGAAGATTAAAAGCAAATCTATAATTGATTGTTTTTGGTAGTAAATTTTGAAGATATAAGCTAAATTTTTAATAAATATGAAAAAAATTAAATAATTAAATCAAGAGATATTTGATCCTAAAGTTTAGAAAATAAAAATAATAATAGAATCCTTGTAGGTGAAGGTGTAGAAGGTTTTTTGGCCATAATTTTGAATCTTTTGTATGAATCAAGGGATTTTTAGGAGCAAAGACTTTATATATATATATGACTAAGATGGATATATAGAGCTATGATAAAATTTTGATATCAAGATGAGATTTTGAAAAGAGATTATGGATTTTCCTAGAAATTATTGAAAATCCAATTTACTAGCAAATAGCTAATTATGATTTGGTATAGCGATGGATCTTAAGAAATTCTTAGATATCTTAAAAAGCCTTATGTATAAACCTTCTTAAATATAAAAAAGTTTTATTAGTAGAATATCTTTTGATATTGTTGTATTTATTTATTTTTTAAATTAAGAATAAATCATTTATTAGAATTTGGTCAATAAATTAAAGCTAAATCCTCTATAGCTAGGTATCCAATGAATTCCTAGATTATAAATCATGCCATACAATAATTGATGAATCAAACATAAAACATTTGTAATAGAAAGTTTTGAAGAAATATTTTTGGCTTTCTATTATGGCTAAAGAATAAGAAAGTAGTAGTGGAAATTACATTGAGGCATCACTATTGTAGCTTCATCTTGCTATAATTCAAATTTTTCAAACATTTTTTTTTATATATACAGCAACAACAATTCATGGAGTATATAGAGAAAATAGCTATCAAAGCCTTACAATCTGTTGTTGGTTTATTGAATTAATTTGATAAAAGAAACATCTCTAAGTATTTGAAATATTATTTTCAAGAGATGGAGCTCAATAAAGTACCAAAGAAAAAAATGATCCTAATATTTAAGCTTGCGATTGTACTAGAGTTATTAGAGCATACAAAGAAGATTATTCAAATCTATGGAGAAAAATGAGAAGATTATATCTTTTAGCTAAAAAAGAGTATTTTTTGGAGGATGCTAAAAGGATAACTAAAAAATCATTCATAAAATGGATTAATAAATCCAACAAAGGATTAATTGCAATAAAATTATTTTGAAAGTTTGAGAGAAAATTTCATCAATTAACTTGAATAGAAAATTTTATTTTTGAAAAAGATAAGATGGAGCTATTTCTTCAATCAACCAATAATGAATTATAAAAACAATTGGAGTTATTATTGGAAGATAATACACAAGACAATAGACTCCTTACTAATTGAAAGAAGGTCTCTAAAATAGTAGCTATACTTACTAAAAGAAAATATTAGAGAATTGAGATTGTGATAGGCAAGAAATTAGGCCTCTATTAATTATAATATCTCATAGGTAACTACTAGAACTTACTTTATTAATATTTATGTCTATAGTTTTATCACAAAAAGATACAATTGAGAATTAATAAAAAATATAACTCTTAGATAGACTAGATTTCTTGTAATCTAAATTAATTTCATAATTTAATCCAAGATTCTTCTAGGCAAGTAGAAATCCATAAGATCAATACATCCAAATTATTATTAATAGGTACAAAAATATTTATGCATGTTACAAAAGAAGGGTCAATTTTTGCTATGTCACACCTATTATTGATAGAAAGATTTCAAGTGGCATTTTAAGCCAATACCAAGATTATCAAGATATTTTTGAAAAAAAAATTCAGATGTTCTTTTAGAGCATTGCCTTTATGATTATTCCATTGATATTCAAGAAAGAATTCAACCACCATTTGGACCAATCTATAATCTATTATAAAACAAATTTGCTACACTCAAAGAATACATTGATGAAAATTTGGCTTAGAACTTCATATGCTATTCTAAATCTCCAATAGGAATTTTTATTTTATTTGTGAAGAAAAGAAATGGATCTTTGTAGATGTATATAGATTATTGAAGACTCAAAAAGATCACCTTAAAAAATATATGTCCTCTACATTTGATTTTAATTTTTTTTAATTAATTGAATCAAGCAAAGGTTTATATAAAAATAGATCTATAACAAGCATAAAATTTGGCATGCATTATAAAAACAAATCAACAAAAAACTTTATTTTGGACCAGATATGGATATTTTCAAAATAATATCAAGTCTTTTAGACTCATAAATGTATCAATTGCTTTTTAATATATAATGAATGATGTCTTTTATAAATTTTTTGATGATTTTATCATCTATTATTTAGACAACATCTTAATCTACTCTAAGAATATAGAAGAACATGAAATTCCTGTTCATCATGTATTACTAAAACTAAAAGATGCAAGATTATATACCAAGATAAAAAAGTATGTATCTTACACTATTAAAGTTGACTTCCTAAGATACATTATTTCAAATAATAGTCTTATAATAGTTCGAAAGAAGGTCCAAACTATCATAGATTAAAAGATCTCAAAAATAATTAAAGACGTATAATATTTTTTGAAATTTTCTAATTATTATAAGATCTTTATCAAGAACTTTTCTAAAGTTGTGGCTCTTCTTATATGTCTAACATATAAAGAAAAACTTAAATGAAGCAATTAAGTTGAAGCATCTTTTGAAGCCTTAAAGACAACATTTACTTTTATACCAATTTTGTATCATGCTAATTTTTCTAAGGTATTTTTTATGAAAGTAGACATATCAAATTTTACTAGGGATGTTATTTTGTTAAAAATGGGAGTAAATGACAAGCTCTACCAAGTAGCTTTCTATTCTAAGAAAATTTTAGTAATTGAGAATAACTATGAAATCAATAATAAAGAGCTTTTTGTAATCATAGATTCATTTTAAGAATTATATCATTATTTAGAAGGTTCATTGAATCTAATCATCATGTATACAGATCAGAAGAATTTCAAATACTACATGATGATATGTATTTTGAATTGTTATCAAGTCCATTGGAGCATGTTTTTATTAATATTTGGTTTTAAGATCATTAATTCATTCAAAAAATAATAAATTTTATCAAATACACTTTTTAGTCATTCTTATCTTGTATTAAAAGAAAAAGATGGATCTTTTAATTAAAAAAGAATGATTTTTTTAAAGCTAGATTGTTTTCATCTTTTAGCAATAAAATCAACATTAATTCAACTTTTCTCAAGCAAGTTCAATCAAGTATATCCTCTGATCTTCTTGTTTATGATATTAAAAATAATTCTTCTAAATTTCATGATTCTTCTAAATTCAAATTCAAGAATAATCTATTATATTTTGAAGGACAATAATACATTCAAAAGATAAAGTATAATTATAGAATGGATGAATCAAGTTTTGGAGTAGTATTTGAGGTGTACCATCAACTATCATCAAGATGAATGAACAACTCTTTTACCATTGGCAAATTTTGCATATAATAATTTGGTACATCTTTCTACTCAAAAAATATTTTTTTTGCCAATTATGATTATCATCCATAATTTAATATTTTTGACTTTTCAAAAATTAATAATCTTGCAACAAAAGATTTGAAAAATTATTTTTCAGATCTACATGCAATAATGAAGGTACAATTAAAGGAAGCTTAAGAAAAACAAAAGATCAATATAGATGCCTATCACAAGGAACAACCACAATTTAATGTAGATGACAAGGTATGGTTACTTTATCACAACATCAAGATTACTCATCTTTGTAATAAGTTGAATTATTACAAGCTTGAACCTTTTTCTTATTTGTAAATAAATCAATCTTATTGCTTATTGATTATATCTATTAGAATCTATGAAGATCCATCTCATATTTCATTTATCTCTTCTTGAATCATGTAAGATAGTGAATATCTCGAGAAGAAGACAAATACCACCTCTTCTTATAAAAGTAGATAATAATGAAAAGTTTAAGATGTAAGAAGTCTTAGATTTAAGGCGGTGCCAAAATAAATTAGAATATTTTTTTTCATTGATACAGATATGATATTAGTAAATGCACATAAGAATTAGCAAAGAATTTTGTAAATGCAACAAAAAAAGGTTGAGGCTTTTTATTGAAAATATCTATAAAAAATAAAATGATGAATAGAAAACCTTTGCTATAAAAATAAATAAGATCCACACAAGATAGTATTTTATCTTCTATTCTTATTTGTAGCTTTCATATATTTGTGGTATTGAGGAGATGGAAAATCAACAACTAGTACATTCAACTCAACCGCTATTATTTGTTAATTTACCAAATAAGACATTATAATTGTCACAACCTTCAAGATAATGTAATTGAAATGAAGATCCTTAAGAATGATATGTTCTTCTTTAAATAGATGGCAAGATATAAATATGATAAGCACTTTTTGTGGAACTTTTCCTAAGAAAGCAAGATAATGTCATGGCCATATATATTTATTTCAATAATTATCCATATGATTAAATAGAAATAAATAAAAGTAGATTAATTTCATAATATCTTATAAATAAGCTTCTTAAAAGCTTTATAGATGCTATTTTGACTTTATACGGATTTATAATTAATTGGTAGGCTAGATATTTGGTCAACAACTTAACTATGTATCATACATATTAGTAGCTTGTGGAACAAGCTAACTATATAATGCACATATAGACAAATTGATTTATAAATTAAAACATGTGTCTAGCAAAGTCATTACATATTCAACATCTTATAGAATATTACTATATAACTCTTAATTAAAAAATATATATGTACATAAGAATAAAGCCTTTTTCACTCTTATCAATGTCTTTTGAATCCTAAATCTTATTTCAAGACTTTCTAGTCTTCTTGTCTTTGATAATAGCCATTTTAGTTCAATATGTTACTATTTTAAGTGATTTTTTAGTCTTATTGAGTTACACAAGAGTGTATTTAAGATTTCTTTCTTTGAGATTCATGTCCTTAATATTATATAAAAAAAATTCTAACATAATTAAAAACCACTCAAAAATATGAGATTATATTTTATACATTAATTACAAGAATTAACTTAATAAAATTATGAATCAAGTCTATTATCAAGGACATGACTCTTGAAGAAAGAAATCCTCAATATATTTTAGTATCATTGAAAAGAACTAAAAAGTTACTCAAATATGATTAAATATTGAACTAGAATGGCTATTGCCATAAACAAGAAGACTAGAAAGACTTGAAACAAGACTAAAGACTAAAAACGCATTGATAAGAATGAAGAAGGCTTCATTTTTACCTTTATATATATTCTTAACTAAGAACTATGTAGCAATGTCCTATAAGACCTCCAAAACGAGTTGACTTTACAAGACATGTAACTTAACTTACAAGGCAAGTTTTCTATATGTACGTCAAATAATTACCTTATTTTGTAACCTATCAACATGTGATTAATTTTTTGACTAAGTTTCTAACCAATCAATCAACTACAAATATATGTGAAGTCAAAACAACATCTATGAAGCTTCTAAAAAGTTTTTTTAGAAGGTATTATAAAATTAATCTATTTTTATTTATTTTAATCTATTTCTACTTAATCATATAGGTATTTATTAGGATACATATGTATATGTCAAGGACAAGAATTTGATAAAAATAAATAAATAAGTAAGACTTTTTTCAAAGAAAGATAAAAAAATAGAAATAGCTAAATATATATATATATATATATATATTAAGAAAAAAACTGAAATGGCTATTACCAAAGAAAACTAGAGACCCTTGAAACTAGACTATAAGTAAGAAAAGACTTGACAAGAATGAAGAAGACTTCACTCTCGCCTCTATATATACTATCTACTTAGGAACTACATGGCGACGTTCTATAGGACCTCCAAAAACGTGTTGACTTTGTAAAACATGTATCTTAACTTACAAGGTAAGTTTTCTATATAGACGCCACATAGTTAACTTGCTCCGCAAGCTACTAATATGTGTGGCATGTGGTTAACTTGTTGACCAAGTTTCTAACCTACCAATCAAGTATAAACACATGTAAAGTTAAAGCAACATCTATAAAGCTTCTAAAAAGCTTCTCTAAAAGATATTATGATATTAATCTATTTTTATTTACTTCTACTTATTCATATCACCTAGATAAAAATTATAGTAAATATATGTCCATGACATTACCTCCCCTCCTTCTTTTCTAGAGACGAATTCCACGAGGAGCGGTGATCATATGTTGAAGAAGTCTAAGATGCGGTGAATTGTATTTGCCACATATTCTGATCTTTGTTCTCTTCTAAGATGATTAATAGGGTCTCTAAACCATCGATAGTGTCCCATACCATGGTAGAAAGACCACCCATTTATTTGATTGTTATTGAGGCCTTTATAACTTCTTTCTAATAAAACATTTGGAACACCATGAGGAATTGTTCCTACCTCTAGTAAAATCACCAAACATCGGGAGTCCCTTCCAAGGTTGTCATACCAAACTTGTTGTCTCTCACCATCTATTTAAGGAAAAACATGTCATTCTTGAAGATCTTCATCTCGATTGTGTCGTCTTGAAGGTTGTGAGAATCATAATATCTTATTCGATGGATCAACAAATGAAGGTTCTTCAATCAAACCTGTTGGTTGTTGGTTCTCCATCTCCTTAGCATCAGAACTACAAAGAAACTACAAATAAAGATTGAAAGTAGAATGTTATCTTGCGTAGATCTTATTTCTTTTATAAGAAAGATTTTTATCTTGATTTTAATGGATGTCGTCAATGAAAAGCCTCCATCACCTTTGCTGCATTTGTAAGATTCTTTATTAGCTCCTATGTGCATTCACTAATATCATATTTGTACCAATAGATAAGATATTCTAATTTATTTCAATGCCACCTTGAATCTAAGACTTCTTCTATTTCAAACTCTTCAATATTGTCCACTTCTATAGGAAGAGTTGGAGTTTGTCTTCTTCTTGATATGTCCATTGTCTTTTATGATTCAAGAAGAGACATGTGGAATACTTGATGGATTTTCATTAATTCCAATAGGTGTAAACGATATACAATTGGATTGATTTGTATAAAAATAGAAAATGGTCTAAGTCTATGATAATCAAACTTGTCACAAGGATAAGTGGTCTTGATATTATAATGAAGTAACCATACCTTATCCCTCATGTGAAATAATGGTTGTTCCTTTTAATAGACATTTATATTGATCTTTTATTATTTTTGAACTTCTTTTAAGTGCACCTTCATTGTTGTATGTAGTTCTAATAAATGATTTGCCAAATCTTCTGCCATAGGATTATCAACTTTTCAAAAGTCAAAAGTATCTAATCATGGATGATAACCATAATTAGCAAAAAAAGGTATTTGTTTTATAGAAAAATGTACAGTATTATTGTAATCAAACTCTGCCAATAGTAAAAGAGTTGTCCAATCATCTTGTTGGTAGTTGATGGTACATCATAAATACTACTTCCAAACTTGATTAATACACTCTGTTTGTCCATCAAATTGAAAATAGAATGTCGAAGATAGTTTTATATCTGCTTTTATAATCTTAAAAAGAGTCCGCCAAAATCTTGATACAAAATGAATTCTCCTATCCGATATAATATCTTTATATAATCCATGATAGCTATAGATGTTATCAAGAAAGAGCTTTTTTGTTTCTTCACCTATAATAGATTTTGTATATGATATAAAATGTGCCGTCTTGGTAAAACGATATATTATCACAAATATAGAGTCATAAGCACATGAGATTGGAAGATCTATGATAAAATCCATAGAAACAGAAGACCATAGTTGTTCTAGAATAGGTAATGGTTGAAGAAGTCTATAAGGTTGATGACGAGGAGTTTTGATCTTAAACAAACATCGCATGATTAAAAAAATCTTTTTCACCCTAACACATTTGTAACAACTAAAAATCTCTAGATATTAGTTCTAAAGTTTTATTATACCCAAAATATCATGCTGTTGGAAAGTCATGACAAGCTTGAAGAATACGTAACTAAGCTTCACCTTCTAGAATATATAGACGTCCCTCAAAATATAGTAGATTCTTCTTGAATTCAAACTTGAAAGTATCATAAGACTTTGAAGAATTTCTCTTAATATCACATATAAGAAGATCAGAAGATATATTTGACTGAACTTTCTTAATGAAAGTTGAATCAATAATTAGTATTGATTTCATTGCTCAAAGGTGAAGATACTTTGGCTTTAAGAGAATTATTTGTTCCTAATCAAAAGCAGCATCTCTTTTCTTTGGTACAATGTAAGATTGTCTAGAGAGTGCATCTGACAAACCTTATTGTTTTTCAAGTTGATAAGTAATCTTGAATTTGAATCTTGACAAAGACATATTTCAATGAGCTTAGCGACGATTCAAAATACGTACTAACATAAAATATTCAAGGTTGTTGTGATCCGTATATATTGTGACTGAACAAAGAGCACCTTCTAGATAATGGCGCCATTCTTGAAATGAATCCATGATTATAAGAAGTTCTTTGTCGTGGATCTTGTAGTTGATCTCGACTGCTGAAAATTTTTTGGAATGAAAAGCTACTAGGTGAAGTTTATCATGTGTTACTTTTTGTGACAATACGGCACCCAAAGAAAAGTCTAATGCATCTATTTTTATAAAAAAATGACTTAAAAAAGTCCATGCAATATAAGATTGGTGCAGAAACAAAGGCTGTCTTCAAAGCTTCAAATGCTACTTCTACTTCTTGATTCCATTGAAGTTTTTCTTTACAAGTCAAATGTGAAAGTGGAGCTGCAACTTGAGAGAAGTCTTTGATGAAGATCCGATAGTAGTTGGCAAATCTCAAAAGGCATTGGACATCTCTTACCATTTTTGAGATCTTTCAATCCATAATAGCTTGAATTTTCTTAGGATCTATCATAAATCTATCATTTGTAATGATGTATCCTGAGAAGTCGACTTGAATAGTATGAAATACACACTTTTCTATCTTGGTATAGAGTCACGCATCTCTTAGTTTTTGTAACACATGACGAACATGAAGTTCATGTTCTTCTGTATTCTTAGAATAGATTAAAATGTCATCTAGGTAACAGACAACAAAATCATCTAAAAACTCCCAAAAGACATCATTCATTAGATGTTAGAATGCTGCTAGTACAATTCTAAGTCTAAAAGGTATGATGTTGTATTCAAAATATTCATACCTTGTTCAAATTACAGTCTTCCATTCATCACCTTTTTTGATGCATACCAGATTGTATGTTCTTCGTAGATCTATTTTTGTATAGATCTTAGATTGATTCAATTGATCAAGGAGTCCAGTTATCAAAGGTAGTGGATACATGTTCTTGATGATGATTTTGTTGACTCCTCAATAATCGACACACATCTGCATTGATCCATCTTATTTCTTCACAAATAAAATTAGAGCTCTTCTAAAGATTTGGAATGGCGTATGAAGTTCTTGGCTAGATTCTCTTCAATATACTCGTTGAATTCAGCCAATTCATTTTAAAAATAAATTATAGATTGGTCCAAATGGCGGTTCTGTTCCTTCTTGAAGGTCAATTGAGCAGTCATATGAATGATGTTCTAGAAGAGTATTTGCATTCTTCTTCTCAAATACATCTTATAAATCTTGATATTGGCTTCGAATGCCACTTGAAGTCTTTCTATCGATAGAAACAAGTGCGGGATAAATGACACAAGGTGATCCTTCTTTTGTAGCATATAAAAAAACTCTTGCACCTATAAATACAGGTTTAATTGTACTAGACTTATGACTTTCTACTTGATTAACTATGCTCTTAGTTATACTTTCAAAAAAGTCAAGACTACGAGAAGTCTAATCTATTTTAGGATAATATTTTTTTAGCCATGATAAATCTAAAATGATTAGATTAGAGAGAGATCTAATGATATTAAATATTATAAAGCTACTATGACCATTAGTTGTTATTTCTATAGGAAAGATTTCATGAATAATATTTCTTAAAGTCAATGGATGACCATCTATGATTTCTACATGAACAAGTTTAGTTTTCATTATTAAAAATATGTTATATCTTTTAGTAAATTCTTCATCTAAGGAACATGTTGAAGCTCCTAAATCTAACAAGGTAGAAGCTTTATGATGTTTAGGTCCTAAAATAATATTTATCATAAAACAAAGAGAGGATTTTGAGGAGAGAATAGGACCTTCATTTGATATTGTATATGGTTTTAGGTACACGGTCTCAATTATAGCTGGACAAACTTATTTTTTGACATACTATTTTCTTTGATAGCCATACTTCTCATTTTATAGTTGCATCATTTCTTTGGGCAATGTTGAGAAGTGTGTTTAGGTTCTCCACTATATAAGCACAATCCTTCTTGACGATGACGAGTTTTTTCTTACTCAGTAAGAGCTTTGAAATATACCACATCAATTTTTATATCCTCTAATTTCGAATGTATCTATTGAAGAGATGTTGATGTTGCCATTGAATTATAATAATGTTGAGGTCCACTTATATGGTTCTTAGATCGAAATTCAAAAAGATAATTATTCTACTTCACAACAAAGTCAATTGCTTGACTCAATGTTTGAGGATCAAGTAAGTTGAGCATTAATTTTTTTACATCATGTTGTAATTCATAGAAAAATTGGCTAACAAGTGCATCATCATTCTACTTGATATCAATTACAAGTTGTTAAAACTGTGAAGGATACAATATTACTGATTGATTGTTTTGTCGCAAAATATAGATCTTGTTGGTTACAACATGAATTACATCATATTCTCTATACATGGATCAAAACTCTGCCAAAAAAGCCTCCAGATTATGCAATAATGGATCTCGTTGTTCAAAAAAAGATAAAAACCATGATAATGCTGAACCTAAAAGAAGCATATCAATGAATTTAACTTATAATCTTAGAGTTGGATAGCTTTAGAATTGAAGTTCAATGACAAGTTGTACTTGATTGATAAATCCTCTAAACTTTGATCTGGTGCCATCAAACTTCTCAGGTAGGAAAATTCTTGGTTTTCTAACATTGGAAGGATGTTCCACCATAAGAGAAGGGACATGATTCGATGCAGATGTTGAAGTAGCTTAAATTATTTCTATATCTTCACTTCATGCCAATCTTATTGCTCCTTGTGGTGGATAATTGAGTTGATGCATTGCAAGTATTAACTCCCTCAATTGCTTTTGTATTTGTGCCATTGCACTCTTCATTTCAGCAAGTTCTGCCATGATAACACTTAGAAAAGAAAAGATGTCTAATATTGCTCAAGATAAATAGAAGAGAGGACTTGAAAACAAAGAAAATACTAAGAACAATATTAATTTAGAAGAGGATAATCCACAACTTCTAATACGCTTATGTCTTATCAAGAAAAATAAGTAATCCACTTTTAATCAAGATTAGATAAAGCTCTGATATTATAAGTGCATTCTTATCAATCTGTCAAAGATAAGAACTTGATAAAAATAAATAAACAAGTGACACTTTTCTCAAAGAAAGATGAAAAAATAGAAATAATTAAATATATATATTAAGAAAGAAACTGGAATGGCTATTGCCAAAAGACAAGAAAACTAGAGACCCTTGAAACTAGACTATAAGCAAGAAAGGAGTTGACAAGAGTGAAGAAGGCTTCACTCTTGCTTCTATATATACTATCTACTTAGGAGCTATGCGGCGACATTCTATAGAACCTCCAAAAACATATTGACTTTGTAAAACATGTATCTTAATTTGCAAGGAAAGTTTTCTATGTAGGCACCACATAGTTAGCTTATTCCGCAAGCTACTAACATATGTGGCACGTGGTTAACTTGTTGACCAAGTTTCTAACCTACTAATCAAGTATAAATACTTGTAAAGTCAAAGCAACATCTAGAAGATATTATGAAATTAATCTACTTTTACCTACTTTTATTTATTCCTATCACCTAGATAATAATTATAGTAAATAAATATCCATGATAGTATATCCATGACATTATATCTCCTTCTAGGGAAGAATTTTATGAAAAGCAGTCAACATGTATTGATAAAATCCAAGATGCGGTGAATTATATTTGCCATATACTTTGATTTTTATTTTCTTTGAAGATGGTTGATAGGTCTTTTGAGCCATTGATAGTATCGTATATTATAACAAGAAGACCACTCTATTATTTAATCATTGTTAAAGCCTTCGTAACTTCGTTCAAATAAAACATTTAGAACATTGCTAGGAGTTGATCCTACCTCTAATAAAATCACCAAACATTGGAAGTCTCTTTCAAGGTCATGATATCAAATATGTTGTATCTCGCCATCTATTTGAACAAGGACATGTTATTTTTGGAGATCTTTATTTCAATTATGTTGTCTCGAAGGTTGTGACAATTGTAATGTCTTGTTTAATTAGTCAAGAAGTAAAAGTTCTTGAATCAAATCTATAGGTTGTTGGTTTTCCATCTCCTTAGCGTCACAAACATACCAAAGTTACAAACAAAGATATAAGATAAAATGTTAACTTTCTTGGATCTTATTTCCTTTATAGCAAAGATTTGTTATTTTTCATCTTAATTTTTATTAATATTATTGATAAAAGGCCTCAACTCTCTTTGTTGTATTTGCAAGATTTTGTACTAACTCCCATATATATTCACTAATATCATATCTATGCCAATGAACAAGATATTCCAACATATTTTAGTGTTACCTTGAATCTAGTATTTCTTCTATTTTAGACTCTTGATTATTATCCACTTCTATAAGGAGACGTGGCATTTGTCTTCTTTTCAAGATATTCATTGTCATATATGGCTTAAGAAGAGACACGTGAAATATAAGATGGATCATCATAAACTCTGATAAATGTAATTGATAAGCAATAAGATTGATTTATTCACTAATAGAAAAAGGTCTAGACCTACAATAGTTTAATTTGTCGCAAGGACAAATAATCTGAATATTGCAATGAAATAACCATACCTTATCACTTACATTAAATTGTGATTGTTCCTTGCACTAGGTATCTACATTAATTTTTTTTCATTCTTGAGCTTCTTTTAACTGCGCCTTCATTGTTACATACAACTCTAATAAACGATATGTCAAATCTTTCATTATAAGATTATCAACTTTTAAAAAGTTAAAAATATTAAATCATGAATGATAACGATAATTGGCAAAGAAATATATTTGTTGAATGGAAGAATGTACTGTCCTATTGTGTGCAAACTTTGCCAATGATAAAAGAGTTGTCTAATCATCTTGATGATAGTTGATAATATCGCTTAAATACTACTCTATAACTTCATTTACTCCTTTCATTTATCCATCAATTTGAAGATGAAAAGCCAAAAAGAAATTTATATCCACTTTTAAAATCTTAAAAAGGATTTTTCAAAATCTTTATATGAATTGAATTCCCCTATCCAATATAATATCCTTAAACAATCCATAATAGCAATAGATATTTTTTAAAAAAAGCTTAGTTATTTCTTTATCTCTAATAGATTTTGTACATAGTATAAAATATACTATCTTAGTAAAATGATCTACTACCATGAATATAAAATCATACAAATCTAAGATTAGAAGATCTATCAAAAAATCCATAGAAAAAAAAGACTATAGTTGTTATAGAATAGGTAATGGCTAAATAAGTCTATAAAGTCGATGGCAAGGAATTTTGGATGTTGAAAAAATATTACATGATTGTACAAAGGCTTTGACTACCTTTTATATTTAAGGCTACTAAAAATCTCTTGATACTAGCTCTAAAATCTTCTTATATCCAAAATATCCGACTGCTGAAAAATTATGATGAGTTTAAAAAACATGTAATTGTGTTCTACCTTCTAGAATGCATTATCGCCCCTCAAAGTAGAGTAAGTTATTCTTGAACTCAAACTTGGAAGTATCATGAGACTTAGAAGAATTATTCTTGATATTATAGACAAAAGGATTAAAAGACATACTTGATTGAATTTGCTTGACAAAAGTTGAATCAATAGTCAATGTTGATTTTATTGCTTAAAGGTGAAAATAATTTGGCTTCATGAAAATTATTCTTTATTGATCAAAAGATGTATCTCCTTCTTTTGGTACAAGATAAGAATGTCTACAAAAGATGTCCAACAAACCTTCTTGTTTTTTGAGTTGATAAGTGATCGTGAAATCAAATCTTAATAAAGACATGTTCTAAGAAGCTTGGCAACGATTCAAAACATGTGCTCATATGAAATACTCAAGATTCTTTTAATTTATATACATAGTAACTAGACTTGAGACACCTTCTAAATAATAATGCCATTCTTCAATGAATCCATGATTGCAAAGAGCTCTTTGTCATGGATGTTGTAATTAATCTTGGTTACTAAAAACGTTTTAACATAAAAAGCTAATAGGTGGAACTTTTTATCTACTCCCATTTGTGATAATACTACATCCAAGGTAATTTTTGATGCATTTGCTTCTATGAAAAATACCTTGGAGAAGTTAATATGATATACGATTGGTGTACAAATAAACTATTTTTTTAAAGCATCAAACAATGCTTTGATTTCTTTACTCTATTTAACTTTGTTTTTACAAGCCAAATGTGTAAGTGGAGCTACAACTTGAAAAAATTTCTTAATAAAGATCCAATAGTAATTGGCAAAGCTCAAAAAGCATTGCACATCTCTTATTGTTCTTGAAATCTTCTAATTTATGATAGTCTAGATCTTCTTAAAATCTATTATTAGTTCTTTTTTAGAAATAATATATTCTAAAAAGTCAACTTAAATAGTATGGAATATACACTTTTTCAACTTGGGATATAATCTTGCATCTCTAAATTTTTGTAACACACAACAAATATGAATTTCATGCTCTTTTTTATTCTTGTAGTAGATTAAGATATCGTCTAAATAATAAATGATAATATCATTAAGAAACTCACAAATGACATATTCATTAGATGTTAAAAAAAAGCTAGTACATTTGTGAGTCCAAAAGGCATGACATTATATTCAAAATATCCATATTTGGTTTAAAACTTAATTTTTTATTTATCTCTTTTTTTAATGTATACCAAATTATATATTTCTGGTAGATCAATTTTTATATAGATCTTTACTTGATTCAATTGATCAAAGAGTTTTGAAATCAAAGGTAGAAAGTATCTATTCTTGATGGTGATCTTATTGAGTACTAAATAGTCAACATACATCTATAAAGATCCATCTTTTTTCTTCACAAATAAGAGAGGAGTCCTAGCTCAAGATTTAGAATGACAAATGAAATTTTTAATCAAGTTTTCATCAATGCATTTCTTGAATGTGGCCAACTTGTTTTGTGATAGGCTATAAATTGGTCCAAATGCTAGTTGAGTTCCTTTTGAAAGATTGATGGAACAATCATAATGACAATATTCTAGAAAAATATCTATATTCTTTTTTAAAAAAACATCCTAGAAAACTTAATACTGACTAGGAATATTACTTGATTCTTCTCACCATCAAAAATGGGCATAGTATATATAGCAAAAAATATCCCTTCTTTTGTGGCATGCATGAAAGCTCTCGCACCTATCGGTAAGGGTTTGAATATACTAAACTTCTGTATTTTCACTAGACTAACAAAATTTTGGATTAAACTATCAAAAAAATTTAAAATTATAAGAAATCCAATCTATCTGGGAATTATATTTTTGTAACCAAGATAATCCTAAAATAACTAGATTTGATAAAGATCTTATTATATTAAATATTATAATACTATTATTATCTTTAATTGCTACATCTAAAGGAGTAGTCTCATGCATAACATCTCTAAAAGATAACAAACGACTATCTATAACTTCTACATGTATAAGTTTAGTTTTTATGACAAAAAATATTTCTTATTTTTTGACAAAATCTTCATCTATAAATCAGGATAAGGCTCTTAAATCTAGCAAAGCTAAGACTTTGTGATTTTTTGGTTCTAAATAAACTTCTATTGTAAAATAAGATGAGGGGTTTGAAAAGAGAATATGAACTTTACTAGAAGTTGCGCAAGATTTTAGCCACATTGTCACTATTATAGGTGGAGAAACTTATTTTTAAACACATCATCTTTTTTGGCAACCATGCTTCTCATTTTGTACTTACGTTATTTCTTTGAACAATATTGAATAGTGTGTTTAGCTTCTCCACAATATAAACATAAACCTTCTTGACGTCATTGACTCTTTTTGTGCTCCGTGAGGAATTTAAAACGTACTGATATTGGAAGTGATGCAATCTTGAATAGAACTTGACTTGTTGTAGAAATCTTCAAAATTTTGATCTTGTTCTATCAAACTTCTCAGGCATATTAATCCTTGTCCATGTCATACTTGTAGAAGCAAATGTCATACTTGTAGAAGCAAACTTCTTAGATTTGGTTGTGAGGACAATCTACTTGTTTTCTTCAATTGCACAACTTTTTCTTACAGACTTTGAACTTCTTCCATAGGCATAGGAATAATACCTCTATGAACCACATTAGAAATACATGAATGTTGACAAGCTCATGAAGATGGACAATATTTGCAAATCTATTCTCACTTCCATTGAAAGTAGCATCCGTAATCTTTTCTTCTATACACAACTCAAATAAATTCAAAAATTAAATTAGAAGAGGATAATCCACAACCTCTAATATCAAATAAAATTTCTACAAAGAAAGATAATCTACTTTCTTTTAAGAAAAGATCAGTATTAAAAAAACAAGATTATTTGTTTAAAGATGAATAGTTTGCAACCTTCAAATTACAACAATAGAAGTGAAATTATCTACTCACTTTTAAAACAAGATAGATACAAAAGTTCTTCACTATTGTCAAACTGTCAAGGACATGAATCTTGAAGAAAGAAATTCACAAATACACTCTTATATTACTGAAAAGAATTAAAGTATCACTCAAAGATGATATAATATTGAAATAGAATGGCTATTGCCAAAAATAAGAAGACTAAAAAGTCTTGAAAACAAGACTAAGCACAAGAAAGGCATTGATAAGAGTGAAGAAGGCTTCACTCTTGCCTCCATATATATTCTTAATTAAGAGTTATATGGCGATGTCTTATTGAACCTCCAAAATGTGTTGACTTTGCAAGATACATATCTTAGCTTACAAGGCAAGTTTTCTATATGTACGCCACATAGTTAGCTTGTTCTGCAAGTTACCAATAAGTGGTTAAATTGTTGATGAAGTTTCTAACCTACCAATCAACTACAAACACATGTACAGTCAAAGCAGCATCTATGAAGCTTCTAAGAAGCTTTTTTAGAAGGTATGATGAAATTAACTTATTTTTATCTACTTTTACTTATTTCTATTTAATCATATAGGTATTTATTAGAATACATATGTATATCCATGACATCTAAATAAAATATATAAATATATCATAATATGTTATTATTTTCAAAAACTCCCAAATCAATTTTTTGTCAAATATTTTGTTTTAAAAATCATTGGATTAAAGACTCTAATTATATTGAAAAGTCTTATAAAATAATAGTTAATTTTAATATTCTTAATTATAATAAATATTATATATTGATGCATCTATATGTATAATAGAATCTTGTCTATTTATTTCTCTATAAAAGTAAGGCTAATTATACTATACAATTTATTTTGTATGTGATTATTGGTACAAACATTGTGTATCTATGATGGCAAAGCTAATTTATACAAGTAATAGATTATAACATAAGAAGTCATCCTAAATACTAAAATAGTTCCTATAATAAATATATATATATATATATATATATATGAAATTTTTAAAGTGACCTAAATATTTATTAAATTAACCTACCTATCTTAACCATCATCAAAAAATTCTCCACTATTAGATCTGTATTGGTCAAAAATCAATGAAAAAATTGTTGGATCCTCAACTAATGATGATGGATTAGTTGATTTAGTAAATGATTGGATCACTTTAATAATTTCTTATATATATAATCAAACAACCATCTTTATCATAAATTAGAATAAAATAACATATTTATTTCTCTCACATTATATATTGAACAAATGATTAATTTAATCAATTTAAAATTATTAACTCAATGTAATGATTTTTTTTTGTTTTAAATAATGAAATCAGAATTTTCTTTGACAATAGCTGGGTGTACCAGGGATACACAAGCCATATTGGTATTTAATAATAGAAATGATTAGATTTTTTTTTTTCTTAAATCAAATTAAAAAAATAACATGAATATTTATTTTTATATATATAAATATATTCGTTTTTTAAAAGAAAGATGATGAAATACTTCTACAATTTGAATGAGTCTAAAGATTGCCATCAAAGGCAATTAAAAAATAAAAATAAGAGAATGATTATCTCTTGCTTATATTGAAAGCAACATGAGGCAGAACACTACCACATGATTTGCCATGATCTTCAATCAACATTCTTGATTTCTTCCCTCAACACCTAATCGACCAATATTAAGTAGTTTGCAAAGTTTTCAGGCACGAAACATACCTTGATTAGCAGTAACGGATGCTTCGAATAGATGAGAGACCTAATTAAGATTCGCCTAACAATTAGCCCATTTTGATCGACATTGAACCAAGCTGGTTATAATCAAGATCAATGTTTCACTACGGAATGCAGTTGATGTCTATACCCAAATTTAGAGTCGTAATTACGAGTTCCACCAAGGTTCAATCTAGATTGGACATCAGAGACAACAACTGCCGCGATGTGTTCTGTTTCACCATGCTAAATGCTAAATTTCATATCTGGTATTATTGTTGGGAGTGCCATCCGGCTCATTGATTGTTCTACGCCACCCGCACCACTACGCACATTTCATTCGTCTGACTCCAATGTTGAGAGAGAAAATCAATCAGCGAAAGCGTTCCTTCATACCACGAATATTGGCTCAATTGTGAGAAACTTATCTTTCACATGAAGAATGAAATTCACGACAATAAAAGATTGTTTTTGAAAGGAAGTGTACAAAACTTTCCTACTTTTCGACTAAAGTTGCATCGTTGTTTTAATCTCTACAAAATCGTCACTCTAGAAATGATCTAGATGTGAGTTTCTTCATTAAACTCAGGGTCCATTTAATAGTAACCAATTTCTAAAATCAGCTCCAGCTCATTCAGATGTAGGTGAATCACGCAGTCATTGTCCACCTTTTTTGGATTGCACCCTTGTCGTTCAGGTTCAATGCAGACAATAACAATGGCCATGTCTCTGAAACTCCCCCAGCCACATCGAAGTCTAGCAGCATGCCCTTGGAGCGATAGTAAGATTCCACGGGAAAACTCTGCAGATATGGATAACACCCCAGCACTCCGATTAACTTTGTACATAGAAAATATATCAAAATTTAATGTGCACAGCAAAGAGTTTCACTGAGAGCGTAATACTATAACCACTCCATAAATTCTGTAATGTAACCAGGAGAGTTGTTTGAAATCAGCTAATACATAGTTGCATAACGATGCAAGGTACGCACGAGACGGGATGTTGAGTGACATAATTACCTCTTCGTAGTAGACACGCAGCCTAGCCCGCACAACTTCCTCAGTATCATCAGCCCGAATGATCATCTTAGATGAACAAGAAGGAGGCGGCAACAGGGGTGCCATGTAGATACGAGGAACATTGCCATAGCCATCAACGTCGATAGACGCAACATTGAAGTTACCCCCACATTGGCTACATATGCGCCGTCCCAAACATTTGGTCACCAAAACGTCTTCACGTAACTTCAAGTTCACAACCAAATCTATATCTGCAACTTCATTCATGATCTCCTATACACAAACATGATTGGTCTCCGTTCAGAAGTCGACACAAAATAGGTGCCATTACAAACCTAATGCAGACATCCAATCAGACATGAGCGCAAATCTTCCAAAATACAAGAATCACGTCTTTATACTACGTAAATAATCTTGATTCAGTGAATTATACACTATACGAAAGTGCATCACTAATCGCATTGATACCCTAGTTAATGCATGCTATCCTTATCGCTATGAACAACCTGACTGAACAGCAAGAAAACTTTTAGACACAATACTCACAGCCTGGTTCACTGTCCGCGGAAATCCATCCAGGATGAAGCCTGACTCCCCTCGAGAGACTCCATTTTCAAGACGCCTCGTTAGGAGGTTGAAAATTACTTCATCAGGGAGGAGTTTTCCTGCACCCATTATTTTTTGCAACTGCAAGCACCACGTGACACCAAAGTTAGAACAATCCTTAAAAAGTTACACGAAATAAAACGGGCACTTGTATCGTAGTAACCCGTGAATTCCTGTTCGCAGGGGTAAGCACCCTCAGAGAAGATACATGACGACTCAAAAACCGTCCACATAGTCACTGCATTCTAGCGATCTAACCTTAATGTTCTAATGATTGTAACGATGCTATAAACGAAATACATGGATATGAGGCCAAAAATCAACGGAAAAAAAAAAACAAAACAAAACAAAACAAAACAAAAAAAACAAAGGCTAACATATCATCGGCTTAAATCATTGACCGTCCAAACCAAACTGCAATAGTCAAAAGCAGGTGGAGGAAATCAAACCTGCTCTGCCATGGCCGATTTCTGCATGATCTCGTGTCGAACGAGATCACCCATAGCAATGTGAGGCACATCCAGCAACTTAGCCAAGCGACTAGCATACGTTCCTTTACCTACACCAGGACAGCCTAGAAAAACCCATTGCACGCCGCGATCCTTCTCCCGCGAGTGAAGTCCCTCTAGGGGCAGGTTAGGCTGGCGCCACTCCTCCTCATCGATGGAGAGTTGCGCCGCGTGCCCCATAGAACGCGTCCAGGTGATACTCCTAGGCTGCTGCTGCAACCCAGCCTTCAACGTCTTCATCGTCCACCGCAGGCGGCTCACTGCCGCCATCGTTTCCAATCCCACCAAAACGCGACCCTTCCACGAAAAAAATAAACACACACAGACACACCTCACTCACAAACCCCAAAACCTCCTAACAACCCACCTCGTCCAAACACACGCAGATCTCCGCAATAAAACGGCAGCAATACTGCAGAGAGAAACGGCGAGTGGAAGTGCAATGAGGGCGAGGATGGTGCCGGAGAAACAGCAGCCGTTGGTTGAGACACACGCTGCTACATGTCGGAGCAGTCTGTAACGAATGGAGGTGCGGATTAAAATAGGGATCCTGCTGCGGCGATTGCGATGCAGCTACAGCCGTCCCCCGTGAAGGTGGCAATGGCGGAGGAGCGAGGGACGGCGTGCGGCGTGCCCACCTCCCCACCCTTGGTCTAACAGCGGCGCTGCCAACAAATAGATGAATGAGTTCGAGAGTTGTGGATGAATGAATATGTGAAGAGTGGATGAATGCATGTATGTGTAGTGAATGAATGATTCTTTGTCGATGAAATTCTGCATCATTGTAGTTTTTGTGGCACTGACATGGGTTATCTCAATATAAGAGAGACACATTGCGATGGTTAAAATAGTTAGTTTCTTAGAATGGTTATGAAAATAAATAAATAAATAAATAAATAAAACTGACATGAACAATACAAGACATGACAATGACTTTAACATAAAAAATAATAAATCAATAATTAATAATAAATCAATGATAAAAAATAAAAAAATAAAAAAATATTTAAGATTTTTATGACATGAGAGAATATTATTCTAGATACTTTTGAAAAATGGATGAAGGTCTGTACATATGGAACAAAATTAAATGTCTTTTTTTAATCCATCAAAATCATGGTGAAATAATAATGAGAAATAGAGAAGTTTCTAATAATAAGCATGGATGATAGAACAAACTTATTTTGTACTTTAAGATATTTTAAGATATAAAATTACATAAACAACTAAATAAATAAATAAATAAATAAATATTAACATGTAACCTTTTGTCAAGGATATGAATAGAAGAGGATGCATAAACTTGGAAATTTTGTGTTAAAAGAAAAGTGATAAAATAGTAATAAAGTAGTATGTATATTAAAAAGAAACTACAATGGCTATTGCCAAAAGACAAAAAAAACTAAAGACTCTTAAATCTAGACTAGAAGCAAGAAAGAAATTAAGAAGAGTGAAGAAGGCTTCATTCTTGCCTCTATATATATTATCTAACTACGAGCTATATGGCAATGTTGTATAGGACCTCTAATATGTGTTGACTTTGCAGGACCATTGCTTAGCTTACAAGACAAGTTTTCTATCTGTGGGCCACATATTTAACTTGTTCTTCAAGCTATTAATATGTGTGATACATGGCCAACTTGTTGACCATGTTTTTAACCTAAAAACCAATTACAGACACCTATGGAGTCAAAGTAGCGTCTATGAAGCTTTTAGAAAGCTTCTATAGAAGATATTATGGAATTAACCTACTTTTACTTACTTTTATCTAATCATATAAATAATTATTGGTTTATATGTATATCTCCATGATATTACCTCCTTTTCAAGGAACAAGTTCTACGAAGAGTAGTCATTATATGTTGAGGAATTCCAAGATGTAACGAATTCTATTTGCCACATAGTCTAAGCTTTGTTCTCTTCAGAGATGGTTGATATGGCCTCTCAACCATCGATAATGTTCGAGATTAGGACAAGAAGACTATCGAATTATTTGATCATTATTGAGGCCTTTATAACTTCTTTCAAATAAAACATTTAGAACACCATTAAGAGTTGTTCCTACCTCCAATAAAATCATCAAACATCGGGAGTCCTTTTTGAGATCATGATATCAAATGTCTTGTATTTTGCCATATATTTGAGGAAGAACATGTCATTCTTGAGGATCTTCATTTTGATTACATCATCTTCAAGGTGGTCATAATTGCAAGGTCTCATTCGGCAAGTCAGTAAACAAAGGCTTTTGAATCAAATCCACTACTTCTTGCTTCTTCATTTCTTTAATGTCATAAATATATAAGAACCACAACAAAGATAGAAGGTAGAATGTAATCTTTCCTAGACCTTATTTCTTTTATAGCAAAGACTTTCTATTCTTCATCTTGGTTATGATGGATGTTGTCGATAAAAAGCCTCTACCACCTATGTTGCATCTGTAAGATTCTTTATTGGCTCCCATGTACATTCACTTATATCATATTCATGCCAATGAACAAAATATTCTAATTTATTTCGGCACCCTCTTGAGTCTAGAATTTCTTCCACTTCAAACTCTTCATTATTATCTACTTCCATACGAGGAGGTAGAGCTTGTCTTCTTCTTAGTATATTCATAGTCTTGTATGATTTAAGAAGAGACACGTGGAAGACAAGATGGATCTTCATTAACTCTAATAGATGTAATTGATAAGTGACTTGATTGATTTCTCGACAAATAGAAAAAGATCCAAGCTTACAATAGTCCAACTTATCACAAGAATGAGTAGTCTTGATATTACAATGAAGTAACCATACCTTGTCACCTATATTGAATTGTCGTTGTTTCTTTCGATAGGCATCTGCATTGATCTTTTGTCGTTCTTGAGCTTCTTTTAATTACACCTTCATTGTTGCATGTAGCAGTGACAAACAATTTGTCAAACCTTTTGCCATAGGATTATCAACTTTTGAAAAGTCAAAAATATCAAGTTGTGGATAATAACCATAATTAATAAAGAAAGGTGTTTGTTGCATAGAAGAATATATTATATTATTATAAGCAAACTTTGTCAATGGCAAGAGGATTCTCCAATTGTCTTGTTGATAATTGATGGTATATCTTAAATATTGCTCCAAAACTTGGTTGACATGCTTTATCTGTCCATCAATTTGAGGATGAATAATTGAAGAAAGTTTTATGTCTACTTTTAAAATCTTAAAAAGATTTCTCTAAAATCTTAATACAAATTGAATCCTCCTAATTGATATAATATCTTTTGACAATCCATGATATTGATAGATATTGTCAAGAAAAAACTTAGCAGTTTTTTTACATATGATAGATTTTGTGCATAGTAAAAGATTTGTCATTTTGATAAAACAATCTACTATCATGAATATAGAATCACACAATCCTAAGACTAAAAGATCTATAATAAAATCCATAGAAATAGACGACCATAGTTGTTTTGAAATAGATAATGGCTAAAGAAGTCCACAATGTTGATGCCAAGGAGTTTTTGACCTTGAACAAATGTCACATGATTGAACAAAATCTTTTATAGCCTTCTACATTTAGAGCCACCAAAAATCTCTGGATATCAGCTCTAAAGTCTTGTTGTATCTAAAATATCATACTGTTGAAAGGTCATGATGTGCTTGAAGAACATATAAACATGCTTCTCCTTCTTGCACATATAAGCGTCCTTCAAAATAATATAGGTTATTCTTGAACTCGAACTTTGAAGTATTACAAGACTTAGAAGAAGTATTTTTGATATCATGAACAAGAGAATCAGAAGACATACTTGATTGAATTTGTTTGAGAAAAATTGAATCAATAGTTAATATTGATTTTACTATTTGAAGATGAAATTATTTTGGCTTTAATAAAATTATCCTTTATTGATCAATAGTTGTATCTTTTTCTTTAGATGCAAGTTAAAAACATTTGAAAAGGACATTAGACAAACCTTATTGTTTTCATAGCCGATAAGTAATATTGAACTCAAATCTTGACAAAGACATGCTCCAACGAGCTTAGCAACAATTCAAAACACAAGTTGATAAGAAATACTTAAGGTTCTTGTGATCCGTATACACGGTGACTAAACTGGAAGCGCCTTCTAAATAATGAGGCTATTCTTGGAAAGAATCCATAATTGCAAGAAGTTCTTTGTTATAAATCTCATAGTTAATCTTAGTTGCTAAAAATTTCCTGGAATAAAAAGCTGCTAGGTGAAGTTTATCATCTATTCTCATTTGTGATAATACAGCACCCAAAACAAAGTTTGATGGATCTATTTCCATAAAGAATACCTTAAAAAAGTCAACGTAATACAAGATTGGTGCAGAAACAAAGGTTGTCTATAAAGCTTCAAATGTTGCTTCCACTTCCTGATTCCATTGAAGTTTGTCTTTACAAGTCAAACATGTAAATAGAGCTATAGTTCAAGAGAAGTCTTTAATGAAGATCTGATAGTAATTAGCAAATTCCAAAAAATATTAGACATCTTAAACCGTTTTTGGGATCTTCCAATCCATAATAGTTTGAACTTTCTTAAGATCCATCATGAGTCCATTGTTTGAAATAATATAATCTAAGAAGTCAACTTGAATAGAGTAGAATATACATTTTTCTATCTTAGTCTAGAGTCCTATATCTCTTAATTTTTGTAACACATGACAAACATGAAATTCATGTTCTTTTATATTTTTAAAATAGATTAAGATATCATCTAGATAACATACAAAAAATCGTCCAAAAACTATCAAAAAAAATCATTCATAAGATGTTGAAAAGCTATTGGTACATTTGTAAGTCCAAAATGCATAATATTATATTCAAAATATAATACCTAATTCGAAATACAATCTTCTATTCATCTCCTTTTTTATTGCATATCAGATTGTATGCTCTTTGTAGATCTAATCTTGTATAGATCTTAGCTTGAATCAATTGATCAAGAAGTCCAAATATTAAAGGTAGTGGATATGTGTTCTTGATGGTGATATTGTTGAGTCCTCGATAATAAACACACATCCATAATGATCTATCTTTTTTCTTCACAAATAGAATTGGGGCTCTTGTTGGAGATTTGGAATGGTATATGAAGTTCTTGGCTAGATTCTCTTCAATATACTCCTTGAATTCTACCAACTCATTTTATTATAAATTGTAGATTGGTCCAAATGGCAGTTGTGTTTTTTTTTGAAGATCAATTGAATAGTCATAGAAATAATGTTTTGAAAGAGTATCCATATTCGTTTTTATAAATATATCTTGAAATTTTTGATATTGGCTTGGAATGCCACTTGAAGTCTTTCACCACTAGAAATGGATGTCACATAAATGACACAAGGTGATCCTTCTTTTGCAACATGCAAAAAAACTCTTGCACCTACAAATATAGGTTTAATTAACTTAAACTTGTGATTTTTTACTTCATTAATTATATTCTTAGTTATATTTTTAGAAAAATTGAGAGTATGAGAAATCCAATCTACTTGAGGGTTGTATTTTTTTACTCACAATAAATTATTGGATTAGAAGAAGGTCTAATAATATTAAATATAACAAAGCTATTATGACCATCGATTATTACTTTTATAGAAAAGGTTTTGTAAGTAATATCTCTAGAAGACAACAAACGACCATCTATGACTTCTACATGTATAGCTTTAATTTTCCTTACTAAAGATATGCTAAGACTTTTAGCAAATTCTTCATCTAAAAAACACATTGACATTCCTAAATCTAATAAGACAAAGACTTTGTAATGTATAGGTCCTAAAATAATATTTAATGTAAAACAAAGAGATAGTTCTAAAGAGAGAATAAGACCTTTATTAGATATTGTATAAGATTCTAGCCGCATGATACCTTTTATAATTGGACAAACTTGATCTGATATATTGTCTTCTTTGACATTTGTACTCATCATACTATAATTGCATCACTTCTTTTGACATTATTGAGCAATATATTTAGATTCTCTACAATATAAGCACAATTGTTTTTGATGGTGATAAGTCTTTTCTTGCTTAGTAAGAGATTTGAAACGTATTGCATCAATTTACATATCCTCAACTTCTGAATATATGTGTTCAAGAGGTATTGGTCTTGTCATTGAATTATAATAACATTGAGGCCCACTTGTTTGACTTTCATATCGAAATTCAAAAAGTCAATTGTCAGCTTTCATAGCAAAGTCAATTGCTTAACTCAATGTTTGAGGATTAGATAAGTTGAGCATCAATTTCTTTACCTCATATTGTAATCCGTAGAGAAAGTGGCTAATTAGTGTAACATCATCTTACTTAATATCAGTTGAAAGTTGTCAAAATTGTGAAGCAAATAATGTTACATATCGATTGCCTTGTCATAAAATACGGATCTTGTTAATTGTAATACAAGTTGCATCATGTTTTTCATACATGGATCGAAACTCCATTAAAAAATCTTCTAAATTATTCAATATTAAATCTTATCATTTAAGAAAAAGATGAAAACCACAATAATACTGAATCTAAAAGAAATGTACCAATGAATCTAACTTGCAATCTTGGAATTGGATAGCTTTAGAGTTGAAGTTTAATCACAAGTTATACTTAATTGATGAATCTTCAAAACTTGGATCTTATGCTATCAAACTTCTTAAGCAAGGTAAGTCTTGATTTTTTAGTAATAGAAGGATATTCCACCATAGGAGAAGAGATACGATTGCATACAAATGTTGAAGCAACTCCAATCATATCTATATCTTCACTTCCTGCCATTCTTGTTGTTCCTTATAGTGGTAAACTAAGTTGATGCAACAAAAGTATTAATTCCCTCAATTGCTCTTATATTTGTACTATTGTACTCTTCATTTCAATAAGCTTTGCCATGATGATACTTATAAAATAAATGTCTAATATTATTCAAGAGAAGCAAAAGAAAGGACTTGAAAACAAAGAAGATATTAACAACAATATTAGTTTAGAAGAAGATAATCCACAACTTCTAATATGCTTATGTTTTATCAAGAAAAAAAAAATAATCTTCTTTTAATCAAGAGAAGACAAAGCTCTAATATTGTAAGTGTACCCTTATCAATTTGTCAAAAATATGAACTAGAAGAAAATGTATAAACTTGGAAATTTTGTATTAAAAAAAAAATAAAAAAATAGCAATAATGTAGTATGTATATTAAAAAGAAATTAGAATGGCTATTGCCAAAAGACAAAAAAAACTAAAGACTTTTTAATTTAGACTAGAAAGAAGAAAAGAATTGACAAGAGTGAAGAGGACTTCACTCTTACTTCTATATATACTATCTAACTAGGAGCTATATGGTGATGTTCTATAGGACCTCTAATATGTGTTGACTTTGCATGACACATGCTTTAGCTTATAAGGCAAGTTTTCTATGTATGGGCCACAAAGTTAGCTTGTTCTTCAAGCTAATAACATGTGTGGCACATGGCCAACTTATTGATCATGTTTCTAACCTAAAAAGTCAATTATAGACACTTATAAAGTCAAAGCAACGTCTATGAAGTTTCAAAGTAGCTTGTATAGAAGATATTATGGAATTAATCTACTTTTATCTAATCATATAGATAATTATTGGTTTACATATGTATGTCCATGACACCTTTACATGTGGAGATTTCAAGGTATTTTTATTTTATGAAGAGTTTTTTTTTTTTATATAGATAATAAAAGCAAGAATTTTTGTTATAAATTTCTTTATCATTATAATTATTACATTTTTGTACAAGGTTGTCTCGTTGTTTTTTTGTATGCCACCAAAATTTAAATATCCATGATAAACTAAAAATCATGCAAGTTGGCTTTATACAATAAAACCTCATAATTATTTTTTTTAAAAAAACAAATAATTAAACGAGATATTTATTCTTTAAAACAATAGATATATTTTTGACTAGAGTGAAAATCGTACTATGACTTTGAAATCTCAAAGCATTGAAATTTTAATTTTTGATTCACTTTTTTGAATCTTTTTACTTTTTGGTTCAATTTAGATTTTCAATTAAATTATTATGTAAATTTTATTTGGAATCAAATAAATTTATTCATAGAAATATGTCCATTTGTCCTTATGGAGTTTTAATATATGTAAATTTATATTTAGCTATGAAATTAATTTTGAATAGATGATCTTATACATGTCACTTTACAAAAAAATGTGTGAAAAATTGTGGAGTTGCTTAAGAAATAAACTCTTGAAAAATAACAAAGAAATGAATAAGTGTATGCATATTGAATTCAATTTACATGTTTACAAAAAAAAAAAATAATAATAATAATACTAAATAAATCTTAATACCTTAAAACAATGACTTATTGCTACTTTAAAGCAAACTCTTTTGACAAGAGTAATTATTATTTTATTTTTTTAAAAGTTATTTTCATATAGACTATGAAATTCATAAAGATACATGAAAATAATTTGATAGGCAACTAAAAATCTAAGATTTATCAAAAAACTATATTTAAAATAATAATAATATTAATGAGAGATTGAAGTTTTTCAGAACATCTTAATATTCTTCTCAATATACCGTCATTTGCATTTCTTTGTCATGGAAAATTTCATAAAAATTAAAAATTATTTTTGGTTAATGAGAGTAATTTTACTTTATGAAATTATTACTCACTTTTGTGGTTCAGTGGTTCAGTGTGGTTCAGTGGTTCAGTGTATATACGTATGAATAAGCGATGCTTTTATTTATTTTTACATCCTTTAGTAATATATCTATGTAATGATTTAATAATGAATTGATTGGTACAAATAAATCTTGTTAAAATTACAATTTTTAATTAAATTATTATGCAAATTTTATGCAAATTTTTTAACAGTGTCAACTGTAATATTTGGTCACAACCACATCAATAATGCTGAATTCGACAACTCTTTCACAATTGTTATCTTGGCGAGACTCAATTTTCCGCATCTCCAACGTCATTCTCTCTGCTTCCCTCCCCTTCCATTTTTGTGAAGAACAACGTTGAGAATACACAAGCCTTTAACCTGATCACACATTCATTAAAAACCCATCTTTCAACCGATTTTGACGGAATGTCGCTAGTTTGGTTGGTTGAGATGAGAAAGAGAGAAAGTGAGGACATCGAACTCAATCGATTTCACAAACACATGACCAGGAATCTCGGTAAAGAAAAACTTCATTTCAGTTGAAGGACTATGTCTGGGTTTTTGATGGATACATTTGGGACAATGACAAAAGGGAGTGTTCGGCAACCAATATTCTCATCGATGGAAAAGGAAGGAACATACCATTGGTCAGCGTTGATACAAACTCGTCGAGTTTTTCACTTCGGGAGTGAACCCAGTGTCGGATCTGCCTATCCGCTAACTCCAGCAACACACATGTATATACACATGCGCTGTCCCCGCTGCTGAGAGGGAAGTAAATCCAGAGAATTCGATGCACTCTCAGAAAATTTTCTGATGTTGCAAGTGAGGAGACCCAAAAACGTATCACCAGTGAAAGAAGGCTGGGATTGCGCTGGCATGCTTGGAATGAGGCAAATGTCCATGTTAATGCGTGGTGGCCTTCTTGCCACGCTTGCTGGAGGTTTAGTTCTGTACAGACCCTCCACTACGCTTGCTGGGCTGGTACCTTGGCGTGGCCTGCCATGCTCCGAAGCCTCTTAGAACTGCCTGGACGTAATGCTGCAGCCTCCAGAGTGTTGCTGGGTCCTGCCCAACCATAAATGAGACTAATGTTAGACAACTAAAAGATGCATACTAGGCATTGAGGTTCCTGATAAATTAGTGGAGGAAGCTTTTACTACTTGGAGCGGTGAATGCAGAGGGAGAAACGTTTGAAAAACCTGGGCGTCAATGTCAACTTCAATTTCGTCAGAGTGAATATTAAACGAGGGGTTTCTCTGAGAAACAATTTGGATGACGCGACTCAGATTGTCGGGTGGCAACTTCCCTAGGCTCTGTCCCAAATGCCTTTTCTCCTCGATCGACATAGACCTACTGCAAGACATAAGAAACCAGAAATCACGAAATGACAGTTTTGTGAGGCGATAAGGGACGCGAAGTACTAGATTTGCATCACGTTTGACTGTCAGTAGATTGAAGTATTTTTAACTCGATATCATCTTCCAGACATAAAAACTTCAAAGGAGTCAGCACTAAAAACCAGATTATCTAGGATGGTATGTCACTGCCACATTGCCCTGCTGATGCATAAGATAGTCAGCTATGCAGCTTTGACCGCAGTTAAATGTTTGCAATGAAACGTTGATGTATGTATGGAAAATTCGTATACAGTGATACACCCAAGCTTCAATGCAATCGTAACTCACCTGAAGTAAATATTGTTCCGACAATTTTTCTGTGACAGTTAGGCGATTGGTGACTGTTTCATTCTGGTTCAAAGAATATGCCTAATGATAGGACTTGACTGCCAAGGTATCGCTAATTACACTATTCAGGAAAGAGACAAACCATTTCAACAGGGAGACGTAGGTGAGAACACGGAGAATCGTAAGAATTAATATCACGTACATCGTTGTAATCATGCAAACCTAGACCTCTAACATCCACAGGTTTCATAAAAGGCCAAGCCCATCTGTGCTGAGATATCTGCAAAATATACCAACATATCCTCACATCAATTGCTCATTACAAGTCTTCATGGAGCTATCACTTTTCCAGAACCTCCGTCACAATTGGAAATGTTTGCACTTCATCTCTATTCATACCAGCAAATAGATTAAACCGTTAAGTGGAGTGAGAAAGAAACTTTGAGTGCGATATGGTAGAAATGCTGAAACGCACCTGTTAACAGATAATTTTAACCTGATTGTTTAGTTCTTCCATGCGTATGCTTCGAGCTGTATCCAGTTTGGTTACACTAGCATTTGTTGGTGCTTTTTGTTGAGCGTATCACCATCTTTGTCACGATCTTTCAAACCAATTCCCGACTTCCCCTTGATTTTGCGTTCAGCGGTGCTCTTCTGGTTACCTCTGCAAGCTTTCTTTCCATCTGCAAGTACCCCAAAAATTTGAGCTCGTTGCATACCTCAGGCAAACATATTACATAAGGGCATAATGTTATAATTTCCTGAGATCATTTATGTAAAATTACCGTATCCCCTAAGGTATCCAGAGGAAGGTACTTGACTCGATCTTCTCTTTCGGTCAACAGCATATACTTACAAAAAAAATGTGTGTAGGAGGCAAAGATCCTGCTGAAGCAGCGTATCAAAGGAGACTAATTTTAAAGAAGTGAGCTTCCAAACATGGAACTTGTGCAGAAGTGTCGGGTGCAGTTTCAATCATACAACAGGGATTGGGTTGGAGGGAAATCAAGTGAAAAGCACACAAAATATACTCGCATGAAAATGGAGCACCTCTTCAACTTTTTCTGTGAGGATCTGACTCATTGCTTCAAGAGATATCTTGAAGCCTCTGAGACCTCCGTTTCATCCTCCGTAGCTCCTGTCGCGCTGCTCTTGACCTGCCCAACTGCAGCTGGTAAAGTCGGTCTACCAGTCCTAGTTCTTGCTCCTGTCACATTCTCCCACACCATGACCCGATGTAACTTTTACTACTCAACCATGATAATTAGTTGTGCACGATATTCCACCAATTCATTCCCCAGGTCTTCTCTCAACCAATTGTCGGAAAAAGATTACAGTTCTTGAATTAGAGAAAAGTTACGCTGCGGGTGGAAGGTACCGGACATGACATTGTTGCAAACAACACTCTCCAAAAATGTTCCACTTGAAACAATAATGATGTTCATTGGAAAACGCAAACTGATTGTATAAAGAAAAATACGAAAGAGGATACCTTGTACTTCCTGTGCTGGTCCAGACTGAGCAGATTGTGCAGCTTCTTCGCCTCCGGCCCCAATCCGACATCTCATTATAAATGCCTAAAACTCTAAAAATCTACGTGGTACTGAAGCATACAATGGACTTAATGCTGAACTCGGCCTGATTGTAAAATTCTGAATACTTTCGGTAATAATTCGTCACAATGGTAAATGCTCACTTTCTGCTGCTAAAACTCTGGCTCTCAGAAATGAGTTCAAATCCAAGTCACTTGTATAGGTGTTATGTCTAACTCAAATCCTCTGACTAATTAACAAAACTAGATGTTTCAAGTAAGCCAGATTTCAAGAAACCATTCGACTCAAAGCGACGCCCGACCTGGTTATCAAGAGTAAAAGACAAGTAGATTCATTCAGATAACAACGCTAAGATTCGCAGTTCAGTAGCACATGACGCGAATCTGTAAGCCCCAAACCCACACGCCATCGATAAGTTCAAATCCCGTAAACGATTCTCGGACATCCTTACGAATTTAAACTACACTTCAAAACCTTGTAAGATGATAGCAGAAATTCAATCTAAATAATTCTTCCAAATTTTCCGATTCCTGATTAGGTAGTCACATGATTTGATATTGGAACAAGAACATCAGGTTAGATCAAGAACATCAAGTTAGAGAGAGAGAGTTCAGGAAAGAAAAGAATCTGCTGAAGCAACATGAAGTAGATTACCGTGCTATATGGAATATCAAAGACGTTCTTCTCCACGTAATAAGCTGCATCTTGACTGGCGAAAACTACCTGGAGAACCCCGATCCAAAACTCAATTGAAGGAGAAAAACGTTCAGTCATCTGCTATTCCTCGCGACCTGGTCCTTGCAGATTTCTTGTTTTCGTCGAGTGTAACCGTTATTATCAGAAAGCTGCCTTACATCTAGTAAAACGAACACGAAATCGTCAAGACTGAAGGCTATCTAATGAGAACAACATGACGACAACTAAATGTTACATGCAATACTTTCATAGTTTACCATAGGTATTTTCCCACGCTCCACAAGTTTCCTAAGCCTGAGATTAGGATATTGAACTCTACAATCAAGGCAGTTGTGGAGAAATACTGGCCACTGGAAGCAAGCAAAAGATTGGAAAAGGAAGTAGCCCCGTAAGAACCCTACACAAAAGTCCTAACAGTCAAATCGCAACTTTGGGGCAGTAAAGATTGCGAAGGAAACTGCCCAACATTCTGAAAATGGGTGTTCACTGCAGAATGCTTGAGGAAGAATCAGGCAAGTGATTTCTCCTACCATATAAAAAAAACCCAGCACACGAAAAGAGTCCATCCGCAATCAATCTCTGAACTTCGAAGCAGTTCATTCAAAATAAACACTTGTGCACGAAAACCGTAAAATTGTCAATTAAACTTTTTCAATACGGGAATTCGGTGCGCAAGTGTAATGACTTCATGTACAGCTTTAGACTGTACATCTAAGACGAAGCAGGAGACGGAGTACTTTGCATATCTACCGTATCCATTACGAGTGCGAGAAAAAGAAGTGGATCTAACCGTGACATGAACAGGATCAACAAATTAGGCTATCAACCCCTGCATTGAAACCTTCAACGAACGCACCACCCCTAAAGAATTCAATCAGAGGTCCCGTGATGCTAACTTTTAAGGAGCCCATGATACTGAAAGAATTAATTACGAAGCCAATTACCTCCGGCCACCGCATAACATCCAACCTGCAACGAATTCCTCAAAAAGACAAGAGCCGTCGCTTATTCTGGCTGAAGTGGCGATATGCAAAGGAAGAGGAAACCATACTACATGAATGAGAGGTCGAAAAACCCCCCAACCAAACAACTTGAAATCGTGGTGAAGAGAACGGCAGGTTGACCTGCAAGGTATGAGAGCAGGGAAGAGGTTTTACTTCGTCGGATCATTGTACATTACTCTCTGGGTTATGCTACAGCAGCGCGGTTGAAAAAAGCTTGAATGGAAACCCTATCACGCTATTCGGAGGACGCAGATAAGTGAAGACGGATGCAAAGTCACCAACCTCGTCATAACCATGAAATTTCTCCCTACATGGAGCGGGAGGGAAGACATCATTCACTCTCGAATTTCTCAAGAACTGTAGAACCATTTCCATGGAGATTACTAGCTGTCCAAAATTGCGCAACCTTCAACAATTGCAGGTCACATTGTATCATCTGACATGAAACGAAGAACAAAAGTGTCACTCACGCAAACTTTTAAAGGTTACAAACGACGAACAACGTAGTTTTTATGCTTCTGGGAGCTTGTGAAAGCATATATTGTATACTGAATCAAGAAATGCCAATACTCTCATGATGATTGTAGCAGCCCACTTGAACTGCATTTGACATGAAAAGCTCTCGAAAAACTCCCAGTCTGACAAAAACAGAAAAGTCAAATGCAACAACTAACCAAATGCGAGAACCTGTAATGACAAGTACCCGTGGGCCTAGTAGAAGCCCAAGCCCAAGACCTAAAGGTTTCCTCCCTTTTGAATTTGTAATGAAGCATCAAATGCTGGTCCATGGGAAGAACTGTAGTCGACAACGAAAGACTCGCTCAAGGAAACAATTTGAGGGACACAGCAGAAGCAACATGTGCAAATCGAAGACGCCATTGGTGAGTGTACAAACTGGAAACCTTTAGCCAGCAACTACGACGTCCCTGCAAGATCTAAAAGCCTGCGACGTTGTTCCTGAAACAACTACAACGAGAAATTATGCTAATTGCTTTGAATCAATATGACTTTAGTTAGCCAGGCAACACGATTAAAAATAGAATTGACGTTCACAAAAAGCCTGATTAGTAGAGCAAAATGGAGACATGTCAGAGGACGTCATTACACTGAGCAAGAGGGTCTTTGAAATTGACAATGGACTTGATTGATTGAACGCTGCAAAAATTGGAGGTAGACAGCTGAAGATGTGAATTTAACTGTCGATTGTCTGTGCAGAGCTAACTATACAGTCCTACAAATGCATGGACAAAAGGAGCATATAACCTTCGCATGCATCGTATACTCCAAATTAGTATTATTTTAATTTGTGGATATAACTCTTGTTTAATAGCACGGGTACAAAAATTCTTATTAATTGTTACATTTTAAGACTTATCTAACATTAAAGTCAACATGTGATTATTAAAATTTTATCTAATCTTAACAGGATGTGTAAGTAAATCCTAAAATTACAAAAAAAAATACATCCTATGGACTTAATTTAGATTGATATTGAAAACTTTATTTTGTTTTGTTTTGTTTTCTATTTAGATATTCAGCAGTTAGATACCAAAATATCCATAGTAATGACCGTATCTACCTACACTTGTAAGATTATTGTAAATGTTGTTTTAAAATTCTTCTGTAGTCGTAACTACTATCAATATCTAAGATTCCTTTCCAGAATGGTGACATTTGAATTCAACATTAGAAACATAACCATTTACAAATTGGATCTTAGTAATTATTGTTTTCTTTTAAAAAAGGAAAAATTAAATGAGGTTTAAGTAAAAATGAAATACATCTGAGTGGTTTCAAATTATATATATATTTATATATATATTTATATATATCTATATAAACATTTCACTGAAATAATATATTACTGAAATATTTTGATTTAGTTTGGCCATTTATTTTTGGCTTTGCTTTAACATACCATACCCATCTTGTATTGTCCAGAAAAGAAAAGAAAAGAAATTCATTATCAAAAATGTCAACAACAAATCATAATAATCATGCTATAAAAATCAATACTTGGTAAACAGACAAACTCAAACCACCATCCTTTCACAATTATACCTGTATTTTGAATTACTTTCAAACTATCAACCACTCTAATTACCCTACAAAATCTCGGAATCGATATCCCGCAAAAGATTTAGCATATACTGCTATAGTCAAACATTCAGCAAGACAAAATAATGACATCAGACTTCAATGACTACCACAACAAACCTATATCAGTTGAAAGGACTGCACAACAAAAACTATATACTACCAAGAGTACAGTTCTAGAATAAAACAAATAAAAAAAAACACTTGCACTCAAGTTCGTAAGACCACCTTTACATGAAACTAGCAAAAAGCACAACCATGTAAGAAAACAGATGCACAATAAGTGGTAAAAACCTCATTATACATATGCATATATACCTATATATACATATATATATATATATACATACTGAAAACATGAGAGTGAGAGAGAAGATTTCCAGCTCCCTCGCCCTTGCAACTAATTGTGGAGGCCGAGCTTGTTGCGGCGCCATCGCTGTCTCGCGGTGGCTGTGAAGCTGGCAGCGAGGAGGAGTGATGGTGGTACCCGAGGGGAGCAGGGGAAGCAAAGCGAGAGATTCGACACACTGGGGCCCACTGCCTCCGAGATGCAAGTGCCGCAACGCTCATCCCGGAATGGGGCAAGATGATAAGTCGACGCGTCTGGGATGCACCATGCCGAAACAGCGGTCGCGCAAGTTGTCGTGTTTCATGGGCAGGCGTGCAGCGACTCAGCTTCGCACTTGCGCAGTTCGGAGAATGTGTCAGTTGGTTCGTAGCAGAGGTTCAACTCGGAGCTCTGTACTGGCTCGGACCGTGAGAGGTCGCCTGTCTCCGCATCGAGTTCTTAGTCCAGTCCGACGTTTTCGTTGTCTGTAGCCGATCCCTTCGGTGAAAGTTTTTTGGAGGAGGATTCGGTTGTTTTGAAGGCAGGGAATGAATCCTCCAGCTGAGAGCCGTGGCGGTACTGGGGACCCAGAGATGGGTCGACCAGTCCAGGAGCCTCTGCGGCGCACTTCCAATGCCGCTCAAGCAAATGCCCTGTTCCGCAAGAATCTTACGTATCAGGTGATTTTTCCGCGGTGGTTCACTTGTGTTTGTAATAATACCCTGAAGGAAAATTGTTGTCGCGATCTAGATTCAACCTTAGAGTTAAATCACGGTACTGCTGGTAGTGGTTTCTGAGAGGAAACCGATTTGCGATTGACGGAGTTCAAACTCGCACTCTTAGAATCTAGAATGGTCTTTGGTGGAGAGGGCTTTGATTAGACACACACCCACGCATTTCAAAGTTATTTAATTAGTCAAGTGAACCGTTCTTTGAAAAGTATTGTCTCGATTCACCTAGTTCAAATTAAGAGCCTGAAAGCGATGGGAGTAGACTCCTGATGCGAGTAAGGGATGTATTGCTGGATGTTGTCGGTGAAGCAAGCAGTTTTCTGATTCAACCCGTGAATTTGCAGAAACGGAATTGGAAAACAAACTGCTGCCTGGTGGCCTTCCCAATCGTGCTGTGCGTTCTTCTTGTAGTGATGCAATTTCTCATCAACTCCTTCATTGGCGACCGCTTCAAGTGCGGCTGCAAAGACGTGCCCAATTCGAACGGGGTCGGCACAACGAAGCAGTGTGGGCTACAATTCTCTAATGCGGATGAAGCTCCGTTTTGTGGAATCGATAGACCATACCCGTGGCCATCCATTTTGCAGGTTCCAAGTCCGCAGTACCGTGCAACTAGAAGTACAGAATATCCTGATTTGGCTCAGGATGCTTCTTGTCGTTCAGCCGATACTTGTGCTACTACAATTCCTTACACCGGGACTAACAAAACCGCTGCCGATGGTAAGTGCTTGTTTCTGTTCGTTTGGTTCATAATGAATTGGGCTGTTATCTAGTTCGAGGTAATCTAGGTTTTCCCTGTTCTTTAATTCGGGCGGGGAAGTGGTCGATCATAAGTGCTTATGATGTGTCATCTATGTTTTTGGATGTTGCAGCCTTGGCGGGGTACCTTTTGGGTACTGGTTCATTAGACCTCCTCAATCCACAGACGTACTCTCTTTCCAGTGTTGTACCGGTACGATTTCAACTTCGAACTCTTGCGGACTCGCCGTATCTCCCGTAATCCTGTGTGGATTTAGGATGTGGGAATTTTATGATCTGTCATGAATAAGAACAGTTGTCATGTTTTAGGTCCTTTTCTTCTCATGCTCGTAATTAAGTGAGGTGAGCGTTCTGTAAGACTTGATTTTATGCACCGTAAATCTTGAGGTATCTTTGTTAGTGTAAGATTTGTCGAGAGGTTCAAGAAGGTAGTGGTTGTACTTTATGTGATCACGAACATCGATGGTGGCCGTGGCGTGAATTGTCAACAGGGTACAGATACCATTCCAATCGGCTCTCTTTTGTTCGAGTCGGCATTTACCTCTCCGAGGCCTATCTACATTCTTCGACCCAATTGTACGAACTCGAAGGACAACTTCAATTTCACCGTCAATGTTGGCGGAGGATTTCAGCTCAGCAAAGGTTATCATCAATTACCGTCATTCGATTTTCCTAAGAGCGCTTTGGGTACATGCGAAGTTCAGGAGACTTTCTGCGTCAGTAACGGCTATAAATGTTCAGCATATTCTTCAGAACATCGCACTGAAAGAAAATTGTGGATGCAGATTTTGCATGCTTGGAAACCAGGCCATTGTGGCGCGAAAATGCTTCCTCGGTGAACTCCATGCTATTTGCAGGCTACCGAGGGGGCAATGAACGAAAAGAAGTCAACGAAGTCCCAGCCGGTAATGCAACCTTGCGGTGCAACATCTATTTATTTTGATCTCGTCTAGTTGAATGTTCGGAGCTCCTGGTCGTCATATTTTTGCAATTTGCAAATCAACCCTGTAGAGTATGACCATTACCAGTTGAAACTGACAGCAATTGATGAGCATCTACCGTTCTACTGTACTTGAGGCTTAGGGGAGTATTTGGGTTGTGTCTGTGGTGGTTGCAGCTTACGACTTCCGGCGCACCACCCCAGCGAGGTTCGATGTGAATATATGGTATAACGAAACCTTTGCCAACAGGACGTCTCGAGGCCCGCCGTCTCTCATGCGTGTGACTCGCTCCTTGAACATGGTAACGGTTTCTCTCCCAATTTTTCAATATAGTGATTCCTGTCGAGTTTTCGTTGCCGTGCAGGCTTGTGATTCTGATTTCTGAAGTATAAGCATTTTACTATCAAGTTCTGTGTTAAAGGCTTTGCTTCTCTACTTTTTCTTTGCGATACATAGAACGTGTATACATAGTTGTACGGCATGTGCGCTAATGCTGGGCTTATTCTGTCTGCTGTGGAATTTTAGGCTGCACAAGCCTTCTTGCGTTTCAAGTTGGGCCCAACAGTTGAACTACCATTACTGTTCGTGAAAGAAATGCCAAAAGTGGGCACGCAGCTGCGCCTTGACTTCTCATCAATCATCGGGCCTCTGTTTTATATGTGGATCTTGGGTTTCCTGTTTCCCGTAAGTATATATTGCATCACCAGTTTTCTGCTTCCACCAAAGTTTCCCATTCATGCTATTACTTCAAGACCTCATTTCTGTTTTGAAGCATGCCTTTCTCGGGAATCGGATCTCTGAATCAGATGACATATTCCGCATCTCTGCTTGATAGACGAGTTTGTACTCCGAACTGGACCTTGTTGTCTGGGTCGATAATAAATCCTTGTAAACTTGGTGCATCAGGTGGTTCTGACCGCGCTTGTGTACGAGAAGCAATATCATCTTCGCATGATGATGAAAATGCATGGACTTGGCGATAGCGCTTACTGGGTTATCACATACTTCTATTATCTGGTCCTATTCTGTATTTACATGATCTGCTTCATCGTGTTCGGCTCCATTATTGGTAAGCCATTGTTCTCCTTCTGATCGCCTCATTTATCTTCTCAATGCAATGCCCAATTATTTTCCACTAGCATACATTAGTCCTTGCGAATGCGCCGCAAATGCATCTTTTCTTGCTGGAAATTAATCCAAGTCTCTATGGTTTGTAGGGCTAAAATTCTTCAGAATGAATTCGTACAGCTTACAAATTCTGTTCTACTTTCTCTACATCAATATGATTATTTCGCTTGGCTTCATAGCGTCCAATATCTTTCGGAATGTTAGAACGGCCACAGGTAAGCTCATCAATCGACCTTATTCTCTCATGTTTACCATGTTGGGCATGTGTTGTTATGCGAACGTGTCAAGGATGTGATCTGGTTCAGATCCTTTTATCGTGGATGTTTTAATACGATTAATTTTATTTCATTATTGTTCTCTTCCATTGTTGTACACCAAGCATAATGTCTTTCAGTTGAGGTGGGCACACGTATTTTGTAATCGGAAGATGTTCGATTTATAGATTCATAACTCTGACCAAGTGGAGTTGCTCATCTACTCAATTCGATTACAGCCTTCGGCTATTTGTACGTATTTGGATCCGGATTATTAGGAGCTTTCTTCTTCCAGAATTTTGTTGTAGACTTGAACACAGACAGTAAGTTTCTGCATCCTAGTTCCATTAACTATGTAGCTCGTAAATGTTTGGTTATACTTGGGCAATTTCTTATTGGCTTGCTTTTTCGGTGTTGAATACGGTTGCATTTGAGTTCAGTCCATCTGCTATGATAGTCTTTATCAACATATCATCCAATATCTTTCGGAATTGATGACACATATCTCTCTACATTTTTCTTCTGGCAGGAAAGATCATTACCGCATTGCAGATCATCCCTGCATTTGCAACGTATCGTGGACTCTATGAGTTTGCCGAGTATTCTTTTCGGGGAGTCTACATGGTAAGAGTCGAGCCAGCAAGTTTACAAGTTTGTTTTTGATCCACAGGATCATTTATTGTTGTCACCGCTGCCTAAAAGCGTTGTGGTTTGTGATTTGTAGCTAATGTATGGGTTTGACACAGAACTCGAAGGGAATGCAGTGGAGCGACCTTAATGACGAAAAGAATGGACTGCGAACGGTTCTGATTATCTTGTTCATCGAGTGGGTTGTTTTTATGCTACTCAACTTGTACTTGGACCAAGTGGTGGCATCTGCAAGTGGATTGAACAAACATCCCCTGTTCTTCTTGAAGTTCAAACGTAAAGGCAGCAAAGCCAAAGGCGCTATGAGCGCAAGCTCCAACCACACAAGCTCCCGCAGATTGTCTCGCAACTTCTCTGCCAACTCGAAATCTTTAACGCACATCGACGAAGGAGACAAACGATCAGTGGGGTTAAAGGTTACCGAACGGTCAGACGTCGCTAGAGAGGTTAGTTGCATCTTCCCTGCTCATCATTTTCCTTAGAAAACCCTTACCCCCATTAGTCTTATAGAATTTAAATCATATAGTTTAGATGTTTCTTGATTGTTGGCTGGTAGATCATTCAAGCTAATTTCTACTTTCGCAGAAAGATCATCGACTATAATCTTGAATTGCTTTCACATGCGGCAGAAAGAAGTGGCGGAGGAGTTGGCTGCCAATCCCAGCAAGGATTACCCAATAGTATGTGACAATCTTAAGAGAGTGTACCCTGCTCGAGATGGGAACCCACCCAAGTACGCTGTGCGAGGGTTTTCTTTGGCTGTTCCGCGGGGTGAATGCTTTGGAATTCTGGGGCCCAATGGCGCAGGCAAGACGAGCTCCATCAACATGGTGCCCTCCTCACTTTTCTGTTAACTGTCTTCAATCACACATCCCACTTTGAATGGATAATTGTACAGCGAATGAGTGATATGAAAGCACAATTTAATTTGGTTTGTGGAGGTTAACAACGTGATTTGATGTCTGATTGCAGATGATTGGGTTTTTGAAGCCAACTGCTGGCACTGCTTACATACAAGGGATGAACATTGTTACAGACATGGATCGTATTTACTCGTGCATGGGTGTTTGTCCTCAGCATGAGTATGTCTCTTCTCCCCTACCTCTCGGCCCCGTGGCAGTTATGGATTTCAGTGATAATCAATGATTATGTAGTCGGTTGGTAATTCAATATCAATGGAAGTTCATCATCTTACAATACACGTTTTTTTCCTGTGAAGTTTGCTATGGGGACAATTAACTGGGCGGGAGCATCTTTTGTTCTACGGCCGCTTGAAGAACTTGAAAGGGACAGAACTCACCAATGTGAGTGCAGCTAGTCCTTGTTTTGAAAGCTTGTAATGCACTTCCAATGAATTTTATGGCTTGTGAGTCTCTCAATACACAATCTTGTATAATGTTATTGGGCAGTGTTTGTGCATTCAGAGATTGCTGAATGCTGTGTAATAGGCGTTGATAACAACGCGGATTTGCTGGTTTGCCATGTGCAGGCTGTTGAAAGTTCACTACGAAGTGTCAATCTGTTCGAGAATGGAGTAGGGGATAAGCAGTGTCGGAAGTATTCTGGTGGGATGAAGCGGAGGCTTAGTGTTGCCATCTCTCTCATTGGGAACCCACAGGTAAGCATCTGCTCTGCCAACTTCGGAATTAATACCTTGCTTTCTTGTTGTAAATTTACTGCATATAATGATGTAACGGCGTTTGAAACACTACCATAATCTAGTCACTGGTAGAGCACCTCCAAATTCCTAAGACCCCCATTTTAAACAAGTTCAGTTTTAACGTATGGGTTGTACTTTTGATACTACGCAACTTACAGGTGGTCTACATGGATGAGCCTAGCACTGGCCTGGATCCAGCATCTCGTTACAACCTCTGGAACGTGGTGAAGCAGTCCAAGCAAGACCGTGCAATAATCCTGACAAGTAGGCTAACTCGTTTTTTTCAATCCCGCACTTCAGTCAGCTTCTGTTAATTCCATATACCGATTACGTATTGAACTGTAGGGAGATGTACTTTACATTAATCGTCTACTCCACATGACTGCAGCCCATTCTATGGAGGAGGCTGAAGCTTTGTGTGACCGTCTCGGAATCTTTGTTAACGGCGAGCTGCAATGTATTGGCAATGCTAAAGAGGTGATCATCTGTTGTGCCGTTCAAATTTGCTGAGAAATGTCTAAGGATATGAATTTTGTCTTCGGCTAATGCCAAAGTGGCTTATCTACCACCTGTAACTCACAGAAAATGGGAATTGTTAACTGTACAGCTTACTGCCAGATATGGAGGTCTGTATGTGCTGACCATCACGACACCTCAGGAAGAGGAATCTGAGGTGATTGCGTTGGCAAAGTCGCTCTCACCTAATGCAAACAAAATCTACGGCCTGTCAGGCACACAAAAGTTCGAGTTACCAAAAACGGAAGTAACAGTAGCGACAGTGTTCTCTGGTATTGAAGAAGCTAAGAATCGCTTGCACATTCAAGCGTGGGGTCTCTCCGACACAACATTGGAAGATGTGTTTATTAAAGTTGCACGAGGAGTGGATGGTGGGATTCAGCTTCAATGACATGGTAAGGCACGATTGGTTGTTATCAGTTATTTAAGAGATTCTAATTGACTTATTAATTCAAAAATTTCAAGGGCTTGTCGTGCCGCCAAGGTATCTGAGTAACACGCTTGTGATTTCCAGCTGTATAGGTTGATAATCGTATGCTCACGGATGAATAATGCACACCTTGCAGAGTTCAAGTTTTTCTAATTTAAGAATTTCCTACCCTATTACTAGTATGTTACGTTGTGTTAGTGTCACTGACTCGTCCATAGCTCTGTGTTTAATACCAGAGCTATCGACTCTTTTTAGAAAAGTTCAAGGTTGACGAATGCAGTGAAAATCTCATTAAATAGTGGTTGATTTAGACCACAAGTAGAGTCAATGCAGATTAGGAGTATGTCACCTCTTATTCTAATTAGTCTATCTTACAGCAAGAAATCCTCGCGCAACAAGTAACGCATGAGGAGAAGTACGAGATCCCAATGCAACTCGCCTCATATTTTGTAACGTTAGACGGGCATGTAAAGATGGGCTCAAGTAGGGGATTAGTGTGGCATATATATTCTTCAGTAGATCTCACTCGAGGTCATGACTGTTGGAATCTAGTCCCTCTGATTTTGCTTCGTCGGGACTACCACTGAAAGTTTTCATTTCGGGCGCAGCATGAAAAACCTCCTTCATAGAAATGCTGCATGCACATCGAAGTTTGTAAGGTGACTTATGGTTTACAAATGTACCTCAAGAGAAATGGATTTACCTATTGAGGAGACAGTAAAGCGTGTGGCAAATGCTACTGAAGTAGCTGATGTTTGGCAAAAGAACTCAGCAGAAGAGGATTGCAACAAACCGTAAGTCGTGTAATCGGCTGCCAAATTCTTCGGAGAACATCTGCAGTTCTTTCTCTAAATCCTGAAAATTTTGAAGCCATAGGTTAGTTCCCGACTCGGCTACCTTGCGAGCCTAAAAACATGCTTCTACACACATGCTGAAGGCAAAGTATTGATAAAAAGAACTGGTAGTTAACAAAGGCTACCAATGTTTCACCAAGATACCAATGAGCGAACTTGGCTAGACAAAGCTGCACATTACAGACCTATACAGTCCACTGGCTCTTCGGTTTTCTTAGAAATTAGATTCGTTTACAGAAACATTCAATTCACCGCAGCTTTCCTTCGTTGGATGAAAGGATGAAGTGCAAACCAAAACACGTCTGGCCTGCTATTTCCTTCATCGAATTTTATTAAAGATCCAAATTTCTTGAAATGGGCATACTTTATCTGGTACCTGCAGTCGAGCATTGCAAACATCTCGTCGGTGCTGCTCACGAGCCAGCTTGAACATTGCATCCTGAGGCAGCCATCACGTCATTCTAAGAAAATGGTTTCCTAGGCACAGCGAAACTTACTCAACTCTGTCGGTATTATAAATATCAGTATCATCAAAGCAGTTTTATCAGAATTCATTTACATACGAAGAAGCAAACGGAAGGGAATACATTCTACCTTTGCGGCTAGGGAAGGATCATGGACCTGCGTGTGAGATTAACTGCTGTCAAAAAGGGATTTTACTGTTTCCAAGTTGTAATTACAGTCTTATCATAATAGTTATAAGTCTCAAACATCAGTTTCTTTTCCATTAGACCTTATGTCTCACTGAATGAAAGTTTGCATCTTTGAGAAATTAGCAGAAAATTTATGGTAATCTGTGATTGGTATAAAGTGAATTAGTCCATGACTAAACAAGATGGAATAAAGATTGCTGGTAGAATCTAAACACTCGAGACTCGCAATATTTTACAAGAAGATTACAGGACAGATGTTAAACAAGTGAGTTTGTAGATATGGATTACCTTAGGTCCAAAGAATCTCATCTTTTGAGACATACGGTTCAATCCAAAGTCCAGCCTGGATCCTAATATCACTGTTGAAATGATCACTTCAAATCACTTCAGAATGATCACTTCAAAATGATCACTTCAAATACTACATTGCTTCACGAATGCAAAATTAACCAATATACTCCCACTACATTTGTCAAGCGCTGCTGTGAACCAAGGCTAGATGTACTCACATGTTTATATGTTGTCAAAAACCTATAATTAACAGGCCAGTTAAATACAATCACGACAATTACCTACATCTGGAATATCTACATTTTACGTAGATCGTCTCAAAACTATGATACTAGGATATAAAGCAGCTAATAAATCTAAAAGCAATCAGTAATGCCTGTGGCCAAAGAGACTGGCAAGATGCACAGCCAGGAAAAGAAAACTGCATGCCAGGAACATCTCATTTCTTGATATTACTGTAACCCTAGACTTGTCTCGGAATAATTCATCTCGAACTGAGAACTTGATGCCTCAATATGTTTTCGAATTGAGGCATCCAGGGGGAGTTAGGACTGTTCAGACTAGGATGTTTCAGATTATCCATTGCTGACAGACCAGTGAACGATTATCCTTGCGAAGGGATGGAATAGCTCCGAGGAGAGGGAGTGAAAATCAGAAACGCTTTTGATACTACAACCTCTCTAGCAAAGCAAGAAACAATGTATGCCCCAGACATTTTCTGACTACTCTCCCTCGAAAGAGTCATGCAATATGATCGGGAATGTGGTATACCTTCTCGGCTGCACTCTCCTTGCTCTCTATTGCAACTTAATGTACTTGAGTGCAAGCTCCAGCTCGCACAACCATCTCAACAGGAACTGCACCTTTCCCCTTCAAGCACACCTCCTTCTGAGGAACCCACCTTCACCCCAACTGTCACACATGTGACTGCACCACCCACAAACAACACGACCACTCGCCAAATAAGTCCGCCGCATGTCCAAGAAGACAAAAGCGCTGCGGCAGCACAAACTTAAGATGAGAGTTACACGACCTCACTAATTACACAACCTCGTGTTAACCAACTCATGCACAAGGGTGCGAATCAGCAATCCAAATTCCGAACAAAGACTGAAACACACAACCCTCATCCCCTTCGATGCACCTCTGCCTCAACATTTCTCCCAAACAAAACCCAACTCCCAATTATACCAACGACAAACCCACAGCAGCAAGTCCGTACCGCAGCAAGCGACACACGACAGTCACAAGCCCAAAATCTAATGACTCGGATACACAAAGGGGACCATCCCGCAATACACCATGAGATCTGTAAAGAGCTACGCGTAAGCAGTATAAACATACGCTACCGGCAAGTGGGTATTGAATGCAAAAGCAGAGAATGAGCAAGACCTGCAGCGCGGAGGTCGGCCCGTCTCCACCCAATCTAAGAAAGTACAGCTCCTCCCCGCACCCCACCTTCGCGATGGATTTATATGAGATGTACGGCTAATGGGTGGGAGAGGTAATGATCTCTTACCGCGCAGCTCGGAGGTGTGAGCAGCGCCGCGATTCAATCGCGACATCCACGATCGAAGAGGGGAAGCAAGATTCACCGAAGCGGGGCAGTGCTTCTTCTGAAACCAAGAAGGAGCGGGTTTAGGTGCCAGGCCCTCCCGCATGCGGGTACCGGTGCCCGAGACAGACGGAGGTAGGGGCAGGTCTGGCGTTTGGTTGATGGCACGTTCTTGTAATTGGGGTCCTGCCACGAATTGAGTGGCATGTTGGGGGCATCATATCCTTTGCAGACTGCCTTATCTCTCGGACTCAGCACTGCAAATGCAACTGGCGTAGAGTGACCCTACGTTTGTGAAATATCATAAAGTAAAACAAATAAATAAATATATCAAAATGTACAGTATCTCACACCTTTTTTGAAACCTTCAAAAATGATTCTCACGCAAGATTTTTATATAACTTTCTGAAGGTGGAACAGTGGAGCATTTCAGACCTTTTTGATGTGATCGGGGTTTAGAATAATGATAAACTTGGGGTCGAAGAATTGAGCCAGGAATCATTCTACAAAAGCAAGTGTATAACTTTCTATTAATATACTGTATAACCATGCGTTTAACTTGACTGTATAATAGCCATTAATTTGATACAATCTTTGTTGCTAAGTTAATGATATACTACATTTGCACCACCGTCCATTTCTGGTTTGGTGTACGCTCTACAGTGTTAAAAAATGATGCTCCGCTTGAATGCGTGTGTGGAAACAGAAGAAGAAACAAAATGGGAGTAAGAACTTATTTTCTAACAGACATAGTCGTACACTGCAGGGACAAATCATGGACGTGCGAGCTTTCAATTCAGCTGGCAAAGTACGAATCCATCTGGAACCCATCAGTGCTACACCTGCACCTTTCAGACATCAATGCCTATCTTATTCTGAGCCTCGTACATGGTGCGCCGAAGTTTCAGCATTTGAGAATGTCACCTAGTAGGCTGTAGGTGTAGTTTGTGAAGGGGTAACTTTACAAGTAAATACTATAGCGAAGTTGAGAGAGTAAAGAAGCTGGTTGAAAATAACCACGAAGGTGGTGTTTACTCTAACCGCAATGATCTAGGGTCTAATTTTGCACCGACAGCAACACTGATCATGGAGGAAAATGCAGGTTTCTGTCTCTTGTTGAGCAATCCAGGATTGAGCAAAGACGGACCCACTACGGCAAACTTCAAAAGAATGCTCTCAAGTATCACACCGCTGCATCTTCACGAAGATTGACAAACACTTAAGCGGTGGGCCCGAGAATATGAGGGAGGTTGGTAAACACATTAATTTTTGGAGACATTCTTACAAACGAAGCTGACGAAAACTGCGGATCAGCTGGGTACATTTCCTTTCAAAGAATTGGAGATTGCACTGTAGTCCTGCAGGGTTAAGAGCGCGCTGTACCAGAACATATAACTCACACATGTAATATAGACTCACACACGTTACACATTGGTTGCGAATGAGGCAAACATCTCACTTGAGCATAAACCATTCTCAAACAATTTTGTTTTTAGAAATGCCATTGCAAATAACTCAAACATTCAAGCAAGAGCAAGAGTAAGGAAGAAAAAAAATAGCCTTTCATTACGACATGTAGAGAGGTTACTCCTCTTACGAATTGCATACAGTATTCAATTTAAGTCATGTACTTTATTGAATTAGCTGAGAAACATACGCAGATCTTTTTTTTCAGAGCGCGTGCGATTGATACCGACAGATGATTCAGAAAGTCGATAATCTGAACATGCAGTTGCGAAATTATAGCACAATCCAACAGATGATAAATACGGACGAGATTCTGATGAGGGAATGGAGCAGTGCACCTCTGATGCTTAGGCTGGTCAGTGGTGATGGCCATGGTGATGGCCATGGTGACCTCCGTGATGTTCTGGCGGAGGCATGTGGTGGTGGTGGTGAGATTGGTCGTGGTGGTGAGGGTGATGGTGGTGGCCGTGGTGATGATCAGGAGCTTCAGGCATCAGAGGTGGAAACATAGGCGGTGGCGAGGGTGGGTGATGGTGGTGGGGTGGTGGGGGTGGAAAGAATGGTTGTGAAGAGAGCGGGTGATGGTGGTGAGGCGGTGGGGGTGGAAAGAATGGTTGTGACGAGGGTGGATAGGGGTTGTATCTAGGTCTCCTGTAGTCATAGTCGTCGTCGCTGCACCAGAAGCACGGTAGACACATATTGATTGCTCACGTTTTTTATCCAGAAACTAGCCAACACCAACTCTGAAAATAAGTCCACGGCACCCTAGCTCCCTCCAATCTGCAAATGACTCCAAAAATGCTCAGACAACAGAATTCCGCAACCAACAAGTAGCCAACCAAGAATCTGAGCGATGTTCGTGACAAGTAGGTTTAAATTGAGTACAAGATAAGTTACACAACCTTTGCTTAGCTAGTTGCCTCCAACATTTACTATCCTCATCAAGAATCCTCTCAAATAACAGATACATCTTGAACACACCCTAGACATTCTACAAGAACTTCTTCAACATCTTCTGCTGTAAGACACGATCTCAATGCCCACAGTTACCGCTCACAAAGAAACAAACAAACGATGACAAGAGCTACGACACGAAAATAAACACAAAATACTAACGCAACTCCTCTGAGTCTTAGATTGCTAATCAACTCGTAATCCACAACTAGACCGCAAGCAACCGCATGGAAACACTTGCCGAAAAACGACAACCCAAAAGAATCCAATCGAAAACACATCAATTCGAAATTTCTACATACCTGGGAAGAAGAAGGCAAGTAGTGGGTTCCCGAGACCTCGCAACGATCCAAGAGCAGAACTGAGACACAACCTAATTCGAGCTGAGAAGCTAAAGTTGAGACACAGAATCTGGGCACAGAGTCCCCGAGGAGGGCAGGCTAAGGTAGGGCTGATGATGAAGGTGATGGAAAGTCAGAAAGTGGCGGTATTCTCTCGCACCGCCCGTGTCGTGGATCCCACGCTTCCTGCGCTGCGCTCCCCTTTTCAACGCTGTTTACTCCCTCGTCCATGCCGTGCATCTCACTTCGCAACTCGCCCCACTCCATCGCCGGAGGTTCATCTCAATCTCATTGCATCATTTACCGCGTTCAATCCATAGCTCGCAATTCTGTTAGCAACAGAGGCGGAAGTAGATACGTTGGATACTCATTCTCTTGATTCTAGAACGATACGGTGTGCGCCTAAAGGAGGTGTCTTTGAAGGCCAAAGGAAATTAAATCACATATGTTTTTTTAGATACAGGAATGTTACAATCTGTTTTCCTACTTTGACACTCAGTAATATGAAAGCTCCCAAAGTGATCAATGGATGTGTGGTTCTGACAATGACCTCTTCTAAAACCCACTCTACAAGAAAGTTGCATTTTCTGATTGTTTCATACGTCTCATTTTTACACTGTTTGAGGTGTTCTGTAAAAATTTCTGACTTGTGCATCTGCTTCCTTCGACAACCGCTACTGGGGAAGCAAACGTGAAAAGATGAGTGAGTAAATAATCCAGAATGGAATAATAATGATTATATATATATATATATATATATATACATCCAAAAAAGAAGTAACATGTGGATGTTCACAAGATGCTCCAAGGACCCACTAAAAGTGGTTGTCTTATTCTCACTATAAAAGTGTGCAGAGGATATGTGTTGGTTTCATGGTTGAGTACAACATGCATGTTTTATTGTTGGTATTTAATTTTTCTTATATATATGCATATTTTTTCTTTTATCATTTTTTTAAATTGTAGAAATCATAAAATAAAATAAAAGGTTCATAACTAGTACTTGGCAACTACTGTTGTAGTCTTACGCACTATCTTTGCATGAGTAAGAGTTTTTTTTTGTTTTCTTTTGTTGTAAGAAAAACTTCATGGTGCAAAGTGATCAAAGATATTTGATTATTTTATATGGCATCATTGGATATAAGGATCAAAGACAAGGTCTTGTTGAATTCCACATCTAAATAAAAAATTGGATTTAAAAATCAAATTTTTTTGTTAGTATTTACTACCAAAGAAAAGAAGTTAGAGGATTTTTTTACCTTTAATATCGTGCGTTGCATGTAATACGGAAAATTTAATAGAAATATTTAAAAAATTAAAATTTTAATGTGATTTAATTTTCCATATAGTATTAATTTTTTTAAAAATAGATAGTAGAAGTAATATTAAAAATTAAAAATTAATCTTGAACAAAAAATTATATATTTTTGAAGCAATAGAATTATCTATGTAAAGAAAAAATAGTAAAGAAGAGAGTAATTTTTTTACTATTAAATTATTGAATAATATTTTGAATTTATGGTGCTTGCTTTGAAAATAAAAAATAATGCTTCTTGCTATGGAGGTCATTGTTGTTTATATATGTCTTAGTTAGATTCTATAATTTCTTTTGGCCCTATATCACTTTAGACTTATATAACTCAATTTTAATTCAATAGAATGATTTAAAACCTTTTGCAATAGATTATATATCCCATCTTCTCTTTAAATTCCGAATTTCAAAGTAATTAATGACTTAAATCGTTTTTAGCAAGCAAATTACCTAATCTAACTTTTTGGTCATTATTTTGTCCACACAATCCTATCCTTGCTTATTCTTTTATGCATATCACTTCAACCAAATGTCACAATGCCTTGAAACTTAGTAAATAGATTTTTAACTTAATAATAAAACTAAAATCTTAATTTTATAACCATAGTTGTCATAAACATCAAATTATGACCTTCAAAGTTGTTGTGTTTGATTTGCAATCTTGCTGAACCTCCTTTGCTTTGGCACTTCGATTCTCCTTGACTTGATTAGTTTTTGCTTTCAAACTTTTCAAATAAGTGGATACACTTGTCTTAAATAATGTCTTGAAATATTGCTATAATAAATGACTCAAATTAATCATAATAAACTTTCTTCCAAGATCCAAAATCTGCCCTCTTCATTAACCAAAACTAAAGATATAATAATCATTAAAACATTACATTATGCTTCTTTTTCTTCCCTTAAGTCACATTGATCTTTCAATATATCCCAAGATATCTCTAAAATGAGTATCTACTAGATATGGTCCCTCCTATCTTTATTGTTATCCAAAAAATCACCACAAAAACTCTAAAATGAGAATCAACCACTTGTGGTCTATCTTATCCTTATCCTCATCTTCAAAAAGTTTTCTAAATTGAGAATCTATTGCTGCACGACATTACACATTCCCTTGCTATTTTGTGGTGTGGCTTAATATTATTATTTTATGGTATAATATAATAACTTTCACCAAAGTACACATTTCCTTTCCAAATCCTTGTTATAAGCCTTATTGCATATAAAAATTACACTAAATAAACCAAATCAAGTTAGTATTAATGATTACATAATTTTAAACTTGATCTTTTCTTATTTCTTCTTAAGAACTAAACCTTGGCCCAAATCTCTAATGGCCTGTAAACATATAATTGCTTCTAGAATTGATCCTATCATCTACAACAATAAAAAGAATTATGAATCTCATTAAATATGATACTATGCATGGTTCAATATCTAGTAAGATGTGTCCATAATCAATCGTCCCTATAAAGCATGCCTCTTATTAAGACTTTGTTTGGTCATAGTTATAAATAATGGGTTTAATAGTATTTTTGAATAACTCTTCTAAAAGGTATCATGGACATACAAACCTCTAATATTTATCTATATGATTAAGTAGAAATAGATAAAAGTAGATTTATTTCATAATATGATTGATAGGGTCTCTCAACCATTGATAGTGTCCTATACTAGGGCGGGAAGACCACCTAATTATTTGATCGTTGTTGAGGCATTCATAACTTCAAATAAAACATTTGGAATACTGTCAGGAATTGTTCCTACTGCTAATAAAATCACTAAATAATGAGAGTCCCTTCCAAGGTCATGATACCAAATGGATTGTATCTCGCCATGAATTCGAGGAAGAACATGTCGTTCTTGAGGATCTTCATCTCAATTGCGTCGTCTTGAAGGTTGTGACAATCGTAATGTCTCCTTTGGTAGTTCAGTAAACAAAGGCTTTTGAGTCAAATTTGCTGGTTGTTGGTTCTTCATCTCTTCAGCATCACAATTATAAAGAAGCTACAAACAACGATTGAAAGTAGAATGTTATCTTGCCTAGTTCTTGTTTCTTTTATAAAGAAGGTTTTTATCTTGATTTTGATGGATGTTGTCGATGAAAAGCCTCCACCACCTTTGTTGCATTCACAAGATTCTTTACTAGCTTCCATATGCATTCATTAATATCATATCCACGGTAATAGACAAGATATTCCAATTTATTTTGGCATTGCCTTGAATCTAAGACTTCTTCTATTTCGAAATCTTCATTGTTATCCACTTCTATAGGAAGAGGTGGAGCTTGTCTTCTTCTTGGTATGTCCACTATCTTGTATGGTTTAAGAAGAGACACATGGAATATCAGATGGATTTTTATTAATTCCAATAGGTGCAAACGATATGCAAGTAGATTGATTTGTGCAGAAATAAAAAATGATCCAAGCCTTTAATAGTCCAACTTGTCACTATAATGAGTAGTCTTGATATTGCAATGAAGTAACCATACCTTGTTATCCATGTGGAATGATGGTTGTTCCTTTTGATAGACATCCATATTGATCTTTTGTTGTTCTTGAGCTTCTTTTAACTGTGCCTTCATCGTTGCATGTAGCTCTAATTAATGAATTGCCAAATCTTTCGTCGTAGGATTATCAACTTTTGAAAAGTCAAAAGTATCAAGTCATGGATGATAACCATAATTGACAATGAAAGGTGTTTATTTTGTAGAAGAATGTACCGTGTTATTGTAAGTAAACTCTGCCAATGGCAAAAGAGTTGTCCAATCATCTTATTGGTAGTTGATGGTACATCTTAAATACTGCTGCAAAACATAATTAACATGCTTCGTTTGTCCATCAGTTTGAGGATGGAATGCTTTTATATCTACTTTTAGAATCTTACAAAGAGTTTGCCAAAATCTTATTACAAATTGAGTTCTCCTATTTGATATAATATCCTTGAGAAATCCATGATAGCGATAGATATTATCAAGAAAGAGCTTAGCAGTTTCTTCACTTGTGATGGATTTTGTACATGGTACAAAATGTGCCATCTTGGTAAAATGATCTATTATCACAAATATAGAGTCATAAGAACTTAAGATTGAAGATCCATGATGAAATCCATAGAAATAGAAGACCATGGTTGTTCTCGAATGGGTAATGGCTGAAGAAGTCTGTAAGGTTGATGATGAGGAGTTTTTGATTTTGAGCAAACATCATATGATTGTACAAAATCTTTTACTATTTTCCACATTTGGAGCTATCAAAAGTCCTTGGATATTAGTTCCAAATTTTTATTGTACCTAAAATGTCTTGCTGTTGGAAAGTCATGACGAGCTTGAAGAACACGTAATGAAGCTTCACCTTGTGGAACATATAGGTGTCCCTCAAAATATAGTAGATTCTTCTTGAATTCAAACTTGAAAGTATCATGAGACTTTGAAGGACTTTTTTTAATATCACAATTAAGAGGATCACAAGACATACTTGATTGAACTTGCTTAATAAAATTTGAATCAACAGTTAGTGTTTATTTCATTGCTCGAAGATGAAGATGCTCTGGCTTCAAGAGAATTATTCATTATTGATTAAAAGCAACATCTCATTCTTTTGATATAAGAGAAGATCATCTAAAGAGTGCATCTGACAAACCTTGTTGTTTTTTTAGTTGATAAGTGATCTTGAATTCGAATCTTGACAAAGATATATTCCAACAAGCTTGGCAACGATTCAGAACATGTGTTGACATAAAATATTCAAGATTTTTGTGATTTGTATACATGATGATTGGGCTAGAAGCACCTTCTAGATAATGGTGTGATTCTTGAAATGAATCTACGATTGCAAGAAGTTCTTTGTCATGGATCTTGTAGTTGATTTCGGCTATTGAAAGTTTTTTACAATAAAAAGCTATTAAATGAAGTTTATCATCTGTTTCCATTTTTGACAATATGGCACCTAAAGCAAAGTGTAATGCATTTTTTTCCATAAAAAATGGTTTAGAAAAATCGATGTAATACAAGATTGGTGCAAAAACGAAGGTTGTCTTTAAAGCTTTAAATGCTACTTCTCCTTTTTGATTCCATTGAAGTTTGTCTTTATAAGTCAAACGTGTAAGTGGAGCTGCAATTTGAGAGAAATCTTTCATGAAGATCCAATAGTAATTGGCAAATTCCAAAAAGCTTTGGACATCTTTTACTGTTTTTGAGATCTTCCAATCCTTACTAGTTTGAACTTTCTTAGGATCGATTATAAGTTCATCATTTGAAATGATGTATCTTAAGAAGTCGACTTGAATAGTGTAAAATATACACTTTTCTATCTTAGCGTAGACTCTCACATCTCTTAGTTTTTGTAACACATGACAAACATGAAGTTCATGTTCTTCTGTATTCTTAGAATAGATTAAGATGTCATCTAGGTAATAGATGATAAAATCATCTAAAATCTCTCAAAAGACATCATTCATTAAATGTTGGAATGCTGTTTGTACATTTGTAAGTCCAAAAGGCATGACATTGTATTCAAAATTTCCATACCTTGTTCAAAACGCAGTCTTCCAGTCATCTCCTTCTTTGATGCATACCAGATTGTATGCACCTTGTAGATCTATTTTTGTATAGATTTTAGCTTGATTCAAGTGATCAAGGTGTCCAAATATTAAAGATAGCAAATACTTGTTCTTGATGGTGATTTTGTTGAGTCCTGAATAATCAATATACATCCGCAATGATCCATCTTTTTTCTTCACAAATAAAATTGGAGCTCTTATTGGAGATTTGGAATGGCGTATGAAGTTCTTGGCCATATTTTCTTCAATATACTCCTTGAGTTCAGCCAACTCATTTTGTGATAAACTGTAGATTGGTCCAAATAATGGTTGTGCTTTTTCTTGAAGATCAATTGAGTAGACATAGAGACGATGTTTCAGAAGAGTGTCTCCATTCTTCTTATCTAATATATCTTGAAAATTTTAATATTGGCTTAGAATGCCACTTAAAGTCTTTCCACCACTAGAAATAAATGTGACATAAATGACATAAGATGATCCTTGTTATGCGGTAGCAAGAAAGCTCTTGTACCTATAAATACACGTTTAATTGTATTAGACTTATGACTTTCTATTTCATTAACTATGCTCTTAGTTATACTTTTAGAAAAATTAAGACTATAAATAGCCTTATCTATTTTAGAGTTATATTTTTCTAGCCATGATAAATCTAAGATGACTAGATTAGGTGAGATCTAATGATATTAAATGTTACAAAGCTACTATGACCGTTAATTACTACTTCTATAGGAAGGGTTTCATGAATAACATCTCTTGAAGACAATGGACGATCATCTATGACTTCTACATGAACAAGTTTAGTTTTCTTCACTTAAAGTATGCTATATCTTTTAACAAATTCTTCATCTAAGAAATATGCTAAGGCTCCTGAATCTAACAAGGAAAAGGCTTTATGATGTTTAGATCCTAAAATAATATTTTTTGTAAAACAAAGAGAGGGTTTTGAGGAGAAAATAGGACCTTCAGTAGGTATTGTACAAGGTTTCAGCCACATAGTTCCTATTATAGTTAGACAAACTCGTTTTTTGATATACTATCTTCTTTGATAGTTGTACTCTTCATTTTATGGTTGTGTTGCTTCTTTGAATAATGTTGAGCACTGTGCTTATATTCTCCAAAATATAAGTACAATCCTTCTTCACGACAACAAGTCTTTTTTTGCTCAGTAAGAGGTTTGAAATGTATCGCATCAATTTACATATCCTCTACTTTTAAATGTATGTGTTCAAGATATGTTGGTGTTGCCATTGAATTATAGTAATGTTGAGGTCTACTTGTACAATGCTTAGATCAAAATTCAAAAAGATGATTGTCACACTTCACAGCAAAGTCAATTGCTTGATTCAATGTTTGAGGATCAGATGAGTTGAGCATAAATTTTTTTACCTCATATTGTAATCCATAGAGAAATTGGCTAACAAGTGCTGCATCATCCCACTTGATATCAGTTACAAGTTGTCAAAATTGTGAAGCATATAATGTTACTGATCAATTGTCATATCACAAAATATGGATCTTGTTGGTTGTAATACAAATTATATCATATTTTCCATACATGGATTGAAACTCCACCAAAAAAGCCTCTAGATTATCTAAAATTGGATCTCGTCTTTCAAAAAAAGATGAAAACCATGATATTAATGAACCTAAAAAAAATATACCAATGAATCTAATTTGTGATCCTGGAGTTGAATAACTTTAGAGTTGTTCAATCAAAAGTTGTACTTGATTGATAAATCCTCTAAACTTTGATTTGGTGCCATCAAACTTCTTAGGTAGGGCAATTCTTGATTCTCTAATAGTAGAAGGGTATTCCACCATAGGAAAAGAGACATGATTTGGTACAAATGTTGAAGCAATTCCAATCATTTCTATATCTTTACTTCCTACCAATCTTATTGCTCTTTATAGTGGTAAATTGAGATGATGCATTGCAAGCATTAATTCTCTCAATTGCTCTTACATTTATACCATTGCACTCTTCATTTCAGCAAGTTTTGCCATGATATCACTTAGAATAGAGAAGATATCTAATATTGCTCAAGACAAATAGAAGAGAGGATTTGAGAACAAAGAAAATTCTAAGGACAGTGTTAGTTAAAAAGAGGGTAATCCACAACTTCTAATATGCTTATGTCTTATCAAGAGAAAGGAGTAATCTACTTTTTATCAAGATTAGAGAAAGCTCTGATATTGTAAGTGCACTCTTGTCAATCTGTCAAGGACAAGAATTTAATAAAAATAAATAAATAAGTCAGACTTTTCTCGAAGAAAGATGACAAAATAGAAATAACTAAATACGTATATTCAAAAAGAAACTAGAACGGCTAATGCTAAAAGACAAGAAAATGAGAGACCCTTGAAACTAGACTAAAAGCAAGAAAGGAATTGACAAGAGTGAAGAAGGCTTCACTCTTGCCTCTATATATACTATTTACCTAAGAGCTACTTGTGATGTTCTATAGGACCTTCAAAAATTTATTGACTTTATAGAATAAGTATCTTAACTTACAAGATAAGTTTTCTATTTGGGCAGTACATAGCTAGCTTGTTTCGCAAGCTACCAATATGTGTGGCACGTGGTTAACTTGTTGACCATATTTCTAACCTACCAATCAAGTATAATCACATGTAAAGTCAAAACAACTTCTATGAAGCTTCTAGGAAACTTCACTAGAAGATATTATGAAATTAATCTACTTTACTTATTTCTACCTATTTATATGACATAGGTAACAATTATAGTGAATATATGTCTATGACAAGAAGCTTCATAGATATTACTTTGACTTTATATGTGTTTGTAGTTGATTGGTAGGTTAGAAATTTGGTCAATAAATTAACCATGTGTTGGTAGCTTATGGAACAAGCTAAAAATTTGGCATACATATAAAAATCTTGTCTTGTAAGTTAAGATACATGTCTTCGAAACTAAACATGTTTTAGAGGTCCTATAGGATATTGCCACATAGCTCTTAGTCAAGAAATTTATGGAGGTATGAATAAAGCCTTCTTCACTCTTGTCAATGTCTTTTTTTTTGTCTTTAGTCTTATTTCTAGAGTTTTTAGTCTTCTTGCATTTGACAATAGCCATTTTATTGTAGTAATATATTATTTTTGAGTATTTTTTTAGTCTTTTTGTGTGACACAATAATGAATTGTTATTTTAGTTCTTTGAAGTTCATATCTTTGATAATTTAGTAAGAATTGTAGTCATTGTATTTGCCTTGGTTTAGAAGTGATTGAATTATCCCACTTCTATTGTTATATTTTGAAGGTTGCAGATTATCTACCTTTAAACAACTATTTAGTTTTTTAATACTAATATTTTTCTTAAAGAGAGTAGATTATTCTTCTTTGTAAAATAATTTATTTGACATTAGAGGTTGTAGATTATCTTCATCTAATTTGATTTGTCGATTTGTTAAATTATTAGAAATAGAATGAAAAATTATTGATGCTACACTTAGCAGAGGTGAGAATAGATTTGCAACTATTGCAAAACTTTATATACTTGTTAATATTATTAAAGTGGAAATTTCACACATTGCTTATGCCATTCAAAGAAATATTAATTCTATGTCTATAGAAGAAGTTCAGAGTCTATGTTTAAAAATTGTGTAGTTAAAAGAAGCAAGTAGATTGACATCTCAACCAAATTTAGGAAGTTTTTCTTTTACAAGTATAATGGGGACAAGGATTAGTATACTTGAGAAGTTTAATTGAATAACATCAAAATTTTGAGGATTTTTGCAGTAAGTCAAGTTCTATCAAAGATTGCATCTCTTTTAATATTTTAATGGATTTATTCAAGTTAGATTCATAGATGCACTTCTATCTAAAAATATTCTCTTTTGATTTGCTTTTTTAATGAAAAAAGATTCATTATTCTTTTATGATTTAAATTCATTCCTAAAAGTATTTATAGCCACATTTAAAAAAATTGATCAAAAAAGAGTAGCAAAGACCAAGCTCTTATTTTTAAAAGAAAAATTATAGTCAGCTACCATATATACTACTAAATTCTAAAACCTTGCTTGCAACATGAATTAAAATAACAAAGCTCTTATCAATCAATTTTAATAAGGATTGAAGGACAACATCAAAGATTTGATATTAACAATGTTGAAAGTAAAATCTTTAGAATAATTTATTACTCAAGCTATTGTATATGATAATAGATTATTTGAAATACATCAAGAATTAAGATTTGGTTGAAGGAAAATAAGTCAAGTAATGACAACAACTTCTAAATTTTTAAAAACTTATTTATTAAGGCTAAAACCATTATAAATTGATATGATACATTTTAAATATCTTATTGAGTAAGAAAAGACTCATCATCATCTAAAGGTTTGTGCCTATATTATAGAGAATCCAAATACATTGTTCAATATTGTCCAAAGAATCAATAAAATGACAAAATGAGGAGCATGGTTGACAAAGAAGATAATGTCTCAAAAAATGAGTCTCTCTAATTACAATAGGAAGTATATGGCTAGAATCTTATGCAACTCCTAATAGAGATCCTATTCTCTCCTCAGATCTCTCACCTTATTTTATAATAGAAATTTATTTAAGACCAAAAAATCACAAAGTCTTAGCTTTGTTGGATTTTGGAACTTCAATATTGTCGTGTTGTAACATGACTATATGGTGAAAGATGATAATATGGATCTTATTATAGAAGAGCCAAATTAAAAGATAAAGTAAAAAAATATAGATAAAAGATTAGAAGCTAATAAAACTTTTAGTAGTACTATTGCCTTTTTAGAAAAGTGACTTCTACTTACTTTGTAGGACCACAAATAAGGTAAAACAAAGTAGATTGGAAACAAAAATGATATAAACATCTTTAAGAAGAAGTTAAGAGTAAATTCTAGCAAAAATTACCTAAAAAAACTAGATATTAATACTCGGAGAGGGCTAGTTATGAACTAGGGTCGAAATCAGATCCTAAGGCACAAAACCAAGTCTCAATGATAATTCTAGGATTCTTTTGTACATCAAAGAATACTATTTGATAGCAGACTAAATAAAGTTTTTATGAGCATTTTTTTTTTTGTGTGATTTGGATTTGTAATGACTTTGTAAGAGCTTTATAAAGTTAAGTTTGTTTTTGGATGACTTGGATTTTGTGAAATAAAATAGGATTGATATTTTGGGCAATTTCAAGAGTTTTGTAATAGATCTATAAGTAAAATTTTATAAATTAATGGTTATATTTGTGTTTAATATGTATTGTGATTTTTAGCTTAATCTAATAGTTGAATTGAGGGTTATTAAGGTTTAAGTGGGTCAAGGTCTTAGAAAGTAGAATTTTAGGTCTAGTGAGGATTTTAAAGATTTCTTGCAATCTACTAATTGAATTGGAATAAAATTTATAGATGAGGATAGTAGACTTGTTTTTTTTTATATATATAAGAATTTTGAGATCAATCGAATGGTAAAAAAGAGAGTTATTGGCTCTGCAAGATTGGCATCAAGGTCGGAGAATGAAGCACATTTTTGAAGTTATCATCTATTTGGTAATTTCGATCCTTTTCAAAAATTTTTGTGATTTTTTTCAACTTAATTTCTAAGAAGTGTGCAAATTTTGAGTTAAAATCAATGGTTCAATCATTAGTTATTGAAGTTTAAATCTATTATAGGAATTACTAGGATTTGGTTTAGGATTTAGGATTTGATTAAGAATTGATTTAGGATTAGGATTTGATTTAGGGTTAGTATTTGGTTAAGATTTGATTTAGAATTTAGGATTTGATTAAGATTTGATTTAGGATTTAGGTTTTTATTAGGATTTATTTAGAATTTAAGAGTTAGTTAGTTTTTGGCTTAAATTTTGAATGAAGTTTAATAGGTTTTTAACTAAGATTAAATTAAGATTGAATTGAGATGTATTTGAGTTATATTTGTAATCATTCTAATATTTTTTTAAGATTTTTTATTATTTCTTTGTAATTCCTCTGAGGTTTCTTTGAATTTGATTAAAACTTACTTAGTATTCTAATGGTTTAATTAGAGTTTAATTAGTATTCTATTAGAATTAAGATTTTGTTGTTGTAATTTCCATTCTATCTTTCACAGCCAAGTACTCAAAGTATTCTCAAGCAAGACTTCACATACTACAATAACGTATTTTATTAACATAGACTTTGTCAAAAAAATAAGATATATCCTTAATTAAGAAAATCAAACATATACATGTAAAAATAATAGATAGTTATTTATTGTCTTTTTAGGATGAGTCATGGACACAGAAATACAGGCTCGAGATCTAACAAGAAGTTCAAGAAGAATTGGCAAGAAGTAGATTAATCAGATGAATACAAGAACAACACCAGAGAGGTGAGCTAGAGCTCCAAGAGATGTGTTGTCGAGACTGAAGAACTCTTCAGCCTCGATTCTAATATATACTCCTATTTAGGAAGCTTCTCAAGCAACTTCTACGAACTAGGAAGCTTCTAGAAGGTTCCAGAGACTTGCTTCTAGAAGGTTTTAGAAACTTGTCTCTAAAAGGTTCTAAGCACTATGTCCCTAACATCTTCTACCAACTAAGAAGCTTCGAGAAGGTTCCAGAGACTTGCTTCTAGAAGGTTTTAAAAACTTGTCTCCAGAAGGTTCTAAGGAATATGTTCCTAACATCACCCCCTCCTTTAGCTTCGAGGTCTCTGAGAAGCAATGTTGTTGTTAATCAGTACCAACGTAAGAAAATGAAGATCTGTCGCATATTATTGTCGTATTACGTGCTTTCCTGCTCGAGAATGCGTCGGGCATCTAGCTGTAGAAGGTAGTATGGAGATTCGCCGATAGTCAAGCAGTCTATTAGTTTTTGACTGTTGGAATATGAACGACTGCAAGAATACACTGTAAATCTATACGGATGCCCTTTGACTGCTCGCCGAAGTCCTTTTTGTCCCAGCCCGTAGGTCTCTAGACGTTACAGAGAACCCGAAACAACCCAAACTGCTAATCTTCGATACCGCTTTATACTCACGATCTTTTATCCACTGACTATCTCCTTAGATTAACCCAATAAATTTCATTCACTCCGCATACTCAATCCTATGGACACCCTTTTAATTCTTCATCACAGACGTAACTCGATTTCACAAAACAGTCAAGAGTAATCAAACCCACTTCATTAAAAATCCCGATTCACCATTACAACACTGACTTCAGCAACGATTGCCTCAATCTTCCCAAAACCCTATGAAGAAAAAAAATCCAATTCTCTGTCTTTTTTCCCCGCCCGAAGCATGAAGCTAGCTCTTTCTTATCTTCAAAACCTCCCCATTAAAAAAAACCCCTTTCTCCTCCCCCTTCTTTTTTTAACCTTAATTCTGAATTTCTTCAATCTTTCGTCTTGGATCCAAAATTGGCTCCAACCGTCAGAGCTTAGATCCAAAATTGGCTCTCGCCATCAAGGCTTAGATCCGAAATTGGCTCTCGCCGTCAGAGCTTTCTCCTCCATTTTTACCTTTAAGAGATCCATTTATCGAAAACAACGTTCCCTGAAACGGCACAAAGAATAGGACAGCTTGAAACACAATCAAAACCTCGTACTCGGGTCCACATTGAGTCGCCCGACCAATTCAGGTCTCATATTGGGTAAGATGCCAGTAGTAACCTGGATGTTCGCGTAATTGGGTCAAATTGGTCCTCGCGTCACATTGGCTAAGACGCTCGTAGTAAGACCTAGATGTTCCCGTAATTGGATCAAATTGGTCCTTCACGTCAGACTAGCTGAGGCTCGTAGTAAGACTTGGATTTTCTCGTAATTAGACTACATTGGGTTGTCCGACCAATTCAGGTCTCATATTGGATAAGAGGACCCGGATTGGATTCTTGAAATTGGATCCAATTGGCTCTTCGAACCAGGCTCACCTGTCGTGTGAATTGGTCCTTTCTCTTCCTGTTGACTCCCGTTATTGGAATCGAACGAAGCATTTCAGTATGCCCCGGCTGACTGTAACGGGGTGACTGAACCTGACCACTCAGTATTTGCACTGGAGTTGGTCGTTGCTCCCAATATTTGAGGTAACTGAACATTAATAAAAGTTTATTTTTTTTTATATTTTCACGGTATACTCGTGTTACAACACAACAACGTCTGCTATAAACTCCAACTGTTGTTCACAAGGCAAGTGGTTCATCAGCCCTTGAAGCCAATGGTAGTAGCCCACTCCTTCAACTTCTGACCAAGCATGAACTTTCGTGTCCTCATTGTGAAATTATCCTACAAATACGCCTTCTGGCTGACCATCGTAAGCAGGTTCAAACTCGAATACAATCACCAGTGATCGGTTATTTGGTATCCTCCATCGTCATCGTGGTGTAGGCAGTTCTTCATCTCGAGGTTGCTTTCGTGAGCTAGTCGGTTGAGATAATCTGACTGGCATAGTATCTATCTCTTGGCTATCTATATCAGAAGACCAAACTATGGCTACTGAAAAAATTCTACTTTATCTTCGAGAAAATAACTACATCAACTACGAATTTTGGTGGTGCTTTCTCCCTTTCTTATATTCTTGGGTGAGTAAGCTTTAGAAGGAAGCTATCATCGAATCGGCTTAGGTTTATGAGGATGTTGTTGATGAAACTCCTGTACCTTTTGCGGTGCATTGGCAAAATTTTCAGCTGGCTCCCACGTTTGCTCCTTAATGTCGTAGCCGCACCAATGAACAAGATACTCTAACTTGTCCCACCTTTGCCATGAATCCAACACCTTTTCAACCTCGTATTCCTCGTGGTTCTTGATCTCAATACTAGGTGGCGGACATTGCACTCTTCCAAAAAAAGACGACTCTCGATAAGGCTCCAACAGAAAAACATGAAAGATTGGATGTACCTTCATAGAAGCCGGTAATTCCAAACGGTACGCCACTAGATTGATTTGCTTCTGGATGATAAATGGTCACAATCTTTGATAGTCCAACTTATCACATGGTCGCTTAGTCTTGATATTCCGTCGAAGAAGCCATGCTTTATCTCCAATTTTGAAAGTAGGTGCTTGATTCCGAAATCTATCTGCAGACGCCTTATAGGATTCTTGAGCAGATTGTAATTGAAGCTTCAACATATTTTAAAGCTCTAATAGTTGTTTCGCAAATCCTTCAGCTGTTGGATTGTTATTTGTTGACAGACTCAATAAATCAAGCTTCGGATGATACCCATAGTTGGAAAAGAATGGTGTCTATTGAGTTGATGCATGGAAGGTGTTGTTATAAGCAAACTCGGCTAGCGACAGATATGTGGTTCAATTATTGTGCTGATAGTTGATGCTGTATCGTAAGTATTGTTCCAAGACTTAGTTCACCCGTTCCGTTTGGCCGTCAGTTTGAGGATGAAAAGCCGAAGAAAGCTTGATATCCACCTTCAGTATCTCAAAGAGAGATCTCCAAAACTTTGATACGAATTGGGTTCCTCGATCTGATATGATATGATCAGATAGTCTATGATATCGATACATATTATTGAGAAAGAACCTTGCTGTGACTTCACTGGACCATGTCTTCTTACAAGGGACAAAGTGCGCCATCTTTATAAGTCGATCTACCACAACAAATATGGTATCAAATGAGTTCGATTATGGCAGGTCCATGATGAAGTCGATGGAAACTGAAGACCATGGTCGACGTGGAATCGGCAATGGCTGTAGAAGTCCATAAGGGCGATGCCGAGGATTCTTGGATCTTGAATAGATGTCGCAGGAGAGGACAAAATCTTTCACATCCTTTCACATTTGGGGCCACCAAAAATCTCAAGAAATAAGCTCCAAGGTCTTGTTGAATCCAAAATTTCCCAGAGTTGGAAAATTGTGGCGAGATGGAAGAACTTGGAGTCGTACTGGTCCTTTTGGGATATACAACCGCTCCTCAAAGTATAAAAGATCTCCCTCCACCTTGAACTTGTCGTCATTGGCATGCTGCTTAATATCAATGGCTACTGAATCTTCAATGGTCACGGCACATATTTGATTTAGGAAGTCAGCATCAATTGGCACAATAGTAGCACAAAGTTGAAATTGTTCTGGCTTCAACAATGTCATACATTATTGATCAAACGCTGCTTCTCCAGCCTTTGGTACAAGATACGATCTTCTCGATAAGGCATCAGATAGTCCTTGCTGCTTTCTAAGTCGATAAGTGATAATAAAATTGAACCTAGATAGTAACATACTCCACCGAGCTTGACGTCGATTTAGAACTCAAGCCGACATGAAATACTCCAAAATTCTTGTGATCTGTGTATACGGTCACTAGGTGTGCAGCTCCTTCAAGAAAGTGATGCCATTCTTAGAAAGAATCCACTATAGCAAGAAGTTCCTTATCGTGGATCTCATAATTGATTTCAGCAACAGAGAACTTTCGAGAATAGAATGCAACCAGATGGAGCTTCTTGTCTTCTCCCATTTATGAAAGTACAGCTCTCAAAGCAAAATCCGAAGCATCAATTTTCAAATAAAAGGCCTTTGTAAAGTCTGCATGTACCAAGATTGGAACCAAAATAAATGCAGACTTCAGGTCTTGAAACGCCTTCTCCGCTAAAGGTCTCCATTCCAGCTTATCCTTACATGTCAATCGAGTGAGAGGAGCAGGAACTTGAGAGTAATTCTTGATGAAGATTTGATAGAAGTTGGTAAAACTAAGAAAGAATTGTACGTCTTTAACCGTCTTCGGAACCTCCCAAGACACGATTACTTCCACCTTCTTGGGGTCCATCTTCAAGCCTTTCGTAGTCGCAACAAATCCCAAAAACTCCATCTCTATTTGGTGAAATAAACACTTCTCCAACTTGGCATATAGTCCTCGCTCGCGTAGTTTCTCTAAGACCAAACGAACGTGCTTTTCATGCTCTTCCTCGTTTTTGGAGAATATCAAAATATCATCCAAATAGATGACAACAAAATCGTCAAGGTGGTCTTGGAAAATATCATTCATCATATGTTGAAAGACCACTGGAGCATTGGTAAGACCAAAGGGCATGACATTATACTCAAAATAGCCATACCCTAGTACGGAACGCTGTCTTCCACTCATCTCCTTCCTTGATTCGTACGAGGTTGTAAGCTCCCCTTAGATCAATTTTTGTAAAGATCCTTGCACATCCAAGTTGTTCTAAGAGACTAAAAATCAAGAGTAACGGATAACGATTCTTCTTTGTTACCTTGTTGAGGTCTCGATATTCCATGTACATCTGCAACGAGCCATCTTTCTTCTTTACAAATAAGATGGGTGCTCTTGCTGACAATTTTGAATGACGGATGAAGTTCTTGGCTAGATTCTCGTCGATGTACTTCCGCAACTCCGCCAACTCTATCTGCGATAGATTGTAGATTGGGCCAAAAGGCGGTTGTACTCCTTCTTGCAAGTCTATGGCACAATCATATGGTCGGTGTTCTGGTAGCATGTCAGCATTCTTCTTTTAAAACACATCTTTAAAATCCTTATATTACTCAGGTATACTTGCTGTCGAGATCTTCTCCCCGGTAGTTGGAGCCGCATAAATGATAAATGGTATGCCTTCCTTAGACGATCTTATAAACATTCTTGCTCCAATGAATAAAAATTTCTCTATTCGGGGTTTTTTACTAGGCTTGTTCTTGGGTCGTTTTGTAGGAAAGGTCATCTTTCGCAACCTCCAATCTATAGATGGGTTATGCTTTTCCAACTAAGAAAGACCAAGAATAACAGGATTAGATGGGGTTTTAATAATATTGAAAATAATATGACTACTATGGCCCTTGAACGTCACTTCTATAGGTTTTGATTCATGGGTGATACTATCGGACAATAAAGGTCGCCCATCTATGACCTCAACGTGAACAGATTTGGATTTTTGTACTAAAGGGATCTTATGTCACTTTACAAATTCTTCGTCTAAGAAACAAGTAGATGCTCCTGAATCTAATAATGCTAAGGTTCTCAGTTTTTGAGGGCCAATAAGCAAAGGGATTGTAAAGCAAAGGACAGGTTGAGCGGAAAGAAAGGAACCTGGTTGTTGTTGCAATATTTCACTGTCCAACCGCACGGTTCCTATTGCGGCTGGGCATCATCATTTTCTTGAACAAATGCGCCCTAGTCCTGACAATACGTCGATTTTGCTTCTTGGAGCAGTTTCCAACTTTGTGGCCTTCTTCACCGCAATACAAGCATAGACCTTCCTCCATACGCCGCTTTTTTTCTTCTAGAGTAAGAAATTTGACACGTACCGCATCAATTTGCATATCTTCTACCTCTGAATGTGAATTCACGCTGCTTGCCGACATAGTTGGGGCGTAGCGAATTGTATGTTGTCTTAAACGTTGGTCTTGGCGGCGTTGGAATAGGCGATGATCGCACTTCACATCTTGGCTAATAGCTTCGTTGAGCATTTGCGGATCAGGAAGAGTTAACAGCAAATCCTTCACATCGTCCCTTAAACCCCAATAGAATTGACTCATCAACGCTTCTTCGTCCCAATTGATGTCACATGCTAATTGCTTGAAGTCCGATGCATAGACTGATGTAGAGCACATCTCTTGTCATAGTGACCGGATCTTTGTTGTAGCCCATCGAACCTTGTCATGTTAACCAAATACTTTCGAAAATGTCTCCTAAAAGGTTTCAAAGTTGTTTAGTATGGACGATCGTTTCTCAAATAAAGGAGCAAACCATGATAGAGCTTGCCCTATAAGTAAGGTTCCAACAAGTCCAACACGTGATTCCTCTGTTGGATAGCGTTCGGGCTGTAAAACTGTTATTAACCTAATTTGATTGACGAATCCTCGAAACTTGGAACGCGTACCATCGAACTTGTCCTGAAGGCTAACTCGGGGCTCCTTATGTTGTAGAACCAGCAGTGCTTGTCGAACTTGAGGCAAAGTTGCTTCTTTAAGTGCAGAAGTTTGAGGCTGGTGCAACCTAGATTGTGCCATCCCAGATACTCCATCATTATGAAGCCTTGCCACGACTCCTTCAATCTCTACAGTTCTTTGCTATAATGTAGCGAGGGCATTCATGATAGCATCTAACTTGGACTCCAAACTTTTCGTCATACTAATGTCTTGGCCTTCGACCATTCTAAGAGAATGACAAAAATGACTCTACAAGAAGACAATATTGGTTTAGAGGTATTGGTTTAGAGGAGGGTACTCCGCAACCTCTAAAATGCCTTAAGAGCTTCAAGAAAAGGAGTAATCCACTCTTTCTAAGAAGAATAAGACTTCAATATTATAACAAAAGAAGTATCAGTTTAGAGGAGGGTAATCCGCAACTTCTAAAATGCTAGTACACTTCGAAGCAGAGGGGTAATCCGCACTCTAACGAGGAAGAAACTAGCTCTGATATCTGAGGTGAGTGAAGTCTCGACAAACTGTCACGGACACAGAAATACAGTCTCGAGATCTAACAAGAAGTTCAAGAAGAACTGGCAAGAACTAGATCAATCAGATGAATACAAGAACAACACCAGAGAGATGAACTAGAGCTCCAAGAGATGTGTTGTCGAGACTGAAGAACTCTTCAGCCTCGATTCTAATATATACTCCTATTTAGGAAGCTTCTCAAGCAACTTCTACTAACTAGGAAGCTTCTAAAAGGTTCCAAAGACTTGTTTCTAGAAGGTTCTAGAAACTTGTCTCTGGAAGGTTCTAAGGACTATGTCCCTAACAGGATGTTACGCTTGAAACTATTTTTATAGAAGTAGCAACTAGTGGTTATAATAATTTAATAAAATTTAATATGATTAGATTTCTTTATAACTCAATTATTTTTTGGATTATTATAATTAAAAATTTATAACCCTCAAATAGATTCGATTTCTTGCAATCTTGATTCTTTTCATGCTTTAGCTTAAGGTTTTACTATTTAAATAGAAATCCATAAGATTAATATATCCAAATTATTATTAGTAGGTGTAAGAACTTTCATGCCTGCTGCAAAAGAAACATCGACTTTTGTTATATATACCTTATCTATTGTTGATGGAAAAAAGATTTTAAGTTACATTCCAAACCAATATCAAGTTTATTAAGATGATTTTGGAAAAAAATAGATATATTCTTTTAAAATAATATCCATATAATTATTCTATTAAGCTTCAAGAAAGAGCTCAATCACTATTTAGACAAATTTATAACCTATTATAAAATGAGTTGGCTGCACTCAAGGAATATATTAATAAAAATTTGGCTGATAACTTCATACTCCATTCTAAATCTCTACTTGGAATTCCTATCTTATTTGTGAAGAAAAAAAAGGGATCTTTGCAAATGTGTGTAGACTATGAAAGACTCAATATAATCTCTACAAAAAATAGATATCTTCTATTCTTGATTTTGAGATTTTTTTATTAACTAAATTAAAAATATATATATATATATAAAAATAGATCTATGAAGAATATAAAATCTAGTATATATTAAAAAAAGAAAAAAAATAGAAAATTATATATTGAATAAGGTTTGGACATTTTGAATATAATGTTGTACCTCTTAGACTTATGAATATGCCAATTGCTTTTCAAAATCTAATAAATTATGTCTTTTATAAGTTTCTTAATAATTTTGTCTTTTATTATTTAAATTATATCTTAAACTATTCTAAAAATATAAAAGAGCATAAAGTTCTTATTAATTACATGTTACAAAAATTAAGAAAAATAGAATTATATGCCAAGATGGAAAATTGTGTATTTTACACTACTCAAGTTGATTCTCTAGGATATATCATTTCAAACAATGGTTTTTTGATAGATCCTTAAAAGATCCAAATTATCATAGATTAAAAGATTTCAAAAGTAATTAAAAATATATCATATTTTTTAAAATTTTCCAATTATTATTAAATCTTATCAAGAAATTTTTTCAAGTTGTTGCTGTTCTTATATGCTTAACATGTAAAGATAAACTTGAGTGGAATAAAGAAGTTGAAGTATCTTTTGAAGCCTTAAAGGTATTATTTATTTCCACACCAATCTTATATTGCATCAACTTTTCCAAGGTATTTTTCATAGAAACAAATGCATTTGACTTTACTATAGCTATTTTTTTGTTACAAATAAAAATAAATATCAAATTCTATTGAGTAGCTTTTCATTTCAAAAAAATTTCAATAAGAAAGGTTAATTATTAGATCCATGACAAAGAACTTCTTACAATTATGGATTCATTGTAAAAATGGTACATTATCTAGAAGGTGCTTTCAGTCCAACATCATGTATATGAATTATAAAAACCTCAAGTATTTCATGTTAATACATATTTTGAATTGTTGCCAAGTCCATTGGAGCATGTCTTTATTAAGATTTGATTTCAAGATTATTTATCAATTCAAAAAATAACAAGGTTTATTAGACATCTTTTTTAGATGTTTTTATCTTGCACCAAAAGAAAGAAATGTAGCTTTTGATGAAGAAAGAATGATTTTCTTGAAGCCAAAGCATTTTCATCTTTGAGTAATAAAATCAACATTGACCATAGATTCAACCTATATCAAGCAAAATCAATCATGTATGTTCTTTGATCTTCTTGTTCATAATATTAAGAATAATTCTTCTAAGTTACATGATACTTCTAAGTTTAAGTTCAACAATAATCTACTATATTTTGAGAGATGATTATATATTCTCAAAAGTAAAGCATAATTACGTATTCTTCAAACTCTTCATATCTTTTTAATAGCTAAATATTTTAGATATAATAAGACTCTGGAATTAATATCAAAAGAATTTTGGTAGCTTTAAATGTAAAAAGTACTTAAAGACTCTTTATAATTATGTGATATTTGTTCAAGTTCAAAAAATCCTTGTCATCAATTTTATAGACTTCTCCAATTATTATCTATTTTAGAACAACCATTGTCTTCTATTTCTATGGATTTTATTACAAATCTTCTAGTCTTAAATTTATATGATTTTATATTTGTGATAGTAGATCAATTTACTAAAATAGCTTATTTTGTATCATGTACAAAATCTATCGCTTATAAAGAAATGGCTAAAGTTTTTATTGATAATATTTATTGCTATTATAGATTATGGAAGAATATTATATCAAATTAAAAAAATCAATTTATATCAAGATTTTGGAGAATTATCTTTAAAATTTTAAAGGTGGATATAAAGCTCTCTTTGGTTTTTTATCCTCAAATTGATGGGCAAATAAAATGGATGAATCAAGTTCTAGAACAATATTTGAGGTGTACCTTCAACTATTATCAAGATGATTGAACAATTCTTTTGCCATTGGCATAATTCGTGTATAATAATTTGGTACATTTTCCTATTTAATATTTTTTTTTAAGAATTATGGTTATCATCTATGATTTTTTTACTATTAACTTTTCAAAAGTTGATAATTTTATAGTAAAAGATTTGACAAATCTTTTGTGAGAGCTACATACAACAATGAAGGCACAATTAAAAGAAGCTCAAGAACAACAAAAGATCAATATGGATGCCTATTACAAGAAATAATTCATTATAGGTGATAAAGTATAGCTACTTCATCATAATATCAAGACTATTTGTCCTTGTGACAAGTTGGACTATTTTAGGTTTAAATCTTTTTGTATTTGTCAATAAGTCAATCTTCTTGCTTATTGATTATATTTGTTAAAGTTTATGAAGATCCATTTCATATCCATGTGTCTCTTCTTGAGCCATATAAGATAGTAAATATCTTGGAAAGAAGATAAATACCACCTCTTCCTATTAAAGTAGATAATAATCAAGAATTTGAGGTCGAAGAAATCTTAGATTTAAGGCAAAATTAAATTAGATTAAAATATCTTGTTCATTAGTACAAATATGATATTAATAAATATACATAGGAGCCAAGAAAGAATCATGCAAATCCAATAAAGAAGATTGAGTCTTTTCATTGACAACACCCATTAAAACTAAGATAAAGAATAAAAAATCTTTGTTATAAAAGAAAAAAGATTTACAAAAGATAGCATCCTACCTTCTACTTTTGTTTGTATCTTTTGTATATTTGTGATACTAAGGAGATAGAAAAATAATAACTAAAATATTCAACTTAAGAGCTATTATTTACTAATTTATTGGACAATATATTGTAATTGTTACAACCTTCAAGATATCATAATTGAAATGAAGATCCTCAAGAACATCATGTCTTTTCTCAAATAGATGGTAATATATAATGTATTTGATATCACACCATTGGAAGAAATTTCTAATGTTTGGTGATTTTATTAGAGATAGGAATGACTTCTAACGATGTTCCAAATATATTTTATTTGAAGGGAGTTATGAAAGCCTCTACAACAATCAAATAACAAATTGGTCTTTCTGTCTCAGTATGAGATACTATCAATGGTTGAGAAGACCTATCTACTATCTTTGAAGAGAACAAAGATTAAAGTATGTTGCAAATACTATTTTCCAAATCTTTGATTTTTTCAACTTATGATAATTACTCCTCATTGAATTTATTCTTAAAAAAGAAGAAAATATCATGAATATACATATTTATCCTAATATTTATCTATATTATTAAGTAGAAGTAGATAAAAGTAGATTCATTTCATAATATTCATTAGAAAAGCTTTATAAAAGTTTTATAGATATTACTTTGACTTTATATGTATTTGTATTTGATTAGTAAGTTAAAAACTTGGTCAATAAGTTAACCACGTATTGATAGCTTATATAATAAGCTAACTATGTGGAGTATATATAGAAAATATATCTTATAAGTTAAGATACATATTTCGTAAAGTCAATATGTTTTGGAGGTTCTATAGGACATGGCTACATAACTCCTAGTTAAGAGTATATATGGAGGCAAGAGTAAAGCCTTCTTTACTCTTATTAATGCCTTTCTAGTATTTAGTCTTATTTCAAGACTTACTAATCTTTTTGTGCTTTGCAAAAGCCATTTCAATTTAATAATATATCATCTTTGAGTGATATTTTAATCTTTTCACGTGACACAAGATTGTATTAATCTTTTAGTTCTTTGAAGTTCATGTCCTTGATAGAAGGTGTAAATAATAACTTTGACAAATACTTTTACATTCTTATAAACAACAATATAAGTAATTTAGACTAAAGTTCTAAATATTTATTAACATTATCTCCATTTTCATCATCTTATCAAAGAGTATTTGAAATAATTTTTAAAGTTGGAGATTAGATCTAAAAGTATGAATTTTTTGAATTTGTTTTTGAATTTTTTTGTATATGATTTTTGTTTTGATTGATTTGATGGTTTCTAACAAGCTTTGGAGAGTGATAGAAAAGAGACTACTTGTGAAGGTGCTAAAAGTAGCAAACCAAAGAATAGTAAATTTACATCAAGATTAAATTAAGTAAATGCTAATGAAGGCTCTAAAAGTAGAAAACTAACAAATAATGAATCTACATCAAAATCAGGTAAATTTTCTATCAATGAAGGTTCTTTAGATGGGGAATTGCTAGAGATTCTAAATCAAGAGTCTTTTGCAATGTACAAGAAAAAAATTGATGCCATAGAATGGTATATCTAAAGAATGCTATTTAGTGCTAAAACATCTACTAGATTTATTTGATATAAGTTTCAAATTTAAAATTTTGCAATTATTAATGATATGAATTTATTGGTTAAAATTAACTAATAACGGTTAGCATTTTTTTTGATAACCACTCTCAGAGGACATTCATTCTGATCTGTTCCTCAGGCATTCCTGGTATTTTCTTTCACACCCTTGATAATATAGGCAACATAATTAATCTTATACGTTCTTATTGTAAAGCTTGCCCATACGGTAAGCTTTTCTATGTGTAATTCGGGATACCAGTTGATCGCTAAGGTCAAACGTGTTTCTGACCTACATTACTGATGTTTGTATTATATCCTCAAATAGTAGGTGTAGAGTTAGCACTTGATATGGAAGCGATGATGTGTAGACCATTGTATATTTTATACTAGCAAAAGATAGATATATGTGATAACAACTTTAGTTCCATACCATCGTGTAACCAATTGGTTACTTATTCAATGCTGTTTGTCACAAATGTCTTTTGGATAATACAATGAAAAACTTTGGCATTTGTCAATTTTCCAACTCAGAACGGGTTCTCCAATTGCTTGTGTACTAACTCAACATTCCTGTGGTATATCGTAGCCCTCTGATGTCCCAGAGGTTACCCAAACCGAAGTTCAATTCTTTGTGAATCTATCAAAACATCTGTTCACTAACACTTCATATCTTACAAGTGGAGGCTCTCTTGCATGATGTCTCTGGGAAACTGCTACTTAGTATCTCTAGAGGCTATTTGGGGTAAGTTCTGAATAACCTTCAATTGTATAATTGGAGGCATAGTCTAATCCATTAATTCTGCTTACTGTAGGAAAAACCTGGTTATGGTTGCTAGATGAGAATTTGTGGGCCACAGAACTGGGATGTGAAATGGCGAAACCTAAATTATACTCCAAAAGTTTGAAGTTTACAGTTGAACAAAATATCATTTACTAAACGAAATCTGAACAGTCAAGAAGGATTACTGTCAATTCATCAAAAAAAATCTTTTCTGAAACCATGTGACGGTCAATCCTTGTCCTCTTCATATCCTCAAGCTTCATCTCGTAGGCAAAGGCAGCCCTCAATTTCAATCTCAGTGGCACGCAACTAATCACATCAGGAGGGGGACGAACCACAACAATGTCAATTTGATCACCAAAAGCTTGTTTGTTGTTTCAGTGATCCTATCTTCAACGCAGCAACTTCGCCGTCATGGGAACCTACTTGAAAGTTGTGAAGGAAGTTAGAGTGATAAAAGCTGAAGTAATTCGACATCATCCTGCCATGGTTGATGATCACCCTTTACATTATTGTGGTAAAATTATAGAAACAGACTGAGAATTATTATTCCCAAATCGACTTTGTAATTGCAGGTACAGTTGGATTATGTTGAATATCTCAGCGAGGAGCTTGATTGGCGAGTATGATAAACGAAGTAGGAGATGGTATGACATTTAAGAAGACCTTCGACAGAAGGAAATGACCACCTCGCAGTTGCACCACACAACGAAAGAAGTGTGGAGCCTGGGTTAAAGAGAATTCTGCTGCTCTCAGTTGAAACAAATTTTATGCTCTCAGGAAGTCTTGTTTCAACAATGTCATTTGATTGGATTGTAAATGAAAAACGTAGAGTTTTCGAAGCTTGGAATTAGAATATACTTGCTAGTGGCAGACAATGCCAGGTGGAGAATCTGTTTTTCTTCTCCACAATAAAACAAAGCGTCAGAATAAAAGTACTCAACTGAATCACTTCACCTTTAAATAAATGCACAATCACGACTATCTTTACCCAGCACATTTTCATCTCTAGAGAATCACCGATTTGGACTTTAAACTCTGGTTCAATCTCAAATGCCGAGTAGATACAACACACTCATGGCTGAAGTCCACTTAACAACGTCGTTAAGACTTGATGACCTCTCTTTGAAGCGTGCAGAGTGTTGCCTTGATGGCATTAGAACCCATAATCATCCATGAATTCATATTTATATCCAAGAAATCACCGACATTCCCTCAATACTTGAGCTCCTCCATTTCAGCCACAAACAAGAAATTGTTTAATGTGTGGCTTCCAATTTAGTGTTTTCTTTCGGCTGCAACTTCAGTTCAAAGATTTTGACATACCACAAATAGTTGAGGCCCAACCTCTAGTGAAGGGAGTTTATGCCCCAGAGGACTCCCATGACCATCACTACGTCGAGAAAGAAACCTGGAAAAAGATACGATGTAACGTACATGCTGGTAGTTGAATAAAAATACTCATATTCAACTACCAGCATGAATTCATGCAAGCACTGACTATGAGAAGTTCAAAACCTGTTGGACTCTTTTTGGCTGAAACCAACTTGCTTAATTCGGGAGCTGCTGCAGGTCACATTTTTTGAATAATATGCGGTAGGTCGTTTTCGAAGAAAAGATCAGGGCACAGTCTAAGCATTTAGCCTATGTATAATTAAGCACTCAACTGTTCAAATCCAAATACCAAACGAATTCATCTTCAGCCAAATGAAATTGACATAGTCTTTCCTGCACATGTGCATTATCTCGAAACCTAAGCTGCTCAACGGTTTTTGGAAGAATAGAATCGGCACCAACAAAAGCATAGAATCGAGTCCACGATCACTGAAAGATTCACCTTCTCCCTCATCCTCCTGATCATCGATTTCGTGGCGAAAAATTGCAATATACGATGAAGAAGTCCATTCGGGGCGTCAAAGAGAGCCAAAAGGTGCAAAATCGTAATAGAGAATTCCTATGGCTGCAATGGATCCAGAAGAGTGCGTCTATAGAAATACTCAAGGAACAAAAACTACCCGCTTGCTCTGAATGTCACCATTAGAAACTATTGCCAGCAATGATTGAAGCAAAAAGGCTTGGAGACAGCTCCGACACATTCAATGACCTCAGCAATGCAGAAGTGCATGCTTTACGCCCAGTCATATTTGCTGTTGGATCACCTTCAAGACGTCATGTTGTCAACTACTTTCCGGTAAGTTCGATATAGATGTTGGAACTATAATAACATTTTTTTGTCACCTATCACATCCATCCATGAGTGAAGTCCATAAATAGATATAGTTTGAATTAGATGTGAGCATAGAAAACCAAGTGTTGCAATGAAAGTTCTTTTGTATAGCTCAATATTGTCTACAACATGCAAACATACAAGTTTAACTTGATCATAGACTTTCTTCAACACATAATGAGAGATTAGTCAATTAACAACTTGAAAGATTTCACTTCATGAAGTTAGATTAGTGAATAACAAAATGTGCATCTTTTCACAAGAAAATTGTGCCACATACTCCTTGTGTATATTCTTGATGCAAAACTCTACATGCTTGCATATACCAAGAAAATCAAATTTTCTTGACCCGAGATATTGGTTGAGAGTGTAATGCATGCCTTCTAATGTTGAAGACATAGAATTGCCAAAGTGGTAAAACTTGGTTGTCTAAGCAATAAAAAACATCTCCTTGTATACATCAATTCATATATTTTTAATATACGTAATTTCCTTGGAAAAATTGATATTTCAAATCTTCACAAAGATAGTACATAAGGCTTCAAACTTGTCATTAGAATTTCCTTAAAAAAATTGATATTCCAAAAAATACAAAAATTAGGCCATGATGATGTAGAGTATATTTGAAAAAGAAGATCCATATAATTTTATTAAACCCAATACTAATTCTTCTACTTACAATGACAACATAGAGATGGGAGTAGGAGTAGTAGACATCACTACTATATTACGAGTGTTCAATGTCAACTGCAAATGGAAGCGAAGGACAAAGGCTATTTTTTACAACTTTTCCTTATTCCAAACATATACCATACTATCCTTGATATTAAAGATCCTAAAATTTCCTAGAACCACCTCAAGAACAAACACAATTTTTGACACCATAGTTATATTCAATTAATGAAAATACTTGCAAATGAACAAATACCAAGTTTTTACTTCTTTTATGCAATATGTTAACAATGTTATTAGGAATCCGAAAGCCATAAATTTGATGCAACTTCTAATAGCCATAGTATATAAAATTTTATATTGTTTACTAAATAGTATTGAAAAAATAAAAATTTACATGTAAAATGAAAAAACTTATCATCTTTAGAAGAATCATAGAATTGTTTGTATATAGAAGAACTAATGCAATTCTCAAAAAATTCTACAAACTTATCAACAAAGCCTTCATTATATGGATTCAAAATATCTATTACAACAAACTTTAGCAAAGTCACCTACATCACCAAAGATGTAATTGACATGGATCAAATAGTCTTTAAAGATTCTACTATCACCAATAAAGACCATTGTAAAGAATATTCATCTATTGTTGATGCGGTGTCGTGTTGTAACACGACTATATGGTGAAAATATAAATGAAAAATATTTTATTAATATTTAGTCATCTTGGATGTTAGGAACAGTGGCCAATTCCAGTGCCAATATTCAGGGGCCAATTAATGTCACCCCATTGCAAGTTATACCACCGTACGTGACATCAGTAATATGCTCTATCAACATCATTGAACTAAGTATCCTCTGTACCAACGGGACAACCAGGATCATTTTCTAATCCTAAATGGAACAAGCCTAGTAGGTATATACCAATGGAGACACCCAATATGCTTGATGGGGGTGCAAGAAGACCACTTCGTTGTTTTCGTTGCAGATAGATTGATCATTATGCTAGTGAATGTCCTAATCCTAGAGCTAGTGACGATTACACGTAAGTGTGTGGAAATTGCAAACAGTCGGGGCATACTTATCAGCAATGTAATGCTCCGTTCAATTTCAAAAATCGGGATCAGCAGATCCAAAGCCAAGGAAAAATTGAGGAGATAAATCGAGGTCCTCAAGATACTCCAATAAATTGGATGAAATGTGTCCAAGCCGTTCTTACTAAGAGTCGAAAAAAAGAAAAAGGACCAATTCAACATTTGGGTGAGCCTGATGCGAAGGGCCAATTTGACCCAATTATGGGGACATCTAATCTAGGTCCTGTTATGGGCCTCTTATCTAGTATGAGATTTGACTCGGTTGGGCAACCCAATGAGGTCTCGATTATGGAGGCTTCGGTTCCATTTTAAAGCTGTTCCAATTCCGAGTCCAGGGCAGAAGAATAGGGGACCTCATAGAGTTAAAGGAAAAGAGAGGAAAAAGAAGAGGGCATTCGGAGATCGGGATTTTGGAGTCGAAGAACTAACTTCAAGCTCCTTTGAAAGGTATAGGACTTGGTTTCATAGGATTTGGAAGGACTTTGCAATCGTTGCTCAAAGTCAGTGTTTGTATTGGTGAATTGGATTTTTTGCAATAAAATTAAGGCTAGTACTCTTGACTGTTTTGTGAAATTAGAAAAACATTTGCAGTTGAAATTTTAGAGATGTCTAGATGGTTGAGTATGCCAAGTACATGCAATTTTTTTTGTTAATCTAACGATATGCATAGAGGATATTTGATCATTAGTGTAAAGAGGTATCAGAAGTTGGCATATTGGAGTTGTTTAGGGTTTTTGTAATATTTGGAGATCTATCAGCTGGAATAAGGTGAATTTTGATGTGATAAGTCGAAGACTTAAAGGCAGAGCTATACGCAAGGTTTGAATGAGAATTAATGGTTGAAGAAGGAAAAATTGCAAGTCAAGGTTCGTCATTAACTTTCTAGGCGGTGGTCAAGGGACATCAGTGTAGATTTATGGCATTTTCTTGCAATCTATAAGTTAGATTGGATTGAAACTTCTTGAGCATTTAGAAGACTTACAAAGATACTAGTAGTAGTAGTTTTACAACAATCGGACAATCAGATTGAAAATTACAGCTTGTTGAAGCTTGTTGTCTATGGTTAGGATTTAAAAATTTAAAAATTTAAAAATTCAAAATTAAAAAAATAAAAAATAAAAAAAAATAAAACTAACAAATAACAAAAGAATTTGGTCTTATAATATCTTGAAGTTATTAGAAATAATATTTCTAAACACTTTGTATTGGAATTAAGCTTTTACATTGAAATCCGAAATAGTTTGTATTTAGATGGTTGAAACCCACTAGATTACATGGATACTTGCAAAATATCATTTTATCTTCCATAGTCAGATGCCCACTGTATTCTCAAGCAAGATAGCACGTAATACAACAACGGCAATGAGAGATATACCTCAAATGTTTGTCATGTGCTTGCAAACATGATTCTTCAATAAGGATATACAAACTCCAACCTCAATACTTGCTCCATTGCTAGAAATTCAAGCATGTTTTTTTCCACATCAACAATACAAAATAATTAAGGTATTCATACCATAGAAAAATATTATAGAGATCCTACTTCATCTAACCTACTAAGTGATGAAATCATTTTAAAAGCTTTTGAATTGCTAGCATTAAGTGATATGGATGACAATAAATGGATTTTGAATTTTGATGCTTTGAAGCACTTTACTAATGATTAGTATATATTTGACTAGCTAAATTACTTCCAAAGCAATACAATAACTTTAATTGGAGGCAAAGTCCATGTAATTATAATATAAGAATCAATAAACTTATCTATGTCTACTAAAAAAATAAAAAGCATCATAGAGATTTGATATGTCTTTGGTCTAAGAAAAAACATTTTATCTATTGAACAAATCACAAATATTAAAAACTTTTGGATTTTTAGACGTAAACAATGTATTGTTATTTTTGCTAATAAGCCATATAAAATTATAAAAAAAGATAGATGAGATCTTAAAAATAGATTTTTTAAATTAGAATAATTAATTATATATAAATTTGATACTAATATTAAAATTGAAACAATAGAGGTATTTGGACACAACTTCTCAAATTAAAAATATCACACTAATAATCCTGTTGATTCCTTCATTGATCTTTGGTATTTATATTTATGATACTTAAACTATAAGAGCCTTAAAAATTTTCAAATCAATAATCTAATCTCAAGAATCTTCTCTTTCTTGATAAAAATTTAAAGATACAATCATTATTATTAAGATATATAAATTAAAAACCAAATTCCTAAGGTAGCAATGTTTAAGACCACAAAACCTTTATAGATTATTCATATCAATGTATGTGGATGTATTTTAGTTAAATCTTTAATTCATTTATATTATTTTATTATATTTATTGACAACTTTGTTAAAAACTTCTGAATCTATTTTATGATTATAAAGAATTAATCCCTTAAAATGTTCAAGAAATTTTACATATTAATTGAGAAGTAAACCTATAATTACATCTTATTGCTCTATTTTGATCAAAGAAGCAAGTTCATGTCATAAGTGTTCACCAAGTATCTGCAAGACTAAAATATCACTTGTAAGTTGTCTATTATACATTCCAACATAATGGGGTATCAAAAAAGAAAAATATAACTATCTTGAACAATGTATGAGCAATGTTAATAAGTAAGATTATACCTTTATTTCTTTGGATTGAAGCTACTTACATTGATGTCCAACTCATTAATTATAATCCTATTTGAATAAACCAAGGTAAGCCTCTTGACTATCTCTTCTATAAAATAAAGCCAAATATTAGTTGAATAAAAATATTTGGATATTTCTATTTTATAAGAAAAGATAATATATAAAGATGTTGTCACGGACATATGCATGTAAGCTAGTAATTACATTTATAAATAGGTAGAAGTAAGTAAAAATAGGTAAAAATAAGTTAATTCTATAATATTTGCTATGAAAGCTTCTTAGAAGCTTTATAGACGCTGCTTTGACTTTATAGGTTTCTTTAATTGACTTTTTGGATTAGAAATGTAGACAACAAGTTGGCCATGTGCCACACATGTTGTTAGCTTGAAGACCAAGCTAACTATGTGGCCCACATATAGAAAAACTTGCCTTGTAAGTCAAGGCATGTGTCTTACAAAGTCAACACATATTGGAGGTCCTATAGAACATCACCATGTAGCCTTTAGTTAGATAGTATATATAGAGACAAGAGTGAAGCCCTCTTCACTCTTGTCAACTTCTTTCTTGCTTCTATTCTAGTTTCAAGGGTCTCTAGTTTTCTTGTCTTTTGGCAATAGCCATCCAATTTCTTTCTTAATATACATATTGAGTTATTTCTATTTTTTCATCTTTCTATGAAAATAGTCTCACTTGTTTATTTTTTTCTTATCAAGTTCTTGTCCTTGACGGATACCAACTTGAATCTAGATCAAAATTTGACATCTATCTAAGAATTGATGATGAATCTAAAGATTATAAAGTATACTTTTCTACTTTTTGTAAAATCCAAGTCTTTTGTATTATCTTATTTGATGAAACTTGATTTTTTAAATTACATCTTATAATGACAATATTTAGTATAAAATCCTTTCAAATACTTTATTTTAAAGGGACTATATTCAATAACATCAAAGATGACGAAAATGTTAGAATTGAGATCATATTTATTCTATGCAATTACTATGTTACCTCAAAAAAGCCATAAAGATAAAAAATCCTCTATATTCATCTCATACTTCATCTCACTAGACTAATTCACATCAAATTTAAGCCTCCTATTTATCTCTAAAGATGCTCTTATATCAATTCCATAATTAAATTTTATGCCATATTACAAAAAATTAGAGGACATCGACATCTAGCCTACTTATAGCAATAACAATGCATATTCAATTGAATCAAATACCACTATTGAATACTTTGATGATGAAGTAGAAAGCCAAAGCAGATTTAAGCACTCATCTAACAACCTCATCATCACTCTTTTGGTGATTTATTCTGGTAAGTATATAGCCAAACTACTAAAATGGATATAAGTCTAGTTTTGCGACTTCATCAATCTTTTTAATATTGAGCCCTTATCTTACATTGTAGCTATCAAAGATGAAGGATAGAAAAAGAAAATGCAAAATGAAATGTTGTCTATCTACAATAATAAAACTTGAATTATTATCTCAATTTTATCTTGCAAGCAATTCATTTCAACAAAATTATTATTCAAGGCTAAGCTAAAATCAAATGGCAACTTATAAAGGAAAATGCCAAATTAATAGTTTGTAGTATTGAACAAAAAGCAAGAATAGACTATAATGAATTTTTTGCTGTAATTATAAAATATAAAATTATACAAATGATGATATCATTAGCAGCATATAAGCAGTGGAAACTTTATCATATAGATATTAAGATTGTCTTTTTCTATGTTGATTTGAAGGAAGAAGTATATATCACACAACTACAAGGTTTTATTAAAATGAGACAAGAACATCTTGTTTGCAAAGTCCTTAAAGCACACTATAAATTCAAACAAGTGTTTAAAGCTTGGTATGAAAAAATCAACTTTTTTCTCAAAAAACAAGGTTTTTGTAATAGAAAAGGCAACTACAATCTCAATATTGTCAAAAATACAAAAAAAATATTGCTATTTGTCATATATGTAGATGACATATTTTTTATTGATGGCTATTTAAATTAGATAAATTGATTTACACAATTCATATTCAAATTTAAAATGTCAAAATTCAGCAAAGGCATTATGGTACTTTACTTCAAATTCAAATACATCAAATTACTTGAAGGTATTTCTATAATTCAACAGAGCTATATACTATAAATCTTGAATTTTTTTTTTTGCATAAAGAATTATATTCCTGCCACAATACCAATGCAAGAATGACTAAAACTTGTAGTAGACAAGATTGTAAAACCATGTGATCCTACTTACTACAAATCTATAGTCAAGAAATTAAACCACCTCATTCATACTTGGTTTGATACCTCAACGACTATTGGTAATTGCTCAAGATTCCTTTCTTGTTCTCCACAACCTCATTTAATAGCCAAAAGGGTAGTTAAGTACATTAAACACACTTAAGACTATAGAATCTTCTACTTTTTTAAATCCAACACCAACATAACTAGCTTCATTAATATAGACTACGTAAGAGATATGACAAAAGAATTGCTCTATAATGGGCTTTACATTCATGCTTTGCTTTGATCCTATCACCAAGCTTTCTAAAAAACAACCAATAGTAGCCATGAGCTCTTCTAAAGTCGAATATATGATTTTACCCACTTCTTCCAAAGTAGCCACTTGACAAGGTAAGCTCACCTCCAACTTTGATCTTCAAATTACAAGATCTATTTTTATTAATTGCAACTATAAGGATAGTATTTGTATGGCAGTGAATCCCAACATCAACTCCATGACAAAATATATTCATATACATTACCATTTTACACAATAAAAAAAATACAAAGTAGAGAAATTATACTAAAGCATGTCTCTTTATTAAAACAAGTTGCTTGCATCTTTACACAATCTTTTGAAAAAGGCCTATTTAAAAAATAAAAAATAATTCTAAACCTTATGTCCTACTTTGAAGTTCTAGACTATAAACCTCACAATTTACAATGTATCACTTATTATCCCTAATCCTTTAAAAAGATATTTGAATACTTGCCTTCTATCAAATGATTTGCATCTACTTATTGCTAAAATCAAAAAGCTTTAAAGAATATTTTCCACTTGTGGGAAGTAACTATGGACTTTTTATTCTCTCTCTCTATAGCTATATAATCAACATCCTTCTTTGCTAATCTTTTTCCCCAATTGTCATGCTTTGCTTGAAAAAGGTGCAACAATTTCAAAATCTCTCATAAGTAAATATTCAAGTAGCAAGGTCCAAATAAAAACATACAACCAATGACAAGCCTCCACGTTTTTTGGGTGTGCATATAGTAATATGAGATATGTGTGTTGTAACTTAGAATGTGCTAATGGCCTAAGCCTAATAGATAAAATGTATGCATTAATAAATAATTGACAATAAATTCTAATGAATTGATATTTCTATCCAATTTTTTTTAAACACATTATTAATAAAGTGGTTTTGAAAACCAATGCATTTTAACAAACAATTCACTTGTGTGATTTGAAACAAGAATTTCCACTCTTTTGAGATAATTATCCAACAATTATCCAACAAATTGTAGTGAAGGTACATGAGTTGATTCTTGCTTCATACAACAATACCAACTATGTTAGATCCCATTGTTGACAATGACAAAAAGCTTCTCCGATGTGGCACTGATCAAAATAAAATTTCTATTAACAAGTCACAAAACCACAACAATAACAATAACAACAACCATATGTAGACACAATACAATACTTGGTGGAGATAGTTAAACTTTGGGTAGATAGAACAATATCCTCAACTCAACTATCATGTTTAGGATAAATAAAGGACCTTCTAGACATTTGCCTTATTTGCTTAAAGAACAACCTTTACAATCAATACCAATACATCATCTTATACATGGTATAACAAATTAGATACTTTCTTCAGTCAGAACCATGTATTATTATGTCAACTGCTACAATTATAACAGCAAAAACTCTACACCCACACCAACCCCCATCACCAAAATGCACACATCTGCAATACATTACCCTCTTCATATCTCTCTTTCAGTTTCAGTTCACATGTCCATCCCAACTTCCATCACAACCCTCACAACTCTTCTCATTCCTGCTTTCTCCATCATCATCCAACATTCTCTCTCATTCATGCAATCTCTCCCAACTCCAAAACCTTCGCAGGTCTACCTTTCCCTGCTTGTCAAAACCAGGAAACCGACTCTTTCACCTCGCACAATCCTTCTCCACTCTGTCATTCAAATGAAGCTTACAACCACAATATCCAACAACCCGCTGGTTCCGATCTCATACAGCACTCGCCAGTTCCCACATACAATGCTCATTCCGAATCCTACATTGCACTGTTGCCCGTCACCACACATTCATTGTCCATTGTCCATTGTCCACCGGGAAGTAGAGCGGTCCAAAACATCAGAGTTCCCCGTTCTGAACAACGCCTGCTACTCGCTCACTCACTACCCTCGGCCGCTCAAATCTCCGCGACTGACAATGCAAATCATGAATGCACAGGTGCTCCTTGCTCCGACTGCATTCGTTGCTTTCAGCGAACAAAGCTGCACGACACGATTCCATTGCCTGTCCATGCGATGTTCATTGCGTGCACCGTGGACCACCGGTTCTACAATACCACCATGTTCCCGGCTTCCCCCCATCGCCTCAAAACCTAATCCCACACTGCGTTTGTGACACGACAACGAGGTGATGAAAGCAAACCCATGGACACGCTCCATGACACAGGTTCCACGAAAGACCCAGTCGAGGGAGCTGGGACAGCGGCCTGAATGACCTGTCGCCCTGCTGCCACAACACGACGCATCACAAGACTCAGAGGATGGCAACTTCCCCCCGAGACAATACAGACCCAGACACTAGGACTGCAAACGGACGCCCATGCTCGTTCTTTTCTCACAGAATCCGGGATTTGGACCAAAACTTTTATTAACCAAATTTTACACTCTCGGCGTGCCCTCATCGTTACCCAGTCCTAGCCATCCCTTCCCGTCACCACCTTCTGTACATCAGTCAGCTTATTTGAATCAACAAATGCCTACTAGTAACCTCCTCAACATCCAGCCGAGAGTCGCCTCATGGCTCGCGATGCCTCCTGACGCAGCGCTCCGCTGCTTGGGCGCAGTTTGCCCCAGCCCCTGCCCCATTGGTCATTGACAACTAAATCCGTCTCGCGTCGCACCGCAGCTCCGAACCGGGCGCTTGGGGGCGGCTACGCTAATCCACGTCGGCGTCGCTACGAAACCGTCGAGGTGCTTCGACACTTCGACGGTCGTACCGATCAGTCGCCGAGCCCGAACCCACCCTCCCAAACGCGCTCCGCTCCCGCGAGAGCTCACTGTGAGGGAGTCTTCAAACCAATTTTCTCGGCGATCCTCGACGCGTCCCTCTTGACGGCCTTCGCAGCCTCTATCCCCACCTCCTTCAATCCTTGCGCCGTTTCCTTCGTCTTCTCTGGGATGTCCTTCGTCATGTCCTTCGCGGTGTCCATCTCCCTGTTCACCGCGTCCTTCACCTTGTCCACCACGCCCGCGCCCTCCTCTTTGGCTTCGTATGCCTTGTTCTGTGCAGTTCCCGAAGCCGATCGCGCGGTGTCCTTGGCATTCTCGGTCGCTCTTCCCGCGGACTCCTTCGTTTGGCCGGTCACGTCGCTGGACACTTCCTTCGCCTTGTCCGCCACGTTGCTGGCCGTCTCCTTGGCATTCTCTTTCAGCTCTCCGGCCTTGTCCGACATGCTGCCGGCCACGTCCTTCGCCTTGTCAGCCGCGCTGCTGGCCGCATCCTTGGCATTCTCCTTCAGCTCTCCGGCCTTGTCGCTGGCCTGGTCGGTCTTCTCCTGGGCGTACTCCTTGCTCTTCTGGGCCGCATCCCCTGCCTCCACCTTGGCTCTATCGAAGGTCTGCGTCCCATCGGCGAAGAGCCGTCGCAGAATGCTCTGGGCAGGGGCGGTCCCCAACGCCGGAGCAGTTGCCCGGGCTGCGGTCGCGGGCCCTGCGAAATGCTGCCCCGCCACCTGAAACCAGAAACCGTCGCCTCGTTAGCTCTGTTACGCAAGCCAGCATTCAGGCTTCGCTGTGCACGACCTAACCTAGACGTACGGTTTTCAAGCTGATGCTCGGTCTTAAACTGATCAGACTGGATTACTAGAATCCACCTCTTCCGCGCACGCACCTACACACAAGCGCCCATCTCTGCCACACACTACTGCCCCGAAGCCAGCTGATGCTAAACTCCTGCGACAAAGAATGACCGCTGGTACCAACACGCACGCCCCCGACTTCATGACCAAAGCCGGCTGTAGCACCCTCGATTATCGTGAGTCCACCCGACCCGACCCGACTGACCCTTGGCACCACAATTTCTCTCAAATATCAATGCGGCCGGACAACACAGACAGACGCAGGGCAAAAAGCACTTCACGCCGCACAACCAACGATAGCCAATAGCAGACAGCACAATCTCTACGACCACCCACTTGCAGACCGTCCCTCCGGGCCCTAGTCGTTGTTCGTGCGGACGGACGTTTCACCAGCCATTGCATTCGCAGCGGGTTTCGGCGAAATACGCCGACCGCATATTCACGTGATGCATCCAGCAAACCACCTACCACCCCACTCCATGTTGTGTACCTGTGCCACTGCGCTCCTGTGAAGAAGTCTCAACAGGCTGGTTCCCCTCGTGGCTGCCATGGCGCTCCGATGGATTGATCCGAAACTCGCCTCGACACTTTTGGGCTCCCCCAAAAACTCTGCACGGGCGGCCTCGTGAGCTGAGCACCGAAACACTGGAATACGAGTCTAAACTGATCAAGAGCTAGAGAGCGCGAGAATGTCCGATGAGGCGTGCTAAGAAACCGATTGGCGCTGCACGAATTCGAGATGATAAGTCAGTTGCGAGACGGCCCTGGAGGTTGTTGGCGAGAGCGAGAATTTGAGGTCAAGCAGTTGCCCATGGGGAGGGGGGGCTGTGAACGAGGTGGAAGAGCGACACACCAAGAAAGACAAGTGTCACCCATGAGAGCCACCGCGACACGTGTGCTGATCCCACGTGTCAGCACAGCGCCAGTCCGAGGGGGCTCTTCCTCGCGTACCGCTCCATACCATGGTGCGTCTGAACTTGGGTTTAGGGTGAGGTCGAGCTTAACGTGGCGCCCGGCCTAGCTCCTGCACTTCCAAATTCGGGGACTATTTCCGTCAGAATTGTGAGTGGGTAAGATCGCGGCGAAGGGTTGTGGACACGTGTTGGGGTCCTCTCTCGGAACACCCCGTTCTGAACGATCTGCTCTTCGCTTCATCGCGGAGGCAGATGTCCAGTCATGCTGGGGGGATGTCAAATTGAAGAAGTTCGACGGACGCAGAGCTGATGCACCTGAAGATTCAAGTGATTCTCCGGATTACAAAGTTTTCTGTGATCGGACGTGATCCGATTCAGGCAACTGAAGGAGAAGCTGTAATTTGAATGTATGAAGGTTGTTTGTGCCCGAAAATGCCACGTTCAGGGGTGGACGGTCGCATGGAGCACTGGAATGCGATGCGGTGAAGGTGTGGGACAACGTGGCCATATGATGTCGATTGCAAGTCGAGCCGTTTCTTTGCAGATCCGATTTCAAAACCGGTGGCGACAGCGTGATTGCGAGACTCCGTGACTGGACGTTTGAGCATGAAGTGTATAGCAGACCGCGATCCTGAATGAAAACATTGATTACCGAGGCTTTATTCAACCAACTGGATTGTCTTGAATCGGTTGCTGCGTCTTGGCGATGTTGCCCGTCCGTGCACCAGCCTTCGATGGGGAGGCGCAATGGTGCAGGAAGGGGAAATAATAAAAGCACACGAAAAGGAGAACGTGTCGCAAGTCTTGTTCTGGCATCACTCATCGTCGCCTAAGAGATTCGAACTCTTGCGGGGAGACCCCATGTACTTAGCAGGCACACGCCTTAACCACTCGGCCAAAGCGACACAGGATGTTCCCATTATCTTTTTTGTGGTACTTAACTAAGCACAACCATAGGCCCTCCCCAGTCTCCCGCTTGTGCCGGTTCATGTCAGAATGCGCTCTGTCCATCGCAGTCTGCTAGATAGAATGGCAGGGTGTTCATCCACAAGTAGACTGGCGCCCAGCTGGGCGTTCAGGACGAAAACCCAACCGCGCTCAGCCTCGAGACGGGGAGCCCTGCCGATGTGGGTCGTCCCAGCGGGTGGTCTTTATCTTCGGCTGTGGTGGACGACACTCACCGGATGTATGCACCGCAGGACACCAGAAAACATATCCCGTTCAACTATGCCATTCTACTTCTTCCCACTGTGACGCAAGGCCAACCAGACTCAAATCCAACAGAAAGTTTGAAGCCAAAAAGGATTTCTTTACTATTTCTAGTAGACTGCGATGGACAGAGCGCATTCTGACATGAACCGGTACAAGTGGGAGACTGGGGAGGGCCTATGGTTGAGCTTAGATAAGTACCACAAAAAAAATCTTAAAGAAATATTTTTAAAATATAAAAATAAACATTTAAAGAAATGAAAATAATCTTTAAAAAAAAATACTAGAAATAAAAACTTTCAAAAAAACTTTCAAAAAAACAAAAACAACAACAACAACAACAACAACAACAATAACAAATCCTAAAGAAATATTAAAAATAAAAAATCTAAATAAATTCTAAATAAATTCTAACCAAATATTAATTTAATCCTAATCAAAATTCTAATGAACCTTAATCAAATCCTAGGTCAAATCCTAAACCAATCCTAATAAATCCTTAATCAATTCCTAAATTTTAAACAAATCTTAACAATCCTATAGAAAATTAAAATTTCAATGTCTAATATTTGAACTATTGGTTTTGACTCAAAATTTGTATATCTTATAACAACTAAGTAAGCAATAAACAAAAAAAAAATTGAAGAAGATTACACATTCCAATAGTAAGCAAAGCTCTCAAAACCTCTTGGTTGTTGGCCACCTTTCTTTTCCAATTTAAATATTGATCTTTCAACATCATTTTTTCTTTATTGAACCATTCAATTATTCAAAAATTAGATTGTATGTAGATATTAAAGTATTAATTTCTCTCATCAAATTTTTCTTTAATCCAATAAGCAGATATTGCTAGATCTTGGAATCACTCATTGACCCTAAATCTCAAATTTTTGAGACCATAATCCACAAAAATCTTCATATGCTTCAATTTAATTGCTTGATTGACCTCAAATTTTCACACATATTCATTACAAGTACAAAAAAAAACTATCAAAATTTCACTTATAAATGTGCTATGAAATTCACAAAACCTTCAAGTTTATAAACTTATTTTTATTTCTCAAAATCTAAACACACAAAGCACATCACTAACTTTGAAAATTCTTCTAAACCTCAATATTAATTTAAATGATATGAAACTAAATTTTAAAAATCTCTTTTCAAGTCTACTTTCAAATCTCACTCTTTAATCTGCAAAAGAATCCCAAAGTTGCCATAGGAGCTTAGTTTTGTACCTTATGGCTTGATTTTGACTTTGATTGGCAACTAATTCTTTCTCGATATTAATTCTTGTCTTTTAAAGGTACTTTTTGTTAAATTCAACTTCTAATTTCTTAAATATGCTTATATTCTTTATTTTTTTAATCTATTTTTTAAAAAAAATTATTTATGGCTCTTCAAAGTAAATAGAATCTAATTTCATAAAAGACAATTTTAATACTAATAGATTTTATTATTTTCCTATCATTTATCTATGTTTTTTTACTATAATTTTTTAATTAGGCTCTTCTATAATAAAATAATTTCTTTTTTCTTTCATCTAGTGGATGTGTTATTACATAACAATGTCACAAACAAGGTTTTGGAATATTGTAACATATATGGTGGCTAAACATTATCATTGTTGTGAAGTTATAAATTTGGTCTCTACTACCCATCCTCAATCACTTTCTTCAAATGTGGCCATAAAGACTTTTAAGAATGAATTTAGATTATAATGGAGTTGTGAATCTTTTTCTATCAAAGATGCAAATAAAGAGAGAGCAATCTCAAATAGAACTGCATCTATGAATCCAACTTGAGTAAATTTGCTAAGCTATTGAAAAAGATCCAACCTTAGAAAGAACTTCACTTATTATAAAAATATTCAAAACTTTGATCTTGTTTTTCAAACTTCTCTAGCATAATATCTTTACGTCTTTTATACTTGTAGTAGTAAGACTTCTCAAATTTAATTATAAACTTGATCTACTTACTTCTATCAAGGACATGAACTAGAAGAAGATGTATAAACCTGAAAAATCTATGTTAAAAGAAAAGTGACAAAATAGTAATAAAATAATATGTATATTAAAAGAAAATTGGAATGGCTATTGCCAAAAGATAAGAAAATTAGAGACTCTTAAATCTAGACTAGAAGTAAGAAAGAAGTTGATAAGAGTGAAGAGGGCTTCACTCTTGCTTCTATATATACTATCTAACTAGGAGCTACATGGCGATGTTCTATAAGACCTCTAATATGTGTTGACTTTGCGAGACACATGCCTTGACTTACAAGGCAAGTTTTCTATGTATGGGCCACATAATAAGCTTGTTCTTCAAGTTAATAATATGTGTGGCACATGGCCAACTTGTTGACCACATTTCTAACCTAAAAAATTAATTAAAGACATCTATAAAGGTAAAGCAATGTCTATGAAGCTTCTATAGAAGATATTATGGAATTAACCTATTTTTACCTACTTTTATCTAAATCATATAAGTAATTATTAATTTACATGTGTATGTCCGTGACATTATCTTCTCTTCTAAAGACAAGTTCCATAAGGAGTGGTCTTCATATATTGAAGAAATCCAAGATGCAATAAATTATATTTGCCACATACTCTAATCTTTGTTCTCTTCAAAGGTAATTGATAGGCCCTCTCAGCCATTGATAGTATCCCATATAAAGATGAGAAGACTACCCTATTATTTGATCATTGTTGAGGCCTTCGTAACTTCTTTCAAATAAAACATTTGGAACACCGTCAAGAGTTGTTCCTACCTCTAATAAAATCACCAAACATTGGGAGTCTCTTTCAAGGTCATGATACCAAACACATTGTATCTCACTATCTATTCAAGGAAGGACATGTCATTCTTGAGGATCTTCATCTTGATTTCATTGTCTTAAAAGTTGTGACAATTACAATATCTCATTTTGTAAGTCTGCAAATGAAAGCTCTTGAGTCGAATCTGTTGGTTGTTAGTTCTTCATCTCCTTAGTGTCATAAATACAAAAACACTACAAACACAAATAGAAAGTAGAATGCAATCTTCTTTAGATCTTGTTTCTTTTATAATAAAAGACTTATTATTCTTCATCTTGATTTGAATAGATGTCGTCGATGGAAAGCCTACATCACCTTTGCTGCATTTGTAAGATTCTTTATTAGCTTCCATGTGCATTTATTAATATCATATCTGTACCAATGGATAAGATATTCTAATTTATTTCAGTGCCTCTTTGAGTTTAGAACTTCTTCTACTTCAAATTCTTCATTATTGTCCACTTTTATAGGAGGAGGTGGAGCTTATCTTCTTCTTGATATGTTCATAGTCTTGTATGGTTTAATAAGAGATATGTTGAAGATCAGATGGATCTTCATTACCTTCAATAGATGTAATTAATAAATAATTGGATTGATTTGTCTACAAATAGGAAAAGATCTAAGTCTGCAGTAGTCCAACTTATCACAAGGACGAGTAGTCTTGATATTACGATGAAACAACCATATCTTGTCACCTACATTGAATTGCGGTTGTTCCTTTTGATAGGCATCTGCATTGATCTTTTGTTGTTCTTAAGCTTCCTTTAATTGCACCTTCATTGTTGCATGTAGCTCTAACAAACAATTTTCAAACCTTCTGCCATAGGATTATTAACTTTTGAAAAGTCAAAAATATCAAGTCATGGATGGTAACCATAATTAGGAAAGAAAGGTGTTTGTTGCATAGAAAAATACATCATATTATTATAAGCAAACTCTGCTAATGGCAAGAGGGTTTTTCAATCATCTTGTTGATAATTGATGGTTGTCGAGGATATGAACTAAAAGATGATGCATAAACGAATGAAATTTGTGTCAAAAAAAGAGTGACAAAATAGAAATAAAGAACTATGTATATTAAAAGAAACTAGAAAGATTTATTGCCAAAAGACAAGAAAACTTAAGACTCTTGAAACTAGAGTAGAAGCAAGAAAGGAGTTGATAAGAGTGAAGAGGGCTTCACTCTTGTCTCTATATATACTATCTAACTAGGGGCTATATGGCAATGTTCTATAGGACCTCCAATATGTGTTGACTTTGTAGGACACATGCCTTGACTTACAAGGCAAGTTTTTCTATGTATGGGCCACATTGTTAGCTTGAACTTCAAGCTAACAACATGTGTGGTATATGGCCAACTTGTTGACCACGTTTCTAATCCAAAAAGTCAATTAAAGACACCTATAAAGTCAAAGCAGCATCTATAAAGCTCTTAGGAAGCTTCCATAGAAGATATTATAGAATTAACTTATTTTTACATACTTTTACTTACTTCTACCTATTTATACATGTAATTGTTGGCTTACATGCGTATGTCCATGACATTACCTCCCCTTCTAGGGACGAGTTTGATGAGGAGCGATCATCATATGTTGAGAAAATCTATGATGTGACGAATTATATTTACTACATACTCTAATCTTTGTTCTCTTTGAAGATGATTGATAGGGTCTTTCAACCATCGATAGTGTCTCCATACCAGGGCGAGAAAAACACCTAGTTATTTGATCGTTGTTGAGGTATTCATAACTTCAAATAAAATATTTGGAATATTGTTAGGAGTTGTTCCTACTACTAATAAAATCACTAAACAATGGGAGTCCCTTCCAAGGTCATGATACCAAATGCGTTGTATCTTGCCATGAATTTGAGGAAGAACATGTTGTTCTTGAGGATCTTCATCTCGATTGTATCGTCTTGAAGGTTGTGACAATTATAATGTCTCCTTCAGTAGTTCAGCAAACAAAGGCTTTTGAGTCAAATCTGTTGGTTGTTGGTTCTTTATCTCTTTAGCGTCACAATTACAAAGAAGCTACAAACAACGATTGAAAGTAGAATGTTATCTTACCTAAATCTTGTTTCTTTTATAAAGAAGGTTTTTATCTTGATTTTGATGGATGTTGACGATGAAAAGCCTCCACCACCTTTGTTGCATTTACAAGATTCTTTACTAGCTCCCATATGCGTTCATTAATATCATATCTGCGCTAATAGATAAGATATTCCAATTTATTTTGGCATTGCCTTGAATCTAAGACTTCTTCTACTTTGAACTCTTTATTGTTATCCACTTCTATAGGAAGAGGTGGAGCTTGTCTTCTTCTTGGTATGTCCACTATCTTGTATGGTTCAAGAAGAGATATGTGGAATATTAGATGGATTTTTATTAATTCCAATAGGTGCAAACGATATGCAATTAGATTGATTTGTGCAGAAATAAAAAATAATCCAAGCCTTCAATAGTCCAACTTGTCATTATGATGAGTGGTCTTGATATTGCAATGAAGTAACTATACCTTGTTACCCATGTGGAATGATGGTTGTTCCTTTTGATAGACATCCACATTGACCTTTTGTTGTTCTTGAGCTTCTTTTAACTACGCCTTCATCGTTGCATGTAGCTTTAACAAATGAATTGTCAAATCTTTCGCTGTAGGATTATCAACTTTTGAAAAGTCAAAAGTATCAAGTCATGGATGATAACCATAATTGGCAATGAAAGGTATTTATTTTGTAGAAGAATGTACCGTGTTATTATAAGCAAACTCTGCCAATGGCAAAAGAGTTGTCCAATCATCTTATTGGTAGTTGATGGTACATCTTAAATACTGCTACAAAACTTAATTAACACGCTTTGTTTGTCCATCAGTTTGAGGATGGAATGCTTTTATATCTACTTTTAGAATCTTACAAAGAGTTTGCCAAAATCTTATTACAAATTGAGTTCTCCTATTTGATATAATATCCTTGAGAAATCCATGATAGCGATAGATATTATCAAGAAAGAGCTTAGCAGTTTCTTCACTTGTGATGGATTTTGTACATGGTACAAAATGTGCCATCTTGATAAAACGATCTATTATCACAAATATAGAGTCATAAGAACCTGAGATTGAAGATCCATGATGAAATCCATAGAAATAGAAGACCATGGTTGTTCTCGAATGGGTAATGGCTGAAGAAGTCTGTAAGGTCGATGATGAGGAGTTTTTGATCTTGAGCAAACATCATAAGATTGTACAAAATCTTTGACTATTTTCTACATTTGGGGCCACCAAAAGTCCCTAGATATTAGTTCCAAAGTTTTATTGTATCCAAAATGTCTTGCTGCTGGAAAGTCATGATGAGTTTGAAGAACACATAATCGAGCTTCACCTTCTAGAACGTATAGGCGTCCCTCAAAATATAGTAGATTCTTCTTGAATTCAAACTTGGAAGTATCATGAGACTTTGAAGGATTTTTCTTAATATCACAAATAAGAGAATCACAAGACATACTTGATTGAACTTGCTTAATAAAAGTTGAATCAACAGTTAGTGTTGATTTCATTGCTCAAAGATGAAGATGCTCTAGCTTCAAGAGAATTGTCCATTATTGATCGAAAGCAACATCTCTTTCTTTTGATATAAGAGAAGATTGTCTAAAGAGTGCATCTGACAAACCTTATTGTTTTCCTGGTCGATAAGTGATCTTGGATTCGAATCTTGACAAAGACATATTCTAATGGGCTTGGCGACGATTCAAAACACGTGTTGACATAAAATATTCAAGATTCTTGTGATTCGTATACATGATGATTGGGCTAGGAGCACCTTCTAGATAATGGTGTGATTCTTGAAACGAATCTACGATTGCAAGAAGTTCTTTGTTATGGATCTTGTAGTTGATTTTGCGTTTTGAAAGTTTTCTGTAATTAAAAAACTTGTGTGAATTCTTTTTTTGATTTTAGTGTAGTTTTTAGAGTCTCATGTTTTCTTTTCTTTTGGAAATAAGATTTTTTAGTGTTTTTTTATAGACATACTTCCGTATTTCTATTTTTTCATTCTTTTCTTGACACGAATTTGATTCCTTTGTGCATCTTTTTTTTTTTCTTGTCTTTGAATGATTGAGAAGAGTGCTTTTGCAATATTAGAGCTTTGTCTCATTTTGATTAAGAGTGGATTGTTCCTTTCTCTTAATAAGAAATAAGCATATTAGAAGTTGCAGATTACCTTCTTCTAACCTAATGTTGTTCTTAGTATTTTTTTTATTCTCAAGTCCTCTCTTCTGTTTGTTTTGAGCGATATTGAACATTATTTCTTTTCCAAGTATTATCATGGTTAAACATGCTGAAATGAAGAGTGCAATGGCATAAATGCAAGAGCAATTAAGGGAGTGAATGCTTACGATGCATCAATTCAATTTACCAGTACAAGGAGCAACTAGATTGGCAGGAAGTGAAGATATAGAAATGATTGGAGCTGCTTCAACATCTGTACCAAATCATGTGCCTTTGCGTATGGTGGAACATCCTTTTAATGTTAGAGAATAGAGAATTGTGCCATCTGAGTAGTCAGATGGCACCAGATCAAAGTTTAGAGGATTTATCAATCAAGTACAACAAGTGATTGAACTTCAACTCCAAAGCTATCCAAATCCAAGATCATAAGTTAGACTCATTGGTATGCTTCTTTTAGGTTCAGCAATATCATGATTTTTGTCTTTTTTTGAACGATGAATTCTAATATTGGATAATCTGGAGGTTTTTTTGGTGGAGTTTTAATTCATGTATGGAGAATATGATTTATTTCATTTTACAATGAGCAAGATCCGTATATTACAACAAGGTAATTGATTAGTAACGTTGTATGCTTTATAATTTTGAGAGCTTGTAACTGATATCAAGTGGAATGATGTTGTACTTGTTCGCCAATTTCTCTATGGATTATAATATGAGGTAAAAAATTTATGCTCAACTTATCTGATCCTCAAACATTGAGCCAAGCAATTGACTTTGTTGTAAAGTGCGACAATCATCTTTTTGAATTTCAATCTAAAAATTTTACAAGTAGACCTAACCGTCACTATAATTCAATGGCAATACCAACATCTCTTCAATACATACATTCAAAAGTAGAGGATATGCAAATTGATGTGATACATTTCAAACCTCTTATTGAGCAAAGAAAGACTCATTATCGTGATGAAAGATTATACCTATATTTTGAAGAATATAAGCACAGTGCTCAATATTATCCAAAGAAGTAACGCAACCATAAAATGAGGAGTATGGCGATAAAAGAAGATAGCATGTCGGAAAACAAATTTTTCTAGCTACAATAGGAACTGTGCGGCAAGAACCTTGTACAATGCCTAGTCAAGGTCCTATCTTCTTGTCAGAACCCTCTTCATGTTTTACGATAAATGTTATTCTAGAACCTGAACATCACAAAGCCTCTGCCTTGCTAGATTTAGGAGCCTTAGCATGTTTCTTAGATAAAGAATTTGCTAAAAGACATAGCATATTTTTAGTAAAGAAAACTCAACCTATTCATGTAGAAGTCATAGATAGTCGTCTGTTGTCAGCGTAGAGAGAGTATGTCTCAAGAAAGTGCTAGACTTCTCGCTAACATTAAATACTCAATCAAGTCTAAGTTATAGAAACCCAAGTTTATACATATAATATTTTCCCTTTTTAGACAATTACATCAAAATATAAACCCAAGTACCAAGAAAACATCCAAATGTATGATAAAGTATCTTAAAATCTTACATATCCTTGTGAGAGATGTTTTCCTAAATTCAACAGCTCATATCTCACGATCAGGTAATCTAAACAATCTTAAATTCTAAGTGATGTATTGATATACTTTCAAAAACTTCCACAAAAAAATTCAACCATAAATTCATTACAAATCTTGAGATATCGTCAAAACCCTAAGAGTAGCTTTAAACCCTAGCTTATATACACCTATGTGCTAATTTCTTCACATCTCACAAAAAAAGTATTCAAATACCATGAAACTTTGATCTATAGCTTTTTAACCTAATAACTCACACTTATGGATATTTAGAAACAAAAATTCATCCAAAAACTCAAGATATGGCTCCAACCATTACTATCAACGAAATGACTCAATTACTTCCTTTGAATTACATGTGATGTCTTCAAATGTCTATAACTCCTTCATCTAGACTTGAAATTTGTCAAACAGTATATGCAAAGTGTAGCTAAGAAAGTGTCCTCTCCAATTCCAACCGCCGATCTTTCATTGCTATGTGTATACATATGTTATGCTTCAAAGAGTGACAATAGGTACAAATTTGACACCTTAACTTTGAACACCTATATCTCCTTTTTAAAAACTCATAATCACATAACTGCTTCATCCAAATTATATCCAAAACCCTGAACTTGCTGATCCTAGCCTCCAAAGCTCAAATGACTTCGAAAAAGAAACCCTTATCCCTAATATGGCCTCGAGCAGCCTCCTTGAAGTCCATTGGATATGGCCTTCGACCAATAGGAATGAAGATCCCTATTCCTTGCCTTTATCCAACCATGCCTTGCTTTCATCCTTTCCAATAAGTCTCTTACTAGTTAAGATTTTCTTCTTTAGGCTCTAATCTCCTCTAGAGGCTTTATACTAAACATTTAGGTCTTATGAGTTTTTTTTTTTTTAAAATGCTATAATCAAAAAAATAAATTCAAAATTAAATTTCTTAAATCTACTCTTTTTAAATTAATCTATTTAACCATTCTAATATATACCAAGTCTTATGAACATATTATATGTTCTAACTAATTTTTACATATTGTAAACTTTTACAATGCAACATTTGCCCCCTCTAAACTTGCATATCCTCTAGCATGTGCCAACCTTACCATCTTTGTTCTCTTCATCTTCATCTATGTCTGTATCTTCTTTTTTATATTTTTGGTTTAAATATTGAGATAAGAATTCTCCAAAGTCTTCTATTTGAAATCTCTTATTTCTTCTCTTAAAAATCTTCATCCTCTTCCCTGCTATTGGAATTCTAATGATAGCTCCATCTAACTCACAAAATATATATGTTTCATTGTGTTGCAATATAGCAACTACATATGACTCAAACTATCTTTAAAAAAAATTCTTCTATCTATTATATTAGTAGTCTAAAGTGCCATTAGAAACCTCTATTCACATATCTTCCATATTATTTGAAACTCTCAATATCCATATTTGGTTGATATCAATAGACCAATTCCTCCAATCAAAAAGTCTCATAGAAATGATTTTTTTCTCAGAGTCATGGACAATCAAAGCTAAAATCATATCTTCAAGGTCTTCAAGCTTTACTTTCATCCAAAATAAATGATAATAATCCACCTTTCTTTCTTTAATATACTCAAAGTTGTGCTTATCAACAAAAATAAGTACCATTGTATCCTTATGAATCATCTTTTCACTAATTATTTCTCCAACCCTCCATCCTTAAAATTAAATGGTCTCGACTTTTTTTATAAAGCCTTGTGCTCCTCCATATTCATATTCACCTTGATTTTGGATAAATATTGTATCCATAATATCCCTTATATTATTCATATAAGTTCCAGCAAATACTTATAAAACCACATTTTCTACTTCTCCATTGAAAAATTCTTCTATTTCTTCAATATTTTCTTCTCAAGCTTCACTAGAATAAAATTCTAGCTCTTTCTTGTAGCCATCATTAATCACAGGATATAACTTAAGACAAACACTTGGCCAACTTCACTTACTAGCTTTTCAATCTAAAAAATTCTTAGTAGGCGAAATCAACTACAAGATCCATGACAAAGAACTTCTTGCAATCGTAGATTCGTTTCAAGAATCACACCATTATCTAGAAGGTGCTCCTAGCCCAATCATCATGTATACGAATCACAAGAATCTTGAATATTTTATGTCAACACGTATTTTGAATCATCGCCAAGCCCATTAGAATATGTCTTTGTCAAGATTCGAATCCAAGATCACTTATCGACCAGGAAAACAATAAGGTTTGTCAGATGCACTCTTTAGACAATCTTCTCTTATATCAAAAGAAAGAGATGTTGCTTTCGATCAATAATGGACAATTCTCTTGAAGCTAGAGCATCTTCATCTTTGAGCAATGAAATCAACACTAACTGTTGATTCAACTTTTATTAAGCAAGTTCAATCAAGTATGTCTTGTGATTCTCTTATTTGTGATATTAAGAAAAATCCTTCAAAGTCTCATGATACTTCCAAGTTTGAATTCAAGAAGAATCTACTATATTTTGAGGGACGCCTATACGTTCTAGAAGGTGAAGCTCGATTATGTGTTCTTCAAACTCATCATGACTTTCCAGCAGCAAGACATTTTGGATACAATAAAACTTTGGAACTAATATCTAGGGACTTTTGGTGGCCCCAAATGTAGAAAATAGTCAAAGATTTTGTACAATCTTATGATGTTTGCTCAAGATCAAAAACTCCTCATCATCGACCTTACAGACTTCTTCAGCCATTACCCATTCGAGAACAACCATGGTCTTCTATTTCTATGGATTTCATCATGGATCTTCAATCTCAGGTTCTTATGACTCTATATTTGTGATAATAGATCGTTTTATCAAGATGGCACATTTTGTACCATGTACAAAATCCATCACAAGTGAAGAAACTGCTAAGCTCTTTCTTGATAATATCTATCGCTATCATGGATTTCTCAAGGATATTATATCAAATAGGAGAACTCAATTTGTAATAAGATTTTGGCAAACTCTTTGTAAGATTCTAAAAGTAGATATAAAAGCATTCCATCCTCAAACTGATGGACAAACAAAGCGTGTTAATTAAGTTTTGTAGCAGTATTTAAGATGTACCATCAACTACCAATAAGATGATTGGACAACTCTTTTGCCATTGGCAGAGTTTGCTTATAATAACACGGTACATTCTTCTACAAAATAAATACCTTTCATTGCCAATTATGGTTATCATCCATGACTTGATACTTTTGACTTTTCAAAAGTTGATAATCCTACAGCGAAAGATTTGACAATTCATTTGTTAAAGCTACATGCAACGATGAAGGCGTAGTTAAAAGAAGCTCAAGAACAACAAAAGATCAATGTGGATGTCTATCAAAAGGAACAACCATCATTCCACATGGGTAACAAGGTATAGTTACTTCATTGCAATATCAAGACCACTCATCATAATGACAAGTTGGACTATTGAAGGCTTGGATTATTTTTTATTTCTGCACAAATCAATCTAATTGCATATCGTTTGCACCTATTGGAATTAATAAAAATCCATCTAATATTCCACATATCTCTTCTTGAACCATACAAGATAGTGGACATACCAAGAAGAAGACAAGCTCCACCTCTTCCTATAGAAGTGGATAACAATAAAGAGTTCAAAGTAGAAGAAGTCTTAGATTCAAGGCAATGCCAAAATAAATTGGAATATCTTATCTATTAGCGCAGATATGATATTAATGAACGCATATGGGAGCTAGTAAAGAATCTTGTAAATGCAACAAAGGTGGTGGAGGCTTTTCATCGTCAACATCCATCAAAATCAAGATAAAAACCTTCTTTATAAAAGAAACAAGATTTAGGTAAGATAACATTCTACTTTCAATCGTTGTTTGTAGCTTCTTTGTAATTGTGACGCTAAAGAGATAAAGAACCAACAACCAACAGATTTGACTCAAAAGCCTTTGTTTGCTGAACTACTGAAGGAGACATTATAATTGTCACAACCTTCAAGACGATACAATCGAGATGAAGATCCTCAAGAACAACATGTTCTTCCTCAAATTCATGGCAAGATACAACGCATTTGGTATCATGACCTTGGAAGGGACTCCCATTGTTTAGTGATTTTATTAGTAGTAGGAACAACTCCTAACAATATTCCAAATATTTTATTTGAAGTTATGAATACCTCAACAACGATCAAATAACTAGGTGTTTTTCTCGCCCTGGTATGGAGACACTATCGATGGTTGAAAGACCCTATCAATCATCTTCAAAGAGAACAAAGATTAGAGTATGTAGTAAATATAATTCGTCACATCATAGATTTTCTCAACATATGATGATCGCTCCTCATCAAACTCGTCCCTAGAAGGGGAGGTAATGTCATGGACATACGCATGTAAGCCAACAATTACATGTATAAATAGGTAGAAGTAAGTAAAAGTATGTAAAAATAAGTTAATTCTATAATATCTTCTATGGAAGCTTCCTAAGAGCTTTATAGATGCTGCTTTGACTTTATAGGTGTCTTTAATTGACTTTTTGGATTAGAAACGTGGTCAACAAGTTGGCCATATACCACACATGTTGTTAGCTTGAAGTTCAAGCTAACAATGTGGCCCATACATAGAAAAACTTGCCTTGTAAGTCAAGGCATGTGTCCTACAAAGTCAACACATATTGGAGGTCCTATAGAACATTGCCATATAGCCCCTAGTTAGATAGTATATATAGAGACAAGAGTGAAGCCCTCTTCACTCTTATCAACTCCTTTCTTGCTTCTACTCTAGTTTCAAGAGTCTTAAGTTTTCTTGTCTTTTGGCAATAAATCTTTCTAGTTTCTTTTAATATACATAGTTCTTTATTTCTATTTTGTCACTCTTTTTTTGACACAAATTTCATTCGTTTATGCATCATCTTTTAGTTCATATCCTCGACAACCATCAATTATCAACAAGATGATTGAAAAACCCTCTTGCCATTAGCAGAGTTTGCTTATAATAATATGATGTATTTTTCTATGCAACAAACACCTTTCTTTCCTAATTATGGTTACCATCCATGACTTGATATTTTTGACTTTTCAAAAGTTAATAATCCTATGGCAGAAGGTTTGAAAATTGTTTGTTAGAGCTACATGCAACAATGAAGGTGCAATTAAAGGAAGCTTAAGAACAACAAAAGATCAATGCAGATGCCTATCAAAAGGAACAACCGCAATTCAATGTAGGTGACAAGATATGGTTGTTTCATCGTAATATCAAGACTACTCGTCCTTGTGATAAGTTGGACTACTGCAGACTTAGATCTTTTCCTATTTGTAGACAAATCAATCCAATTATTTATTAATTACATCTATTGAAGGTAATGAAGATCCATCTGATCTTCAACATATCTCTTATTAAACCATACAAGACTATGAACATATCAAGAAGAAGATAAGCTCCACCTCCTCCTATAAAAGTGGACAATAATGAAGAATTTGAAGTAGAAGAAGTTCTAAACTCAAAGAGGCACTGAAATAAATTAGAATATCTTATCCATTGGTACAGATATGATATTAATAAATGCACATGGAAGCTAATAAAGAATCTTACAAATGCAGCAAAGGTGATGTAGGCTTTCCATCGACGACATCTATTCAAATCAAGATGAAGAATAATAAGTCTTTTATTATAAAAGAAACAAGATCTAAAGAAGATTGCATTCTACTTTCTATTTGTGTTTGTAGTGTTTTTGTATTTATGACACTAAGGAGATGAAGAACTAACAACCAACAGATTCGACTCAAGAGCTTTCATTTGCAGACTTACAAAATGAGATATTGTAATTGTCACAACTTTTAAGACAATGAAATCAAGATGAAGATCCTCAAGAATGACATGTCCTTCCTTGAATAGATAGTGAGATACAATGTGTTTGGTATCATGACCTTGAAAGAGACTCCCAATGTTTGGTGATTTTATTAGAGGTAGGAACAACTCTTGACGGTGTTCCAAATGTTTTATTTGAAAGAAGTTACGAAGGCCTCAACAATGATCAAATAATAGGGTAGTCTTCTCATCTTTATATGGGATACTATCAATGGCTGAGAGGGCCTATCAATTACCTTTGAAGAGAACAAAGATTAGAGTATGTGGCAAATATAATTTATTGCATCTTGGATTTCTTCAATATATGAAGACCACTCCTTATGGAACTTGTCTTTAGAAGAGAAGATAATGTCACGGACATACACATGTAAATTAATAATTACTTATATGATTTAGATAAAAGTAGGTAAAAATAGGTTAATTCCATAATATCTTCTATAGAAGCTTCATAGACATTGCTTTACCTTTATAGATGTCTTTAATTAATTTTTTAGGTTAGAAATGTGGTCAACAAGTTGGCCATGTGCCACACATATTATTAACTTGAAGAACAAGCTTATTATGTGGCCCATACATAGAAAACTTGCCTTGTAAGTCAAGGCATGTGTCTCGCAAAGTCAACACATATTAGAGGTCTTATAGAACATCGCCATGTAGCTCCTAGTTAGATAGTATATATAGAAGCAAGAGTGAAGCCCTCTTCACTCTTATCAACTTCTTTCTTACTTCTAGTCTAGATTTAAGAGTCTCTAATTTTCTTATCTTTTGGCAATAGCCATTCCAATTTTCTTTTAATATACATATTATTTTATTACTATTTTGTCACTTTTCTTTTAACATAGATTTTTCAGGTTTATACATCTTCTTCTAGTTCATGTCCTTGATAGAAGTAAGTAGATCAAGTTTATAATTAAATTTGAGAAGTCTTACTACTACAAGTATAAAAGACGTAAAGATATTATGCTAGAGAAGTTTGAAAAACAAGATCAAAGTTTTGAATATTTTTATAATAAGTGAAGTTCTTTCTAAGGTTGGATCTTTTTCAATAGCTTAGCAAATTTACTCAAGTTGGATTCATAGATGCAGTTCTATTTGAGATTGCTCTCTCTTTATTTGCATCTTTGATAGAAAAAGATTCACAACTCCATTATAATCTAAATTCATTCTTAAAAGTCTTTATGGCCACATTTGAAGAAAGTGATTGAGGATGGGTAGTAGAGACCAAATTTATAACTTCACAACAATGATAATGTTTAGCCACCATATATGTTACAATATTCCAAAACCTTGTTTGTGACATTGTTATGTAATAACACATCCACTAGATGAAAGAAAAAAGAAATTATTTTATTATAGAAGAGCCTAATTAAAAAATTATAGTAAAAAAACATAGATAAATGATAGGAAAATAATAAAATCTATTAGTATTAAAATTGTCTTTTATGAAATTAGATTCTATTTACTTTGAAGAGCCATAAATAATTTTTTTTAAAAAATAGATTAAAAAAATAAAGAATATAAGCATATTTAAGAAATTAGAAGTTGAATTTAACAAAAAGTACCTTTAAAAGACAAGAATTAATATCGAGAAAGAATTAGTTGCCAATCAAAGTCAAAATCAAGCCATAAGGTACAAAACTAAGCTCCTATGGCAACTTTGGGATTCTTTTGCAGATTAAAGAGTGAGATTTGAAAGTAGACTTGAAAAGAGATTTTTAAAATTTAGTTTCATATCATTTAAATTAATATTGAGGTTTAGAAGAATTTTCAAAGTTAGTGATGTGCTTTGTGTGTTTAGATTTTGAGAAATAAAAATAAGTTTATAAACTTGAAGGTTTTGTGAATTTCATAGCACATTTATAAGTGAAATTTTGATAGTTTTTTTTTGTACTTGTAATGAATATGTGTGAAAATTTGAGGTCAATCAAGCAATTAAATTGAAGCATATGAAGATTTTTGTGGATTATGGTCTCAAAAATTTGAGATTTAGGGTCAATGAGTGATTCCAAGATCTAGCAATATCTGCTTATTGGATTAAAGAAAAATTTGATGAGAGAAATTAATACTTTAATATCTACATACAATCTAATTTTTGAATAATTGAATGGTTCAATAAAGAAAAAATGATGTTGAAAGATCAATATTTAAATTGGAAAAGAAAGGTGGCCAACAACCAAGAGGTTTTGAGAGCTTTGCTTACTATTGGAATGTGTAATCTTCTTCAATTTTTTTTTTGTTTATTGCTTACTTAGTTGTTATAAGATATACAAATTTTGAGTCAAAACCAATAGTTCAAATATTAGACATTGAAATTTTAATTTTCTATAGGATTGTTAAGATTTGTTTAAAATTTAGGAATTGATTAAGGATTTATTAGGATTGGTTTAGGATTTGACCTAGGATTTGATTAAGGTTCATTAGAATTTTGATTAGGATTAAATTAATATTTGGTTAGAATTTATTTAGAATTTATTTAGATTTTTTATTTTTAATATTTCTTTAGGATTTGTTATTGTTGTTGTTGTTGTTGTTGTTGTTGTTTTTGTTTTTTTGAAAGTTTTTTTGAAAGTTTTTATTTCTAGTATTTTTTTTTAAAGATTATTTTCATTTCTTTAAATGTTTATTTTTATATTTTAAAAATATTTCTTTAAGATTTTTTTTGTGGTACTTATCTAAGCTCAACCATAGGCCCTCCCCAGTCTCCCACTTGTACCGGTTCATGTCAGAATGCGCTCTGTCCATCGCAGTCTACTAGAAATAGTAAAGAAATCCTTTTTGGCTTCAAACTTTCTGTTGGATTTGAGTCTGGTTGGCCTTGCGTCACAGTGGGAAGAAGTAGAATGGCATAGTTGAACGGGATATGTTTTCTGGTGTCCTGCGGTGCATACATCCGGTGAGTGTCGTCCACCACAGCCGAAGATAAAGACCACCCGCTGGGACGACCCACATCGGCAGGGCTCCCCGTCTCGAGGCTGAGCGCGGTTGGGTTTTCGTCCTGAACGCCCAGCTGGGCGCCAGTCTACTTGTGGATGAACACCCTGCCATTCTATCTAGCAGACTGCGATGGACAGAGCGCATTCTGACATGAACCGGCACAAGCGGGAGACTGGGGAGGGCCTATGGTTGTGCTTAGTTAAGTACCACAAAAAAGATAATGGGAACATCCTGTGTCGCTTTGGCCGAGTGGTTAAGGCGTGTGCCTGCTAAGTACATGGGGTCTCCCCGCAAGAGTTCGAATCTCTTAGGCGACGATGAGTGATGCCAGAACAAGACTTGCGACACGTTCTCCTTTTCGTGTGCTTTTATTATTTCCCCTTCCTGCACCATTGCGCCTCCCCATCGAAGGCTGGTGCACGGACGGGCAACATCGCCAAGACGCAGCAACCGATTCAAGACAATCCAGTTGGTTGAATAAAGCCTCGGTAATCAATGTTTTCATTCAGGATCGCGGTCTGCTATACACTTCATGCTCAAACGTCCAGTCACGGAGTCTCGCAATCACGCTGTCGCCACCGGTTTTGAAATCGGATCTGCAAAGAAACGGCTCGACTTGCAATCGACATCATATGGCCACGTTGTCCCACACCTTCACCGCATCGCATTCCAGTGCTCCATGCGACCGTCCACCCCTGAACGTGGCATTTTCGGGCACAAACAACCTTCATACATTCAAATTACAGCTTCTCCTTCAGTTGCCTGAATCGGATCACGTCCGATCACAGAAAACTTTGTAATCCGGAGAATCACTTGAATCTTCAGGTGCATCAGCTCTGCGTCCGTCGAACTTCTTCAATTTGACATCCCCCCAGCATGACTGGACATCTGCCTCCGCGATGAAGCGAAGAGCAGATCGTTCAGAACGGGGTGTTCCGAGAGAGGACCCCAACACGTGTCCACAACCCTTCGCCGCGATCTTACCCACTCACAATTCTGACGGAAATAGTCCCCGAATTTGGAAGTGCAGGAGCTAGGCCGGGCGCCACGTTAAGCTCGACCTCACCCTAAACCCAAGTTCAGACGCACCATGGTATGGAGCGGTACGCGAGGAAGAGCCCCCTCGGACTGGCGCTGTGCTGACACGTGGGATCAGCACACGTGTCGCGGTGGCTCTCATGGGTGACACTTGTCTTTCTTGGTGTGTCGCTCTTCCACCTCGTTCACAGCCCCCCCTCCCCATGGGCAACTGCTTGACCTCAAATTCTCGCTCTCGCCAACAACCTCCAGGGCCGTCTCGCAACTGACTTATCATCTCGAATTCGTGCAGCGCCAATCGGTTTCTTAGCACGCCTCATCGGACATTCTCGCGCTCTCTAGCTCTTGATCAGTTTAGACTCGTATTCCAGTGTTTCGGTGCTCAGCTCACGAGGCCGCCCGTGCAGAGTTTTTGGGGGAGCCCAAAAGTGTCGAGGCGAGTTTCGGATCAATCCATCGGAGCGCCATGGCAGCCACGAGGGGAACCAGCCTGTTGAGACTTCTTCACAGGAGCGCAGTGGCACAGGTACACAACATGGAGTGGGGTGGTAGGTGGTTTGCTGGATGCATCACGTGAATATGCGGTCGGCGTATTTCGCCGAAACCCGCTGCGAATGCAATGGCTGGTGAAACGTCCGTCCGCACGAACAACGACTAGGGCCCGGAGGGACGGTCTGCAAGTGGGTGGTCGTAGAGATTGTGCTGTCTGCTATTGGCTATCGTTGGTTGTGCGGCGTGAAGTGCTTTTTGCCCTGCGTCTGTCTGTGTTGTCCGGCCGCATTGATATTTGAGAGAAATTGTGGTGCCAAGGGTCAGTCGGGTCGGGTCGGGTGGACTCACGATAATCGAGGGTGCTACAGCCGGCTTTGGTCATGAAGTCGGGGGCGTGCGTGTTGGTACCAGCGGTCATTCTTTGTCGCAGGAGTTTAGCATCAGCTGGCTTCGGGGCAGTAGTGTGTGGCAGAGATGGGCGCTTGTGTGTAGGTGCGTGCGCGGAAGAGGTGGATTCTAGTAATCCAGTCTGATCAGTTTAAGACCGAGCATCAGCTTGAAAACCGTACGTCTAGGTTAGGTCGTGCACAGCGAAGCCTGAATGCTGGCTTGCGTAACAGAGCTAACGAGGCGACGGTTTCTGGTTTCAGGTGGCGGGGCAGCATTTCGCAGGGCCCGCGACCGCAGCCCGGGCAACTGCTCCGGCGTTGGGGACCGCCCCTGCCCAGAGCATTCTGCGACGGCTCTTCGCCGATGGGACGCAGACCTTCGATAGAGCCAAGGTGGAGGCAGGGGATGCGGCCCAGAAGAGCAAGGAGTACGCCCAGGAGAAGACCGACCAGGCCAGCGACAAGGCCGGAGAGCTGAAGGAGAATGCCAAGGATGCGGCCAGCAGCGCGGCTGACAAGGCGAAGGACGTGGCCGGCAGCATGTCGGACAAGGCCGGAGAGCTGAAAGAGAATGCCAAGGAGACGGCCAGCAACGTGGCGGACAAGGCGAAGGAAGTGTCCAGCGACGTGACCGGCCAAACGAAGGAGTCCGCGGGAAGAGCGACCGAGAATGCCAAGGACACCGCGCGATCGGCTTCGGGAACTGCACAGAACAAGGCATACGAAGCCAAAGAGGAGGGCGCGGGCGTGGTGGACAAGGTGAAGGACGCGGTGAACAGGGAGATGGACACCGCGAAGGACATGACGAAGGACATCCCAGAGAAGACGAAGGAAACGGCGCAAGGATTGAAGGAGGTGGGGATAGAGGCTGCGAAGGCCGTCAAGAGGGACGCGTCGAGGATCGCCGAGAAAATTGGTTTGAAGACTCCCTCACAGTGAGCTCTCGCGGGAGCGGAGCGCGTTTGGGAGGGTGGGTTCGGGCTCGGCGACTGATCGGTACGACCGTCGAAGTGTCGAAGCACCTCGACGGTTTCGTAGCGACGCCGACGTGGATTAGCGTAGCCGCCCCCAAGCGCCCGGTTCGGAGCTGCGGTGCGACGCGAGACGGATTTAGTTGTCAATGACCAATGGGGCAGGGGCTGGGGCAAACTGCGCCCAAGCAGCGGAGCGCTGCGTCAGGAGGCATCGCGAGCCATGAGGCGACTCTCGGCTGGATGTTGAGGAGGTTACTAGTAGGCATTTGTTGATTCAAATAAGCTGACTGATGTACAGAAGGTGGTGACGGGAAGGGATGGCTAGGACTGGGTAACGATGAGGGCACGCCGAGAGTGTAAAATTTGGTTAATAAAAGTTTTGGTCCAAATCCCGGATTCTGTGAGAAAAGAACGAGCATGGGCGTCCGTTTGCAGTCCTAGTGTCTGGGTCTGTATTGTCTCGGGGGGAAGTTGCCATCCTCTGAGTCTTGTGATGCGTCGTGTTGTGGCAGCAGGGCGACAGGTCATTCAGGCCGCTGTCCCAGCTCCCTCGACTGGGTCTTTCGTGGAACCTGTGTCATGGAGCGTGTCCATGGGTTTGCTTTCATCACCTCGTTGTCGTGTCACAAACGCAGTGTGGGATTAGGTTTTGAGGCGATGGGGGGAAGCCGGGAACATGGTGGTATTGTAGAACCGGTGGTCCACGGTGCACGCAATGAACATCGCATGGACAGGCAATGGAATCGTGTCGTGCAGCTTTGTTCGCTGAAAGCAACGAATGCAGTCGGAGCAAGGAGCACCTGTGCATTCATGATTTGCATTGTCAGTCGCGGAGATTTGAGCGGCCGAGGGTAGTGAGTGAGCGAGTAGCAGGCGTTGTTCAGAACGGGGAACTCTGATGTTTTGGACCGCTCTACTTCCCGGTGGACAATGGACAATGGACAATGAATGTGTGGTGACGGGCAACAGTGCAATGTAGGATTCGGAATGAGCATTGTATGTGGGAACTGGCGAGTGCTGTATGAGATCGGAACCAGCGGGTTGTTGGATATTGTGGTTGTAAGCTTCATTTGAATGACAGAGTGGAGAAGGATTGTGCGAGGTGAAAGAGTCGGTTTCCTGGTTTTGACAAGCAGGGAAAGGTAGACCTGCGAAGGTTTTGGAGTTGGGAGAGATTGCATGAATGAGAGAGAATGTTGGATGATGATGGAGAAAGCAGGAATGAGAAGAGTTGTGAGGGTTGTGATGGAAGTTGGGATGGACATGTGAACTGAAACTGAAAGAGAGATATGAAGAGGGTAATGTATTGCAGATGTGTGCATTTTGGTGATGGGGGTTGGTGTGGGTGTAGAGTTTTTGCTGTTATAATTGTAGCAGTTGACATAATAATACATGGTTCTGACTGAAGAAAGTATCTAATTTGTTATACCATGTATAAGATGATGTATTGGTATTGATTGTAAAGGTTGTTCTTTAAGCAAATAAGGCAAATGTCTAGAAGGTCCTTTATTTATCCTAAACATGATAGTTGAGTTGAGGATATTGTTCTATCTACCCAAAGTTTAACTATCTCCACCAAGTATTGTATTGTGTCTACATATGGTTGTTGTTATTGTTATTGTTGTGGTTTTGTGACTTGTTAATAGAAATTTTATTTTGATCAGTGCCACATCGGAGAAGCTTTTTGTCATTGTCAACAATGGGATCTAACATAGTTGGTATTGTTGTATGAAGCAAGAATCAACTCATGTACCTTCACTACAATTTGTTGGATAATTGTTGGATAATTATCTCAAAAGAGTGGAAATTCTTGTTTCAAATCACACAAGTGAATTGTTTGTTAAAATGCATTGGTTTTCAAAACCACTTTATTAATAATGTGTTTAAAAAAAATTGGGTAGAAATATCAATTCATTAGAATTTATTGTCAATTATTTATTAATGCATACATTTTATCTATTAGGCTTAGGCCATTAGCACATTCTAAGTTATAACACACATATCTCATATTACTATATGCACACCCAAAAAACGTGGAGGCTTGTCATTGGTTGTATGTTTTTATTTGGACCTTGCTACTTGAATATTTACTTATGAGAGATTTTGAAATTGTTGCACCTTTTTCAAGCAAAGCATGACAATTGGGGAAAAAGATTAGCAAAGAAGGATGTTGATTATATAGCTATAGAGAGAGAGAATAAAAAGTCCATAGTTACTTCCCACAAGTGGAAAATATTCTTTAAAGCTTTTTGATTTTAGCAATAAGTAGATGCAAATCATTTGATAGAAGGCAAGTATTCAAATATCTTTTTAAAGGATTAGGGATAATAAGTGATACATTGTAAATTGTGAGGTTTATAGTCTAGAACTTCAAAGTAGGACATAAGGTTTAGAATTATTTTTTATTTTTTAAATAGGCCTTTTTCAAAAGATTGTGTAAAGATGCAAGCAACTTGTTTTAATAAAGAGACATGCTTTAGTATAATTTCTCTACTTTGTATTTTTTTTATTGTGTAAAATGGTAATGTATATGAATATATTTTGTCATGGAGTTGATGTTGGGATTCACTGCCATACAAATACTATCCTTATAGTTGCAATTAATAAAAATAGATCTTGTAATTTGAAGATCAAAGTTGGAGGTGAGCTTACCTTGTCAAGTGGCTACTTTGGAAGAAGTGGGTAAAATCATATATTCGACTTTAGAAGAGCTCATGGCTACTATTGGTTGTTTTTTAGAAAGCTTGGTGATAGGATCAAAGCAAAGCATGAATGTAAAGCCCATTATAGAGCAATTCTTTTGTCATATCTCTTACGTAGTCTATATTAATGAAGCTAGTTATGTTGGTGTTGGATTTAAAAAAGTAGAAGATTCTATAGTCTTAAGTGTGTTTAATGTACTTAACTACCCTTTTGGCTATTAAATGAGGTTGTGGAGAACAAGAAAGGAATCTTGAGCAATTACCAATAGTCGTTGAGGTATCAAACCAAGTATGAATGAGGTGGTTTAATTTCTTGACTATAGATTTGTAGTAAGTAGGATCACATGGTTTTACAATCTTGTCTACTACAAGTTTTAGTCATTCTTGCATTGGTATTGTGGCAGGAATATAATTCTTTATGCAAAAAAAAAAATTCAAGATTTATAGTATATAGCTCTGTTGAATTATAGAAATACCTTCAAGTAATTTGATGTATTTGAATTTGAAGTAAAGTACCATAATGCCTTTGCTGAATTTTGACATTTTAAATTTGAATATGAATTGTGTAAATCAATTTATCTAATTTAAATAGCCATCAATAAAAAATATGTCATCTACATATATGACAAATAGCAATATTTTTTTTGTATTTTTGACAATATTGAGATTGTAGTTGCCTTTTCTATTACAAAAACCTTGTTTTTTGAGAAAAAAGTTGATTTTTTCATACCAAGCTTTAAACACTTGTTTGAATTTATAGTGTGCTTTAAGGACTTTGCAAACAAGATGTTCTTGTCTCATTTTAATAAAACCTTGTAGTTGTGTGATATATACTTCTTCCTTCAAATCAACATAGAAAAAGACAATCTTAATATCTATATGATAAAGTTTCCACTGCTTATATGCTGCTAATGATATCATCATTTGTATAATTTTATATTTTATAATTACAGCAAAAAATTCATTATAGTCTATTCTTGCTTTTTGTTCAATACTACAAACTATTAATTTGGCATTTTCCTTTATAAGTTGCCATTTGATTTTAGCTTAGCCTTGAATAATAATTTTGTTGAAATGAATTGCTTGCAAGATAAAATTGAGATAATAATTCAAGTTTTATTATTGTAGATAGACAACATTTCATTTTGCATTTTCTTTTTCTATCCTTCATCTTTGATAGCTACAATGTAAGATAAGGGCTCAATATTAAAAAGATTGATGAAGTCGCAAAACTAGACTTATATCCATTTTAGTAGTTTGGCTATATACTTACCAGAATAAATCACCAAAAGAGTGATGATGAGGTTGTTAGATGAGTGCTTAAATCTGCTTTGGCTTTCTACTTCATCATCAAAGTATTCAATAGTGGTATTTGATTCAATTGAATATGCATTGTTATTGCTATAAGTAGGCTAGATGTCGATGTCCTCTAATTTTTTGTAATATGGCATAAAATTTAATTATGGAATTGATATAAGAGCATCTTTAGAGATAAATAGGAGGCTTAAATTTGATGTGAATTAGTCTAGTGAGATGAAGTATGAGATGAATATAGAGGATTTTTTATCTTTATGGCTTTTTTGAGGTAACATAGTAATTGCATAGAATAAATATGATCTCAATTCTAACATTTTCGTCATCTTTGATGTTATTGAATATAGTCCCTTTAAAATAAAGTATTTGAAAGGATTTTATACTAAATATTGTCATTATAAGATGTAATTTAAAAAATCAAGTTTCATCAAATAAGATAATACAAAAGACTTGGATTTTACAAAAAGTAGAAAAGTATACTTTATAATCTTTAGATTCATCATCAATTCTTAGATAGATGTCAAATTTTGATCTAGATTCAAGTTGGTATCCGTCAAGGACAAGAACTTGATAAGAAAAAAATAAACAAGTGAGACTATTTTCATAGAAAGATGAAAAAATAGAAATAACTCAATATGTATATTAAGAAAGAAATTGGATGGCTATTGCCAAAAGACAAGAAAACTAGAGACCCTTGAAACTAGAATAGAAGCAAGAAAGAAGTTGACAAGAGTGAAGAGGGCTTCACTCTTGTCTCTATATATACTATCTAACTAAAGGCTACATGGTGATGTTCTATAGGACCTCCAATATGTGTTGACTTTGTAAGACACATGCCTTGACTTACAAGGCAAGTTTTTCTATATGTGAGCCACATAGTTAGCTTGGTCTTCAAGCTAACAACATGTGTGGCACATGGCCAACTTGTTGTCTACATTTCTAATCCAAAAAGTCAATTAAAGAAACCTATAAAGTCAAAGCAGCGTCTATAAAGCTTCTAAGAAGCTTTCATAGCAAATATTATAGAATTAACTTATTTTTACCTATTTTTACTTACTTCTACCTATTTATAAATGTAATTACTAGCTTACATGCATATGTCCGTGACAACATCTTTATATATTATCTTTTCTTATAAAATAGAAATATCCAAATATTTTTATTCAACTAATATTTGGCTTTATTTTATAGAAGAGATAGTCAAGAGGCTTACCTTGGTTTATTCAAATAGGATTATAATTAATGAGTTGGACATCAATGTAAGTAGCTTCAATCCAAAGAAATAAAGGTATAATCTTACTTATTAACATTGCTCATACATTGTTCAAGATAGTTATATTTTTCTTTTTTGATACCCCATTATGTTGGAATGTATAATAGACAACTTACAAGTGATATTTTAGTCTTGCAGATACTTGGTGAACACTTATGACATGAACTTGCTTCTTTGATCAAAATAGAGCAATAAGATGTAATTATAGGTTTACTTCTCAATTAATATGTAAAATTTCTTGAACATTTTAAGGGATTAATTCTTTATAATCATAAAATAGATTCAGAAGTTTTTAACAAAGTTGTCAATAAATATAATAAAATAATATAAATGAATTAAAGATTTAACTAAAATACATCCACATACATTGATATGAATAATCTATAAAGGTTTTGTGGTCTTAAACATTGCTACCTTAGGAATTTGGTTTTTAATTTATATATCTTAATAATAATGATTGTATCTTTAAATTTTTATCAAGAAAGAGAAGATTCTTGAGATTAGATTATTGATTTGAAAATTTTTAAGGCTCTTATAGTTTAAGTATCATAAATATAAATACCAAAGATCAATGAAGGAATCAACAGGATTATTAGTGTGATATTTTTAATTTGAGAAGTTGTGTCCAAATACCTCTATTGTTTCAATTTTAATATTAGTATCAAATTTATATATAATTAATTATTCTAATTTAAAAAATCTATTTTTAAGATCTCATCTATCTTTTTTTATAATTTTATATGGCTTATTAGCAAAAATAACAATACATTGTTTACGTCTAAAAATCCAAAAGTTTTTAATATTTGTGATTTGTTCAATAGATAAAATGTTTTTTCTTAGACCAAAGACATATCAAATCTCTATGATGCTTTTTATTTTTTTAGTAGACATAGATAAGTTTATTGATTCTTATATTATAATTACATGGACTTTGCCTCCAATTAAAGTTATTGTATTGCTTTGGAAGTAATTTAGCTAGTCAAATATATACTAATCATTAGTAAAGTGCTTCAAAGCATCAAAATTCAAAATCCATTTATTGTCATCCATATCACTTAATGCTAGCAATTCAAAAGCTTTTAAAATGATTTCATCACTTAGTAGGTTAGATGAAGTAGGATCTCTATAATATTTTTCTATGGTATGAATACCTTAATTATTTTGTATTGTTGATGTGGAAAAAAACATGCTTGAATTTCTAGCAATGGAGCAAGTATTGAGGTTGGAGTTTGTATATCCTTATTGAAGAATCATGTTTGCAAGCACATGACAAACATTTGAGGTATATCTCTCATTGCCGTTGTTGTATTACGTGCTATCTTGCTTGAGAATACAGTGGGCATCTGACTATGGAAGATAAAATGATATTTTGCAAGTATCCATGTAATCTAGTGGGTTTCAACCATCTAAATACAAACTATTTCGGATTTCAATGTAAAAGCTTAATTCCAATACAAAGTGTTTAGAAATATTATTTCTAATAACTTCAAGATATTATAAGACCAAATTCTTTTGTTATTTGTTAGTTTTATTTTTTTTTTATTTTTTATTTTTTTAATTTTGAATTTTTAAATTTTTAAATTTTTAAATCCTAACCATAGACAACAAGCTTCAACAAGCTGTAATTTTCAATCTGATTGTCCGATTGTTGTAAAACTACTACTACTAGTATCTTTGTAAGTCTTCTAAATGCTCAAGAAGTTTCAATCCAATCTAACTTATAGATTGCAAGAAAATGCCATAAATCTACACTGATGTCCCTTGACCACCGCCTAGAAAGTTAATGACGAACCTTGACTTGCAATTTTTCCTTCTTCAACCATTAATTCTCATTCAAACCTTGCGTATAGCTCTGCCTTTAAGTCTTCGACTTATCACATCAAAATTCACCTTATTCCAGCTGATAGATCTCCAAATATTACAAAAACCCTAAACAACTCCAATATGCCAACTTCTGATACCTCTTTACACTAATGATCAAATATCCTCTATGCATATCGTTAGATTAACAAAAAAAATTGCATGTACTTGGCATACTCAACCATCTAGACATCTCTAAAATTTCAACTGCAAATGTTTTTCTAATTTCACAAAACAGTCAAGAGTACTAGCCTTAATTTTATTGCAAAAAATCCAATTCACCAATACAAACACTGACTTTGAGCAACGATTGCAAAGTCCTTCCAAATCCTATGAAACCAAGTCCTATACCTTTCAAAGGAGCTTGAAGTTAGTTCTTCGACTCCAAAATCCCGATCTCCGAATGCCCTCTTCTTTTTCCTCTCTTTTCCTTTAACTCTATGAGGTCCCCTATTCTTCTGCCCTGGACTCGGAATTGGAACAGCTTTAAAATGGAACCGAAGCCTCCATAATCGAGACCTCATTGGGTTGCCCAACCGAGTCAAATCTCATACTAGATAAGAGGCCCATAACAGGACCTAGATTAGATGTCCCCATAATTGGGTCAAATTGGCCCTTCGCATCAGGCTCACCCAAATGTTGAATTGGTCCTTTTTCTTTTTTTCGACTCTTAGTAAGAACGGCTTGGACACATTTCATCCAATTTATTGGAGTATCTTGAGGACCTCGATTTATCTCCTCAATTTTTCCTTGGCTTTGGATCTGCTGATCCCGATTTTTGAAATTGAACGGAGCATTACATTGCTGATAAGTATGCCCCGACTGTTTGCAATTTCCACACACTTACGTGTAATCGTCACTAGCTCTAGGATTAGGACATTCACTAGCATAATGATCAATCTATCTGCAACGAAAACAACGAAGTGGTCTTCTTGCACCCCCATCAAGCATATTGGGTGTCTCCATTGGTATATACCTACTAGGCTTGTTCCATTTAGGATTAGAAAATGATCCTGGTTGTCCCGTTGGTACAGAGGATACTTAGTTCAATGATGTTGATAGAGCATATTACTGATGTCACGTACGGTGGTATAACTTGCAATGGGGTGACATTAATTGGCCCCTGAATATTGGCACTGGAATTGGCCACTGTTCCTAACATCCAAGATGACTAAATATTAATAAAATATTTTTCATTTATATTTTCACCATATAGTCGTGTTACAACACGACACCGCATCAACAATAGATGAATATTCTTTACAATGGTCTTTATTGGTGATAGTAGAATCTTTAAAGACTATTTGATCCATGTCAATTACATCTTTGGTGATGTAGGTGACTTTGCTAAAGTTTGTTGTAATAGATATTTTGAATCCATATAATGAAGGCTTTGTTGATAAGTTTGTAGAATTTTTTGAGAATTGCATTAGTTCTTCTATATACAAACAATTCTATGATTCTTCTAAAGATGATAAGTTTTTTCATTTTACATGTAAATTTTTATTTTTTCAATACTATTTAGTAAACAATATAAAATTTTATATACTATGGCTATTAGAAGTTGCATCAAATTTATGGCTTTCGGATTCCTAATAACATTGTTAACATATTGCATAAAAGAAGTAAAAACTTGGTATTTGTTCATTTGCAAGTATTTTCATTAATTGAATATAACTATGGTGTCAAAAATTGTGTTTGTTCTTGAGGTGGTTCTAGGAAATTTTAGGATCTTTAATATCAAGGATAGTATGGTATATGTTTGGAATAAGGAAAAGTTGTAAAAAATAGCCTTTGTCCTTCGCTTCCATTTGCAGTTGACATTGAACACTCGTAATATAGTAGTGATGTCTACTACTCCTACTCCCATCTCTATGTTGTCATTGTAAGTAGAAGAATTAGTATTGGGTTTAATAAAATTATATGGATCTTCTTTTTCAAATATACTCTACATCATCATGGCCTAATTTTTGTATTTTTTGGAATATCAATTTTTTTAAGGAAATTCTAATGACAAGTTTGAAGCCTTATGTACTATCTTTGTGAAGATTTGAAATATCAATTTTTCCAAGGAAATTACGTATATTAAAAATATATGAATTGATGTATACAAGGAGATGTTTTTTATTGCTTAGACAACCAAGTTTTACCACTTTGGCAATTCTATGTCTTCAACATTAGAAGGCATGCATTACACTCTCAACCAATATCTCGGGTCAAGAAAATTTGATTTTCTTGGTATATGCAAGCATGTAGAGTTTTGCATCAAGAATATACACAAGGAGTATGTGGCACAATTTTCTTGTGAAAAGATGCACATTTTGTTATTCACTAATCTAACTTCATGAAGTGAAATCTTTCAAGTTGTTAATTGACTAATCTCTCATTATGTGTTGAAGAAAGTCTATGATCAAGTTAAACTTGTATGTTTGCATGTTGTAGACAATATTGAGCTATACAAAAGAACTTTCATTGCAACACTTGGTTTTCTATGCTCACATCTAATTCAAACTATATCTATTTATGGACTTCACTCATGGATGGATGTGATAGGTGACAAAAAAATGTTATTATAGTTCCAACATCTATATCGAACTTACCGGAAAGTAGTTGACAACATGACGTCTTGAAGGTGATCCAACAGCAAATATGACTGGGCGTAAAGCATGCACTTCTGCATTGCTGAGGTCATTGAATGTGTCGGAGCTGTCTCCAAGCCTTTTTGCTTCAATCATTGCTGGCAATAGTTTCTAATGGTGACATTCAGAGCAAGCGGGTAGTTTTTGTTCCTTGAGTATTTCTATAGACGCACTCTTCTGGATCCATTGCAGCCATAGGAATTCTCTATTACGATTTTGCACCTTTTGGCTCTCTTTGACGCCCCGAATGGACTTCTTCATCGTATATTGCAATTTTTCGCCACGAAATCGATGATCAGGAGGATGAGGGAGAAGGTGAATCTTTCAGTGATCGTGGACTCGATTCTATGCTTTTGTTGGTGCCGATTCTATTCTTCCAAAAACCGTTGAGCAGCTTAGGTTTCGAGATAATGCACATGTGCAGGAAAGACTATGTCAATTTCATTTGGCTGAAGATGAATTCGTTTGGTATTTGGATTTGAACAGTTGAGTGCTTAATTATACATAGGCTAAATGCTTAGACTGTGCCCTGATCTTTTCTTCGAAAACGACCTACCGCATATTATTCAAAAAATGTGACCTGCAGCAGCTCCCGAATTAAGCAAGTTGGTTTCAGCCAAAAAGAGTCCAACAGGTTTTGAACTTCTCATAGTCAGTGCTTGCATGAATTCATGCTGGTAGTTGAATATGAGTATTTTTATTCAACTACCAGCATGTACGTTACATCGTATCTTTTTCCAGGTTTCTTTCTCGACGTAGTGATGGTCATGGGAGTCCTCTGGGGCATAAACTCCCTTCACTAGAGGTTGGGCCTCAACTATTTGTGGTATGTCAAAATCTTTGAACTGAAGTTGCAGCCGAAAGAAAACACTAAATTGGAAGCCACACATTAAACAATTTCTTGTTTGTGGCTGAAATGGAGGAGCTCAAGTATTGAGGGAATGTCGGTGATTTCTTGGATATAAATATGAATTCATGGATGATTATGGGTTCTAATGCCATCAAGGCAACACTCTGCACGCTTCAAAGAGAGGTCATCAAGTCTTAACGACGTTGTTAAGTGGACTTCAGCCATGAGTGTGTTGTATCTACTCGGCATTTGAGATTGAACCAGAGTTTAAAGTCCAAATCGGTGATTCTCTAGAGATGAAAATGTGCTGGGTAAAGATAGTCGTGATTGTGCATTTATTTAAAGGTGAAGTGATTCAGTTGAGTACTTTTATTCTGACGCTTTGTTTTATTGTGGAGAAGAAAAACAGATTCTCCACCTGGCATTGTCTGCCACTAGCAAGTATATTCTAATTCCAAGCTTCGAAAACTCTACGTTTTTCATTTACAATCCAATCAAATGACATTGTTGAAACAAGACTTCCTGAGAGCATAAAATTTGTTTCAACTGAGAGCAGCAGAATTCTCTTTAACCCAGGCTCCACACTTCTTTCGTTGTGTGGTGCAACTGCGAGGTGGTCATTTCCTTCTGTCGAAGGTCTTCTTAAATGTCATACCATCTCCTACTTCGTTTATCATACTCGCCAATCAAGCTCCTCGCTGAGATATTCAACATAATCCAACTGTACCTGCAATTACAAAGTCGATTTGGGAATAATAATTCTCAGTCTGTTTCTATAATTTTACCACAATAATGTAAAGGGTGATCATCAACCATGGCAGGATGATGTCGAATTACTTCAGCTTTTATCACTCTAACTTCCTTCACAACTTTCAAGTAGGTTCCCATGACGGCGAAGTTGCTGCGTTGAAGATAGGATCACTGAAACAACAAACAAGCTTTTGGTGATCAAATTGACATTGTTGTGGTTCGTCCCCCTCCTGATGTGATTAGTTGCGTGCCACTGAGATTGAAATTGAGGGCTGCCTTTGCCTACGAGATGAAGCTTGAGGATATGAAGAGGACAAGGATTGACCGTCACATGGTTTCAGAAAAGATTTTTTTTGATGAATTGACAGTAATCCTTCTTGACTGTTCAGATTTCGTTTAGTAAATGATATTTTGTTCAACTGTAAACTTCAAACTTTTGGAGTATAATTTAGGTTTCGCCATTTCACATCCCAGTTCTGTGGCCCACAAATTCTCATCTAGCAACCATAACCAGGTTTTTCCTACAGTAAGCAGAATTAATGGATTAGACTATGCCTCCAATTATACAATTGAAGGTTATTCAGAACTTACCCCAAATAGCCTCTAGAGATACTAAGTAGCAGTTTCCCAGAGACATCATGCAAGAGAGCCTCCACTTGTAAGATATGAAGTGTTAGTGAACAGATGTTTTGATAGATTCACAAAGAATTGAACTTCGGTTTGGGTAACCTCTGGGACATCAGAGGGCTACGATATACCACAGGAATGTTGAGTTAGTACACAAGCAATTGGAGAACCCGTTCTGAGTTGGAAAATTGACAAATGCCAAAGTTTTTCATTGTATTATCCAAAAGACATTTGTGACAAACAGCATTGAATAAGTAACCAATTGGTTACACGATGGTATGGAACTAAAGTTGTTATCACATATATCTATCTTTTGCTAGTATAAAATATACAATGGTCTACACATCATCGCTTCCATATCAAGTGCTAACTCTACACCTACTATTTGAGGATATAATACAAACATCAGTAATGTAGGTCAGAAACACGTTTGACCTTAGCGATCAACTGGTATCCCGAATTACACATAGAAAAGCTTACCGTATGGGCAAGCTTTACAATAAGAACGTATAAGATTAATTATGTTGCCTATATTATCAAGGGTGTGAAAGAAAATACCAGGAATGCCTGCGGAACAGATCAGAATGAATGTCCTCTGAGAGTGGTTATCAAGAGAATGGATCAACATGAGTTAAGAATTCCTAGTTGATCGCATAGCCGTGAGCCACATAATGTTTACCTCTGTATTTTATTTGGAACCACCTGAACCTGATTCTAATGAAAAAGATTTTACTGCCATCGACTACGCATTTCAGGCTGTGACGCTCTACACTAAAAGCACTCTCGGCATAGTACTACAAAGTTGCTTAGTGTGATACACCTCGGGCATTTACTTACAAACTACTTACCAAGAATGTCCAAAACTTGGTAGTGACAACGTTGTTTTACTTGGTTTGTACAAATCTTTGTCGTAGCCTTCGCCGGGATCTTGGGCATTACAATGCTCCATTTCCCAATCCACGGCACCACAATAATCATGCAGGGCACAACTCAACTAGGCGTCATCTGATTTCACGCTGTAAAAGCTTGGTGCGACCCTTGGTTGAAAACTAATCTCCCAGTTGGTTTCCTGGCATCCAGAATCGGAAGCTTTAAAATGGCTGCAGAGGGCTCCTTGCCAGAATATCTGTATCAAATATTTGATGATACAATAAAACTGCATGCTGTAGTCAATGGACACCGCATCTTTCACCAGAGCCATAATCGTGTGCCAAGCGCAAATTCTCCTCAAGCACAACGGATCGTAAATCTCGAGCCAATGAACGAGGCTAGGTTGCAAGTTCATGTGGAGAAGGAAAAGCCAGCATCAATTGGTTTTTTAGTTCTAGATAACCAGATGGTACTGTCACAACCCTTTATTCCTGCGGCTTGGATGCTGAAATTGCGGACCAAAACCGGGGGCACGAGGGCCATCTCGCTGTCCTCTACATGATCTATCATAGGGTGGTCGCTGCCACAGTTCTCGTCCATCAGGTCCCCTCTCTTGCACCCCACTGTTCGATCGACCCCGCCAATGGGACCCCTCCCCAGCATGATTGTTGTACTGATGCCGACCTGTAACATTTCTCTTTATATCAGCACAAGCTTAGCATGCTTCACATAGACGTCAGCAAAATGACGAGGACGGCGATGACACACGTAGACATCAGCATAGTGAACTAATATCCATGTACTCTGAATCTCTACTGTAAGATCTCCATCTGTTGCCACCTACTTCCATAACGCTACCTTCCTAAAGATTTCTCTTCAGCAAAGGTGAGCATGCATGCTAGTATCCGACACATCGCGTTCATTTACAAATAGGGGAAAACTAGCGGAGCTTGAAAAGTGATAGATGTACAAGAAAAGCTGGAATTTGTCATCACCTGAAGAGGAATGACGCCCACCGTGAGGACCACTCATGCCACGACCTCTACTCATGAGACCGCCAGGACGAGGGTGCAAGATGCCAGAGCTTCCCATAGGAGGTCCAGCTACGGGCTCTGGCAGAAGTCCTCTCTGGATACAGGTAGTGGAGCTGACGAAACATCTCCTATCTTTAGCATCTGCCAACAACGCTGCCCAATCTTCCGATTGTGCAAGAGCTGAGGCATTCCCTATCACCTGCAATCAAAACATTACGTGAAAAAAGCGTTATACAATGATCTAAAACATTTCAGGAAATACCTAACAAAAATCGAAGATGAAAGTACTCACAACCTAACATACGAGTTCCAAATGTATTACTTTAATCAACTTACCCACAACGACCGTCGAGCTCGAGTAAGAGCAACATTCATCCGTCGTATGTCAGCAACAAAACCAACTCCATAACTAGAAGCCCGAACGCAGGACATCATTATAACGTCACGTTCTTGTCCTTGGAACGCATCAACGGTATTGATGTAAACACCGTTACTGGCAGCGTTTGATCCAATGAGGGCGACAAACTCCTTCTCCAGACACTGCAGCTGCTGCTTGTAAGGGGTAATTATACCAACTGAAACATTTGCAGGAGGACCACCTCCGGCCTCATCAGCAAGTGTTTTCTGCAAGTGTTGATAGAGGTGAACGGCTACTTGGGCCTCCATCTTGTTTTGATAAGACACAGAACCTGCATGTGATTCTCTACCCAAACTTATATCAAAGAAAAGATAAGGCTGCAGAAGTGGGTCCTTGTGGTACACCTCCTCCGACAAAGCCTTAACGCTTTCGCTATCAACTAACCTGCCTTGATAGAAATAACGGGATGGAAAATCTCGAATTTGAGGATGCATGCGATACTGTACAGAGAGAAGTATAGCTGGACACCCCGCTTGCTGGAAGCGCTCGAACAGACTACGACTATACTTCATTGTGTCGGCAGCACGACTGATCACAGTCGCTGGAAGCTGCTGGGGATCGCCAACAAGGACACATCGGGCTGCTCGTAAACTGAGAGGAGGTAGGACTGCAACCTCACTGGCTTGGGCAGCCTCATCAATGACCACCATATCAAACCCATGAGAAAGTTGAGAGAAAATTTTCCGCCCACTACTGGAAACGGTAGTAAAGACGATCTCGGCTTCATTAGCAAAACTGGCTTCAAGTTTTCTTCGTGCATCTTCATTTCTGAAATTGCTCCCTGGTCTAAACTTGCCCTCAATGATAAAAAGACGTGACATTTCCACCAATACTTTATCCCGTTCTTCTACTACTGCTGCCAACTGCTGCAGTTTACCATCTCGCATTTGGTCACGGAATGCCAAAACCTCCGGATCAACTCCCACATTACCCTGTCAATAGTGAAGTATCATGTCAAGAAGAAGGCGAATAGAAGATGTCAAAAAAGCGACAGAAGCGAGGAGGACATAACAGAATTGTCTTACAATATGACATAGAGAGAACCATACCTGACTTCGTGCCATGGCAGCCGCATCGATAAGATCTTTTTGAAGACTCATCACAGTTTGACCAAGGGTGACCTCCTTGTTGCGCAATTGCTGAAGCCAACGCATCAGATGTGGTTGCTCCATAGCCAGGAGTTGTTCAGTCCTGCGTTCCACAGAGACCGCTTGTGCGGCACGTGAAGCTGTATCCACCCCGACGCGAGCCACATCTGGCTTGTAGTGTTTCATTTCTCCATCAATGAAACCCCGATCTAGCACTCTTGATAGAAGCTCATCCGTAGCGGCATTAGATGGGGCACATACCAACATACGTGGCTTGGGACACAATTTTGGAAGAACCCGCGCTAAATTATGATCCATTTTCTGTAAAACTTCGTCAATGGTCCCTCCACCATCACCGTAATGATCTCCACCATTAGACAACGAAGACTCTTCAGAAGACACGCTACCCGGAGCAAGTTTCTTTAAAAGAGCTGTATAATAGCGCTGATATTGAACTAAATGAATAACGTTTAACATACCCCACACAGTATGAGTCTTTCCTGTTCCAGGAGGTCCTTGTACAAGCGTAAAGGGCCATGGCTGACCACCAGAAGAGTTGCTACTAACTTCTGAGGTCCCAGCTGCAGTATGTGCAGCTGCCCATTGAATTGCCGCAAGTTGAGGAACATTGAAACCACTGTGTAAGTGATGTATAAATGGAGCTGTAAAGCAGTCTGGCATAGGAGGAGGCGCTGTATCAGCATATCCTGGGAACAACTCTGCCTTAGGATGAAGTATAGCATTCATCATCTGTCAAGATAATTAGCAGCATCGGTATTAGATGATAATTAAAATCAGGTCAAGGACTTGCTCAGTTTTGATTGTTGTCAACATGACTACCTAGGGAGCAGGAAGACCCATAATTAGCATTCCTACGACTTACGTGCAGAAGCTGTAATAAAACGGGCCTTTACATTCCCAATATAAGGGATAGCAAGAAAAGTGGGATGTAGCACACCTGTGGGCGAAAATTCGGCATCTGATGTAAAGCTGAATACTCACGCTGAGTTGTAGTAAATCCCCCTATCACTGTCAAAAACCAAGAAGCTCCTGCCTGCTGGATTTGTTGTAGAGTGTGGACGGGATTTGTGATACTGTCAGCTTCACCATTTCTGATTCAAAATAGAACCGATTCGGCAAGCAACCACAAATTCAGAAACCACAAACATAGATGAGATGGTGCTAAACACGCTATGATCACATCCTTCATAAGAGATAATTAGCAAGTACGACAAGCAGATTTCTTAACCTTAAAAAATTTCTTCAACCTGAAGACGCTGAAGCAAAATGATAGGTTCCTTCAATCAGACCAATCCAAATTGAACATGTGAACAACAATTGCATGTCCCAAGTATGTAAAAAGCATTATGCAATCACAACTAACAAGAAGCCCACGATCTGAATCTTTCGACTCTAAAAGTGGAACAGAAGAATTTACCCCTCTTTATTCATGTCTTCTTGAGAAATGTGAAATCGAAGGACAGCACCAGGTGGATCTCGAACATCAATTGGTATGTAGCGCCGCACAATACCTGCCACACGACCTGCTATCTGCCCTTCCTCTGCGCTCTCTGATTTGCTATCCTTCAAACGACCTTTTCTTTTAATGCCAGAACCAGGTTTCGGCGTAGAAAGAACAGCAACATCACCTTCCTTGAAACGAAGTTCTCGGTTGCGATCCATGGGCATCAATGTTACATCCCACCACCCTGAGATATTGACAATATAAAAAACTGTCAATTTTTGAGGAGAACGAATCCACTAGTATACTATTGTTTTAGCAAGTCTAACGAAAGGTTAAAGAACGCTCAAGGCTTTTAATACCAAAGGCAAATCCCAAAAACAGTCACGGTCGCAAATTAAAGTTGCAGGTCGCATGCAGTACCTCGTTCGCGTCGTTCACACATTTTTATCGTGACAGCTGCGTGAGGATCACCAGTTGTTCCTTCTAGTAGTTCTTCCCAAGCATTGTGCAGCTGCGCTCGGCACTCTTCAAAGAGTAGAGGTTCAAATACTTTAGCATAATCTTCCACGGATGAAAAATTGCCGGGAACTTTCTGCAAGTCGGCGTCACCTGCAGCGACATAAGAAGAAAGTTAGCACCTCGTTGAGGTATACAGATGGTTGATATATCAGGCCACGTTGATAATTAAAAACAAGAAGGGTTAACGACCCCATTTTGACATTGAAACATCAGCAACCTTACAGCTGGAGTAACACAAAGCAGGAACGACGTGGTCTGTAGCTTTTGAGCAACACCTCAAAATTTAAATCATTGACATTTAAAACAAAAAAAGCCTAATGCTCACAGCCGCATTAAGTCCAAACAACAAGGTTCCCGAAACCATCACGGATATTCAATCAGGCATAAAACCTTGTCACAACAGAAAGTGTTCTGCTTCGAATTTACTTGACAGCTGTCTGAGAACAATAATCTGCCAACATTCACATCTAGCAGGGAAAACACCAGGTGCCTTGCCTTGCATGCTCCAGAAGATATGGCCGTGCTCAATCAGATGCATGGATGATGCATCAACGTTTGACAATCAGCCATTGACAGTCCCATTAGCCACAGTCCAAGGCAGCAGCCTGTCATTGGTACAGGCAAGAGATGATACAGACAAATCACCCTCAAGCATACCTGCGACCCGAGCGCCTGAATGGCCCCACATCAGGCCCTTTTTCCCGAACCTCACCTTAAACAAACCAAAATGAATTGAAAGCTTGTAATTTTGGGATGATAAGAACTATTATTCCAACTATTCAGACACGTTATCAGATATATTTATCACCCTGAGTCTCGTGAAGTATTGACCAATCCGCTGTCAGGCTCATCAAGAACTCCAGAAAATAATAAACATCAGCAAACCAACGGCGCCTCCACCATGCCCAAGGAGGTTAAAAGAGTCAGCAATGATGCCTCTTTCCGTGAAAAGAATCCAAAATATCACGACGGGTGCACTCGCAACTTCATGAACAGGGAGAAGTCAAATTCCAAGCAAAGGTCAAACTATACCGACTCAAACCCTAATCAGGGTATATGATCCCTATCTAGTGCACGTGCTCAACTACCATGCTCACTTTTACGATACTGCTAGAAACATCATAGACTGAAGGTAACTCCACAAATCTCTGAAAGAACCAAAGCAATGGACAGTCTCCCCATGGCTAAGACCAAATTTGGGTTACGAGGCAGAAAGACAATCAAAGCTGTACTTAATTCTCCACATGACTGGCTAGGCCCACTTTCTGAATCATCTAACTTTGAAATGTAATTCAGACCTACTGTGCAGCCAAACTTAACATGAAGGCATAGTTGAAGAACGTGTCATTCTTAAGTTTGAATTGTCCTTAAGGTCTGTGTAGATTTTAACTGTACCTTCAACCAGGGTTTTTTATGATTACGCTAATTAAGTGTATCTTTGACGAATGCGTTGGGCACTTTGATTAAATCATACACCTAACACCGAAACTTACAGAAAGATTCCCCACTAATCCCAAATCTTCCAGAGCACTGCGAGACGAGCCTATTCGTGACAATATCGGCGAATCGTCACGAGTGCATCTATCAAAGACCAGGACACAGGCCATTTAGACAGACGAGGTATGCCCCGACCACAGACAGGTCCAAAAGTACAACAAGACAAATTTTGAGGTTATATGTTATCAGGGGACGTGGTATTTGTTGAGGATATTCACCGGAAGCCTTAGGGGAAAAGCTACCAAATACGAGAAAAAAACGCACCTGGAGATTGCCACAATTTGCCACAGGTCGCCTCTCGCTGAAGCCTCTCAATGGTAGTGTCCTGAAAAGCTGGTCTCGAATCAGTTCGGGAACTATTACCACCAGTTGAAGGAAGCCTACGCAGAGGAGCTGCGGTCGACGGTTTCTTTACAGTTGGCCTAATAAATTCAGTGGGCTTCACAGCTAGAGGAGGCCTTGTACTCCGTGGCGCACGAGAAGCAGGAACAGGCATCTCCTTCATTTTCCGAGGCCTGCGAGGTACAGTCACGCTGAGACTTGAGTCGCGAGGCTTATCCCCCTGCTTTTCTTCAGACGCTAAGCTACCCTCACCTACCTCAGACTCCTTGTCAACTTGCTGCGGCATCTCGATATCTCCGTTGGTGTCATCAGCACTCGTATCTTCCTTCAATACATGTGTCTTCAACTCCTTTGTAGCCGAACCAGAAGTTTCCAAAGAAGACCCAACTTCTTTCCCGTTCTCCGATTTGTTGGAAATTTTGCCAGACTCGCTGCTCTGAGGAGACTCTGTGTTTGAGGCTTTGGCAGAAGATTTACCGGCTTCTTCTAATTTTTCTCCAATAATGACCCCTCCGAATGACCTAGTTTTCTTCAAAGGATGTCTGGGTAGTCGGGGCCTCTTCGTCGGGGCTTCTCCATCCAACACCACTATGGACCGCCGACGTTTGTCAGAAATTGCATCCTTCACACCAGCGGCCTTCTTCTTCGACCCTGAAGAGGCTTCCTCACCATCCACCTGCATCTTTCCATCTTGATGACTAAGGTTTTCCGTTGAAACGTGATTAGAAAGCACAACAGCTGCCGAAACACTGCCAAGCTCTTCCAATTTTGTCTCTGAGGGATACTTACGTCTCAAATTCATTCCGTCAGCCGCAGTCTCTCCATCACCACCATCCACCCCTTCCACTTTCGAGAGATTAGAGGCTTGAGACTGAGGTGTGACTGTTGCAGGGACGGAGCTAGAACCCGTTTTCTCATCATCCCAGAGAGGGCTCGATGCAGGAGTGCTTTTCTCGATCTTTTGGTTTCTCAGCTGTCCCAAGGTCCTCAGCCGCTTACGAACGGGTTTCTGATCAACAGGCTGCTCAACACTATCCTCTACTCCACCAGAAGTGCTCTCAGGCTCCGTAGCAGCTCCACCCGCGTCCAACCCTGCATCAACCTCAATTCTAACGCGTACCCTAGAAACTACATCATCATCGTCATCGTCGCTATCAAGCCTCATTTCAGCCTTTCCGTCGGTCCCATTATTCTCACGCAACGACGTCGAGTTCGGCACATCCACATCTGCACCTACAAGGACCGCATTCGGAACATCCAATCTCTCCAAAATCTGCCCATGCTCGTTACTCATCGCCAACCCCACTTTCAACTCTTCTTCTCCCGCACCTTTCTTCTCTACCTCGTCTTTCCCCGCCTCTCCATTAAAAACCCTAAGGGTTTCCCCAGCAGTAAGAGCATCAACCGCGTCAAATAGAATCTGCCCCTCCCTCTCCCTTTCCTTCTCCTCACGCCCGACCTGCCCCACCCCGGAACCACCCCCGAGAAAGACTCGCTCCCGCTGCGGTGTAGGAGACGGCAAGCCCTCGCACCCGTCAGGGTCAGGCGGGGGTGGAGGGAGATTCAAGTCCAAGTCCACCCACCCCATCCTTCTTCGTCCGCACGGCTCCCACCTCGTCCTCCTCGCAGCTCAATTCTCCTCTCGCCTCCCAAACCTTCCCCAGCCTGACAATCCTCCCAACACCAATCTCCCAACACCTCTCCTCTTCCTCCTCCTCTTCCTCCTCCTCTTCCTCCTCCTCTTCCGACTCAACGCACTCACTCACTCACTCACTCACACTCTCACCCACTCGCTGCCGCTGAACTGATCGGGAGCACAGCCAAAGCATGGCAACCATAAGAGAGAGGAACTGGCGGGGCACGAACAATGGAGAAGCACAAGTACTCGCAGCCTCCAATTTATAGCCTCGCGGAGTCTAGAGCGCATGGCCACACCCGGGGTAGAATCCAAGCGCCGTGGCCCCCCGCGCAGGCTCTTGTATGATCCCCTCCTCATCCAGCAGGATTAATCCGTCCCTTGCCCCATTTCACATCCATTCCCATGATGAATCTCCGTTCACTCTCCCCCCGCGGGGACGTGAGCCCAACGTCACCTGCGCTCCTCACCTGGGGACATTCCGTCCGCCTTGATCGCAGCTTCTTTGCTTCCTCCCCTTTCCCCACTTTGCTGCATTGCTTGCTTGCTTGCTGCCCTTCCCTTCCCTTCCACCATGGCCCAGTGCCCATCTCCCAACAAGGCTCTCTCACTCCCGCTCTCTCTCTCACTCACTCACTCACTCACGCACTCTCACATGCTTCTGTTGTCTCTGTCAGAGCATGCAGCCTTGCGGTGAAAACTATACCCATGGTTGTGGAAAACCCTACTCCTTTTCTTTTCTTGCCATTTTTGTTTATTGTTGTTTTGTATGTGTGTTAAGATGTATGTGGGTTTTCTTCTTTTTCATCTTCTTCTTCTGTTTCTCTGTTTTCTTTTTTTGTCTTTATTTATGGGTTCAATTCCTGTGGGCAAGCAAATCCAGAGAATGCATGTCCATTTATACCACAAATCAAGGGAGGGGTCCACAATTCCCTGCTGCTCCCAATGAGTTCTTGCAAGCTTTCCAGATTTGTAATCTGGAATGACACCTTCTCTGTGAGTGTGCATGTGGGTGGCTCTGGTCTTGTTTCATGGACTTTGTGGGGCAGGGCAGACTTTGAGTTTTTGACGTAGGGTTAGTGTAGAAGGGGAGAACAGGGGTTGCAAAGATAGGGTTTGCAGAGGTGAACTGGAAATTGGGGAAAACAAGGGGAGTCATTAGAAGCATGGTGATGGCCTTGGTGGGGCCTCTACATGGGGGGGGGGCCTACAGGGGAGGAGTGGGGGCTGGAAATCAATCAGAATCCTCCATTTCTCCTTCCTATCATTCATTGTGGCTCATCACCATCACACATACAGATATAATATTTCTTGTTTTATGGCTCCCAGATACATGCTATTAGCACTTCTGTGTCTGCTGTGGTGGTCCACCTTTGCCTTTGCCCCACATTCCCACCCCAGAATTTCTTCCATCAATTAATATCTTGTTGTTCTTTAGGAAATAACAAAGTAACACTCTGATGTAAATTTATAAGAGCTGGGAAATATGTTTTGAAAATATAGGTTAACTAGGCATATTGTAGGGGTAATGTAACTGTGACTTCTGTTTACTCTTCTGTGTCTGGAAAAAGAGCTTTACATACCTATACTTATCTTTGAGAGCTCCATGCCTCAAGTGGCAGAGAGAGAGTCCAAATCTCTATCTGTAGATGCAAAACCCCAATTTGGTAATTTAGCTACATTGACAGAATCATAAAACACACCCATTGACACACTACAAATGAGCTCTAGTCCACCCCTACTCAGCAGTTTGGCTTCTTCACACAATCCAAAAAAAAAGTGGGAGAGAGAATCCAGAGCATATTTTATTTTATGCTGTAAACTGTACATTACTTAAACCAATAGGGGTTTTGGAAAACTAAACATATGTATCGATAAATATACATGTATGAGTGATATATGTATGAAGGTGTTAATGATAACATCCAAATCCCACACATGAAAGAGACACAAGAGGGAACTCAACTGCAAAATGAAAAATGTTGCAAAACAAGGAGTTAACTGATGAGGACAAATCAATGTCAAAATAAGAGGGCACTGAGAAGTCCAAAGGTTGTTGCAAGCCTTTTGGGTTTGAAATGCAATACACTAATGATTTTGATAGAAAAACATAGCTTTTTAGTGAAAAAAAGACTAAGTAAAATAAATAAACAAATAAAACAAGCAAACAAACAAGTTCAAAAACATGGAGAAGAGAAAGAGAGAAGTACAAAACATGATCTTTAATCTTCTTTGTGTTGCATTTTTTAAAATGATAACTTAAGAGAAGACAAGTGCAGTAGATATGCTCTCTATGCTGTTTGGAACAACTTCAGTAATTTATCTTTATTTTGTAGTTTTATTCTTATTCTTATTATTATTATTGTTAGTTTTTGTTTGTTTAGAATCAATTATTTCTAATTGATTATTCAAAATGAAGTAATTTGTAGCATTGTAAAATAAAGAGAGTGCAACCTCTTTATATTTGCATTTCATACCATCAAAGCTTTTTGCAATTTTGCTTGTTATTCTTGAATGTCCATCTTGTGGCTTGGTGTCCTAGCACTTTTTAAAGAAGAAGTGTACTACACTTAGTAAATGGTATAATGCAACATGTTAGGGGGTGAGCCCTTAATGCAGCAATTTACAAAACACCGTTGCCAACTTTAGGTTATGTCTCTTTTACTCCTCTTTTTTGGTTTTCATGTTATTAATATTACCCCCTTGGTATTTTATTTAGCCCTAGGTAGTTAACTTAAGTGTAATTTGTATTTAGATCAATGGAAGATAAGTATAGTCAAAGCTTCACTCCTCTTTTTCTTTTTCCTTTTTTTTTTAAAAGAAAAATAAAAGAGACATAGTCCAAAATTGTCTAAGGAGTGGTTTCATCCTCTAAAAGATGTATTTTAGCCTTGACCCACTTACCTCCATCTGATATAAACCAAAAACTTTAACGATTGTTTATGATGTGTTATTTTTATTTTTCAAATACAATATTTTAAAACACTAAAAATTATGTTTTTGTGATGTAATTGTTTTACACATATATCATATATAATATTATTTGATTGATTCTGTAAAGAGTTTTTTTTTTTTTTTCAAAATAAATTGAATGCTAAATTATATTGATTCTTACAAAAATGACATTAAAACTTATTATTTAAGACTTAAAATAATTTATTCTAAATAGTTCAAAGTAAGTTATACTTTTTTAACAATTACTTGAAGAAGTATGTCAAATCCCATTTGTCAATTTAGTTTAATTAATAAATTAATTTACATGCTTATGATGGAAAAATTGTTACCTTAAAGTACAGAACGACTGTACTTCTTAATTTTTTTTGTGAAAATCATACTCATTTTATATATACTTATTGTTTTTAAGTATAAAGTTGTAACTTCTACACAAAGTCATTGTGAATTGTGTAACATTTATTTTATAATTTCACACCAATATTTCACTTTTATACGAGTAAGTTTGAATTTAGAAAATATTAATAATACATTATACATAATTATTCTCATTATTTTTTTTATTAATTTTGATATTTATTCATTCAATATTAATACATACATAGAATTTAGTGAAATCTTATCTTTATTAATTTGATCAAATTCAAGAAAATTACTTTACTTCTCAGGAAAAAAAATTTGTATTCTTTTTCAATTTTAAACACATTGCGTGCACAGAAATGAAACTATCTATACTTTCTAAAAACATTTACATAGTGTTTGATAGTATTCCATGCTCATAAGGACTAATTCCACATGCACGGGATACCCGCTCCGATGCGTTGCTACCAGGTCCGCCATACAGATGCCCGTCTGAAAACTTTATACCCGCTCCAGTATAATGACACCGACTTAGACACGACGATACCCGCCACGATCGGGTAGGTGTCCCCTGCTCTCCCTTGTAGACACCTGACTGGTATCATGTGTGGATATCGGCCTGGTCTCACAATATATATATTTGCGGAGATGGACCAGATTTTAAGTGTCGGCATCTTCCTAGTCATGGTGGTTTGGCAGCAATCAAGACTAGCTATGGCGGAATGGCCCAGAAACCCATGCATCCTACACGAGAGTTTTTATCTCCTTCCCTCTTAACTTTCACCGCAGGAGTGTGCATTCACCGCACCCTCGCAGTGCATCACATGTTGAGTGTTACTTTTTTTTTACTTGTTTATTTACGTTGCTGGTGAGCGCTGCAGCTTCTTATTAGGGTCATGGTGGAGTACCTTTGAAGAGTTATTTGCTGCGAGATTTTCTGCGATTGCTGCAGATTGGGGGTACTGTTGAATTGTGGACGCTGCGACTTGGTTGTGGAGAGTATTGTCTTGTATTGTTGGTAGAAATAATGCGAGACGGGGTAGTTGTACCAAGTGCGACGAAGCAGAGTGTGCTCTAGTGGTAAAATGGGAATGTGGTTGAAGTTCGCATATTCTTTTCCATGCTGATGAGATTGGTTGCTTATTGTAGGTAGGTGGTTCGCTTTAGTATAATTTAGACTGTTTGAATGCAAGTGTCTTTGGATTAGTAGCTTGATCAGATTGTGGTCATTTGGCGGCAGAGGATTCGCTCTGGTCGAATTTATGATCGGAAATGTTAATTTTACGGAATGCACGTTACATTCGTATCTGCAAAGTTGAGTGCTTTGTGAGTCTTGTCAAATCATCAAAATGGTGAATCTTTGTGGTTTGGATTCTCTGCTACGAACTGATATAAACAGGCTCCTGTTACATGGTACGGTGTGCTGTATGGCACGTCTTGGGTTCCAGGGTTGTTGAGAACCTTAGAGTTGCGACGTGCTGAATGTCCATTACTTTTTCAGAACATAGGGGAGACACACGTTGTCGGTAGACGTGATCTCTTGCTACTGTGCATGCGATTGCTTATGTAAAGAAAATATTATTGACAGGAGTGGTTACTGCATGAGGGATTCGGGACTTCTATCTACTCACAAACATCTTCTCCATCATCATGCAGCAGCTTCTGTATGCACATCGTGTTAGAGATGGTCCTTGACTTCCTGCCTCATACGGTTATTAATGACATACTTGCAGTTGCTTGTGAAGCACCCTCACTATTAGCCTCATACATTGTTGAAGTTTTGTTGAGTTTGTTTCAGATTTGTTGTGCTAGAACATACTTCTTCAATGTTAAGAGTTATATTATGGAGTGTTTATACTTGAAAACTAACTTTAAAAGGTCATGGTCCTTGCTAACCAAAGAAAAGTCATCCTTTGGAAATCTTAGATACAATATAAAGTAAGAAGAAGCCATACAATGGATTATTTTTTATTTTTATTTATTTATTTATTTTCTTTGAATTTTATTAGAAGCTAAATATATAATTTCATTTAAATAATCATAAAAAAATAGATATTTCTTAATGGTTATTATAAGTATTTTTTAACATGGTTTCTCAATTTTTATTTTATAACTATCTTTTGAAATGAATCCAATAGAAATTCTAATAAAAAACATCATTTATCTCATGTAAAATGTAGAATTAAGACTAAATAGTTTTATTAAAAGATTTTTTTGATTTTCTCTATTACATTAACAGTAATCATGGAATGATGTCAAAGACATGAAGCTTGAAGAAAGAAATCTTTAATATACTCATGTGTCTCAAAAGAACTACAAAATTACTCAAAGATGGTATAGTATTAAATTAGAATGCCTATTGCCAAAGACAAGAAGATTAGAAAGTCTTTAAATAAGACTAAGGATTAGAAATGTATTGACAAGAGTGAAGAAGGTTTCACTCTTGCTTTCATATATATTCTTAACTAGAAACTATGTAGTAGTATCCTATAGAACCTCCAAAATGTATTGACTTTGCAAGATATATATCTTAATTTACAAGGCAAGTTTTCTATATGTGCGCCAAATAGTTAACTTGTTCGATAAGCTATCAATACATGGTTAATTTATTGATTAAGTTTCTAACCTATTAATTAATTATAAATACATATAAAATAAAAATAGTGTCTATAAAGTTTTTAGGAAGTTTTTTAGAAATTATTATGAAATAAATCTATTTTTATCTACTTTTATTTAATCATATAAATAAATATTAAAATAAATATGTATGTTTGTGATATTATCCGCCCTTCTAGATATAAGTTCCATGAGGGATAATTATCATATGTTGAAAAAATTCAAGATGCAATTAATTTGTATTTGCTACATACTTTGATATTTGTTTTTTTTTTTTTTAAGATGGTTGATAGATTGTCCCAACCATTGATAGTGTCCCATACAAGGATAAAAAGATCACCCTGTTATTTAATTGTTGTTAAGACCTTCGTAGCTCCCTTCAAATAAAATATTTGAAACACTACTAAGAGTTGTTTTGACGTCTAATATAATCACCAAGCACCGAAAGTCCCTTCCAAATATTTTATATCTTGCTATCTATTCTATGAAAGACGTGTCATTTTTTAGGATTTTTATTTTAATTACATCATCTTAAAGGTTGTGACAATTGCAGTATTTTGTCTAGTAAGTCAATAAGTAATAGTTCTTGAGTTGAATGTGCTAGTTGTTGGTTCTCTATCTCCTTAGCATCACAAATGCATAAAAATATTAGATAAGAGTAGAAGGTAGAATTCTATCTTGTATAAATCTTATTTCTTTATAGCAAAGATTTCTTTTTTTTTCATCTTGATTTTGATAGATGTCATCAGTAAAAAAAACCTCAATTTTCTTTGTTTCATTTACAAGATTCTTTATTGGCTTCTATATGCATTCATTAATATCATATCTGTACCAATGAACAAGATATTTTAATATATTTTGACATTGCTTTAAATCTAAAACTTCTTCTACTTCAAATTCTTCATTATTATCTATTTCTATAAGATGAAGTGGGATTTGTCTTCTTCTCAAAGTATTCATTGTCTTATATGGCTCAAGAAGAGACATATGGAATATGAAATGGATTTTTATAGACTCCAATAGATTTAATTGATAAGCAATAAGATTGAGTTGTTCACTATTAAATAAAGGTCCAAACTTATGATAGTCCAACTTGTTATAAGGATGAGTAATCTTGATATTGTGACAAAATAGCTATACCTTGTCACCCACATTGAATTGAGGTTGATCTTTGCAATAGGCATCGACATTGATCTTTTATCATTCGTGAACTTCCTTTAACTTTGCCTTTATTATTGCATGTAGTTCTGACAAATGATTTGCCAAATCTTTTGTTGCATGATTATCAACTTTTGAAAATTCAAAAGTATTAAGTTGTAGATGATAACCATAATTGATAAAAAAAAGGTATTATTGAGTAGAAAAATGTACTAAATGATTATATGCAAACTTTGTGAATGGCAAAAAAGATGTTCACTCATCTTGATAATAATTGATGGTACACTTCAAATATTACTTCAAAACTTGATTCACCTATGTTATTTTGCCTATTAGTTTGAGGATAAAGAGAGATTTATATTCACCTTTATTATCTTGAAAAGGGTTTTTAAAAATCTTGATATAAATTGAGTCCTTCTATTTGATATAATATCTTTGGACAATCCATGATACTAATAGATGTTGTCAAAAAAAAACTTAACTATTTCTTCATCTGTAATAGATTTTGTACATATTATAAAATGTACCATCTTGATTATATAATCTATTATCACGAATATAAAATCATACAAATTTGAGATTAAAAGATCCATCATAAAATCCATTGAAACAAAAGACCATGGTTGTTTTGAAATAAATAATGGCTGAATAAGTATATAAAGACTTGATAAAAACATATTTTAATCTGCTTAACAATGATTCAAAATATATGCCAACATGAAGTACTTGAGGTTCTTATGATTCATATTCACAATAACTAAATTAAAAGAGTCTTCTGGATAATGATGCCATTCTAAAAATAAATCTATAATTATAAAAAGCTCTTTGTTGTGGATCTTGTAGTTTATCTCAATTGTTGAAAATTTCTTGGAATGAAAAGTAATCAGGTCAAGTTTATCATCTACTTCCATTTGTGATAAAACATCATCCATAGCAAAGTTCGATGCATATATTTCTATGAAGAATGCCTTAGAAAAATTGATGCATTACAAAATTGGTATAAAAATAAATGTTATCTTTAAGGCTTCAAAAGATATTTCTACTTCTTTGCTCTACTCAAGTTTGTCTTTACATGTGAGTCATGTAAGAAGAGTCACAACTTGAAAAAAATCCTTGATAAAGATTTGATAATAATTGGCAAATTCTAAAAAATATTCCACATCTTTGATTATTTTTGGAACCTTTTAATCCACAATAGTCTGGACTTTTTTAGGATCCATCATTAATCCTTTGTTGGAAATGATGTATTATAGAATATCAACTTGATTAATCTAGAATAATTACTTTTTTGTCTTTGTATATCATCCAACAATTCTAAATTTTTGTAATACACTACAAACATGAAGTTCATGTTTTTCTGTGTTGTTATAGTAGATTAGAATGTTGTTTAATTAATAGATAAGAAAATCATCAAGAAACTCATGAAAGACATCATTTATGAGATTTTGAAAAGCAACTTGTGTATTTGTGAGTCTAAAAGGCATGACATTATATTTAAGATGTCCATACTTAATTCAAAAAATATTTTTTTATTCATATCTTTTTTTAATGCAGATTAGATTGTATGCTCCGTGTAGATATTTACTTAATTGGATTGGTCAAAAATTCTTGAAATCAAAGATAGGGAATATCTATTTTTGATGGCAAATTTGTTAAGTCTTTGATAGTCTACACATATCTACAGAGATCCATCTTTTTTCTTTATAAATAAGATAAAAGCTCTTGTTGGAGATTTTAAATAGCATATGAAGATTTTAACCAAACTCTTGTCAATGTACTTTTATAATGCAATGAACTCATTTTGCAATAAGTTGTAGATTGACGCAAATAGTAGTTGAGGTCTTTCTTGTAGATCAATTGAATAATCATAGGATTGATGCTCTTGAAAAATATATATATATATATTTTAAAAAATATCTTAGAAACCTTGATACTAGTTAAGAGTACTACTTGACATCTTTCCACCATTAGAAATGGATGTGGCATATATAGCAAAAAATGGCCTTTCTTTTGTCACATACATGAAAGCTCTTGCACTTACAAATAAAAGTTTGGATGTACTAGGCTTATCTATTTTTATTTTATTATCAAAATTTTGGATTAAAATATAAGAAAAATGAAGGTTATGAAAAATCCAATCTATCTAAAAGTTATATTTTTTTAGCCACAATAATCCTAAAATAACTGAATTTGATGGATATCTTATCATATTAAATATTACTACACTATTATGATCTTTAATTGCTACATCTAAAGGAACAATCTTATAAGTAATATCTCTAGAAGACAACAAACAAAAATCTATGATTTCTATATGTATGGATTGAGTTTTTTTTATTAAGGATATTTCTTGTTTTTTGATATAGTCTTTATTTACAAAATAGGCTGAGGGTCTTGAATCTAATAATGATTTATTTTATTTTATTTTATTTTAATTTTTAGGTCCTAAATACAAATCTATTTATAAAATAAAGTGAAAGATTTTAGGAGAGAATAGGATCTTTATTAAGTATTGCACATAATTCTAGCTCCACGATCTCTATTATAGCTCAAGAAATTTATTTTTTGACACATTGTCTTCTTCAAAAATTGCGTTCATTATTTTGTAATTGCATTGCTTCTTTAGATAATGTTGAGTAGTATACTTAGCTTCTCCATAATATAAGTACAAACCCTATTAGACGATGTCAATTTTTTTCTTGCTTAGTTAGAGATTTAAAATATATTATATTAATTTGCATTGATTTTGGCCTTTATGAATAAGTTTCTGAAAACTTGGAAGCTTTCGTCATTACTTGGAGTGTTCTTCTCCAAGCAAGTCTTTATTTTTGATGTCTTTCAAATAATCAATTGTCACATGTAATTGCTTGAACAATAAATTATTCTATAGATTTTACTTTTGACATTGTTAATAATGAATCTTTGATATTATTCTTTATCCCATATTAAAATTGATTGATGAATGTTTTGCCATTTCAATCCACATCACAAGCAAGGTTTTGGAATTTAGTAATACATATGGTGGCTGATCATGATTCTTATTGTAAAGATAAGAGTTTGATCTTTGCTATTCTTTCTTTCTCCAAATATGGCCATAATCACTTCAAAGAATGAATTCAAATCATAAAAGAATTGTGAATCTTTTTCCATCAAAGGTACAAATCAAGAGAAAGCACTTCTAAATAGAAGTGCACTTATGAACCTAACTTGAGTAAATCTATTAGGATATTGGAAAGAATGCAACTTTAGATAGAACTTGACTTATTGTAAAAATTCGTTGAAATTTTGATCATGCTCCATTAAACTTCTCAGACATACTAATCCTTATCCATGTTATACTTGTAAAACAAAACTTCTTGGATTTAGTTGTGAAATTGATTTACTTTCTTCTTTCAATTGTACAACTTTTTGACATAGATTCTAAACTTCTTTTATAAGCGTAGGATTAGTATTTCTATATTTGGTGCTTGTGATGCATGAAATTCCTATCTTAAGAGTATTGAAAAGTTCTTGAAAATCAACAATAATTACAAATCTATTCTCACTTTTGCTAAGTGTAGCATCTATCATATTTCTTTCTTTTTCAAACAATTTAACAAATCCACAAGTCAAATTAGAGGAGGATAATCTATGACTTCTAATATTAAATGAAAATTTCTATAAAGTAGGATAATCGACTTTTTTTAAAAAAGATATCAGTGTTAAGAAACTAAATAGTTTCTTTAAAGGTAGATTATTTGCAACCTTCAAAATACAACAATAGAAGTGGGATAATCCACTCACTTCTAAAAAAAAATACAAGAACAATGAGTTAGCACTCTTGTCTAATTATCAAGGATATGAAGCTTGAAAAAACATCGTGAATACATTCTTGTGCTAGTCAAAAGAACTACAAAGTTACTCAAAGATGGTATAATATTAAACTAGAATGCCTATTGCCAAAGACAAGAAGTTTAGAAAGACTTTAAATAAGACTAAGGATTAGAAAGGCATTGACAAAAGTGAAAAAGGCTTTGCTCTTGCTTTCATATATACTCTTAATTAGGAGCTATGTGGTAGTATCCTATAAAACCTCTAAAATGTGTTGACTTTGCAAGATACATATCTTAACTTGCAAGGCAAGTTTTCTATATGTGCGCCACATAGTTAGCTTGTTCGGCAAGCTATCAATACATGGTTAATTTATTGATCAAGTTTCTAACCTATTAATCAATTACAAACACATATAAAGTAAAAATTGTATCTATGAAGCTTTTAAGAAGCTTTTTTTAGAAATTATTATGAAATAAATATATTTTTATCTACTTTTATTTAATCATATAGATAAATATTAGAGTAAATATGTATGTCCTTGATAGATGACTAATTAGAAATATATACTTAATATGGATGGTAAATGACAAAGTGGTGAAACTTCCAAATGCAATCAAGAAACATAATATATGAATATTATTTTAAGATTTTAAATGTAAATCATATCTTATACTAAATCTTAATTTTAATAACATATAATGGAAAAATGTATAATCTTTTAAGCTGAAAAATAATAAAATTAAGATGTGTACTTGGTATTTATTTTGCGTCTATATGACATGCATTGAATTAGAGATATATAATAATCAATAAGATTTGATTGTAATATTACTAATATTTGTAATTATATATTTATATTTACATAAATATATAAAAATATTTATATGAATAATATATTAAGATAATTCAAATATTTTATTAAATTTTTATTTATTATAAGTAGATTAATTTTTTAACACATATATTTTTATAAATATTTGAAGTTATTTTAGTGTTGTAAATAAATTATTTTAAAGAAAATTATTAAAAATTCAAAAATTTCAAGCTATAAAAATTTAAGTACTTAATATACATTAATCATTTAAGTTAAATGATTTCAATTTATGAAAAGATTGTAGTAATAAAATTAATAATGTTAGTTTTTATTATTCTAATTTATTTATTATTTTTTAAATATTTATTGCTACTATTATAAATTAATGGTAAAATATACCATACTGCACTTCTTTTGGAAGTGTTTAACAACCAACTTTTTAGTCATCAAATTACAAATAAAATAAAATAAAATAAATACAAAATCTACTCTATCAATGTTTGCCAATAAATTGGAATCTAAATTTGAATAAAAAATTAATTCACACAAATTTTGTCATAGAAAATAGTAATCCAATCAAAATGGTTCTAATTAGAAAATAAGACATTGAACAAAAAATTTAAATAAAAGAAAAATCTAAAATCATAATAAAACTTTCTATAATAAAATATAGACAATTAATTTTCAATAAATTTATGATGTAAGAGATAGAAAGTACAATAAAAAGTAATAAAATTTTAATAATATATTATAATTTTTTAATTTGCTAAAAACATCATTAATATGTGTAAAAATAAGAAGATCATTTAGAATAAATAAATAAATAAACAAACTCGTGCCATTGGACACAAAAATGGTGTAAAAGCTATTAGCAGCTCTAAAAAGCTCTTGTGCTCCCCAGTATCCACATTCCCTCATTCACAACCAATTAGAAGACTTCTTTATCTCTTATCTTATTCTTAAGCAATTTTAAATAATACATATATTTACATGAAACTACAATTACCTAGAACTACAATGAAAAAAACTTCTCCCTACAGTTCCAGTAAATTAAATAAAGAATAATAAAGAATAATAAAATCTACAAGCTGCCTCTCATCGGAGGAGTAACGAACTCCGTCGACATCGATAGGGGACGGACGAACGTTGTCGACGTCGGTGGGAAACGAACGAACGCCGTTCATGTCGGTGGAGGCTGTCGGTGGGGAAGTGGGGCATCGGCTGGCACTCGGAGAGATTGCAGGGCGGGGGTGGGGAGTGGGAGGATTGATTCAGAATGGCAGTTGGGGGATTGATTCAGGGATACAAGCGATGGAACCCAGTGCATCCCACGTATGGGGCATTTTGGGGAGTCGGCGTGGGGTTGGGCTGCGGCGTGGGGTGGGGCCCTGGATTCGGCCATGAGGTCGTGGGCTTTGTGGGCTCCGGATGCGGCGTGGGATTGAGCATGGGCGTCACCTTGGTGGGCGTCGGAGTAGGATTGCCGGCTTCTGGCCTTGCTTGTGTGCCTTGCAATGGTAAGACCCGCCTCTGCCATGTCTGCGAGCGGCAGTGGATGAGAGTTAGACTGAGAGCGAGAGAGGTGGTTATGGTGAATTTGGGTGCAACTGTGTCGAGTTTCTGATTTTTTTTACAAAGAGTTAAAGCTTTGATATCTGTGTATTATTGTCCGTCAAATGCTCTTGTTGATTGGATGGGTTGGATGATGAGATGCGGAACTTGGTTAAAATTTTAGGGTTTGGCAACTTTTTGCTTTGCATGGTGTTTGTATAGGGTTTGATTCGCGATTTATGGACTTGAAAGATGTCGGTTCAGTTTTGGGTAGCTTTATTTCCTGGATACTATCCCCTCAGGTGTTTGCTTAGAAATTGGGTTGAAATGAGTGTGTAATTGAACCTGTTTGTAAATTTGGGTTTGGTGTAGTTGTCACCGGAGCTGGCCAAGGGGTCAGGCAAATGACTAGAGTGATAGCTCCAATGGTTTCCAGTTTCGCTTCTCGAACCTGGCAGGCCATGGACACTAAAATCTCCATGCTCGATCACCAACTACGACTGAGAAGCCAGAGGACTGGAGATGGCTCTTTTCGCGAGCAGAGTATTGCACCAGATGCAGAGACGATGGAGCGGGCGAGTGGCGATGACTCGCATGATTTTAATCGCCGATCTCGAGTGAGATTTTCCGCCTCTAGCAGTTTACCTCAGTCTTCTAGTCAAGATGTGCGCTCCGAGTGCCCACATGAACAAAATTTTGGTGAAGGCAACTAAGCTGCAGTGGTCTCTGTCGGAACTGATGCATTTGGGACGACTAGAGTCTGGTGGTAAGTGATTAGTGCGTCTTATCCTGAAATCAATAGGTTGGAAATAATTTAGTTCGCCTATTTACTCACTAAGGTAATTTTCAGATGGAGGTTTTGAATTCTTTCTGCAGTGCCTTATGCTATTGATCAGAAGGACTGGTGAATGGAAGAACTTACCATTCTGTATTCTTTTGTGCAGGTTTCCCTGACCTGACTTTATAAGTTGTGAAGAGCTCTGCTTAAATTTTATAAAGTGTGAGTTGAGTGATTGGGGTAAAGTGTCGGTAACCTTGTAACACCATGTATAATTTCAATGAGAAAACAGATTTCAACGTAACGGCCGTATTCACTTTTTAAGGAATATTTCTTGAGAGATCGTAGTCTGCATCTGTGCATCAATATGTGTACAGACTCACGACTTTGCGGTCTTACTGTTGCAATCTTTTCTCTTCAGCAATTAGTTTCGCGTTTCCATCAGTTTCAAAACTTCAGATTACTGGTTTTTAAGATATTTTATGATCCTGCCATGTCAGCCATGAAAAATCGAACTTACCTTGAATTTTCAACAGCTTCTGCTCCTGTTTTTATTATTTGGAACGACTAGCTAGTCACGAATGGTCCTTGGATGCCAAAAGGGAATTCATCAGGCGAAAGTCTTGAAGAAAGTTGCTAGCTAGATTTTGTGGGTCACCGCTTCCGCAGCAACGGTGATGTTTGTGTCGGCGAGATTGTGCCGCCATAAACTTCACCTCCTTTTAAAACTTAGAAGTGTTAGATACAAAGCCTTTATGTTTTATTTGCATGTATTGCAGAAGGTGAAAGGTTGTCGTCCAGGCTAGGTTGTACACTTTCTGAGAAACTGGATGTGCAGCAGATGTTATCTGACTCAGCAAAAGTTCGAAGTTGGAAAGTGGAGTTGTTCGGTGATACTCCTCGTCAGTAGAAACCTTGTTAATCTCCGGTCACATTGTTTACAACAGATTTCCAGACATCAGTGCAAGCATGGACATCACAGAAAATCATTGTTACACCACCACGGCATGAGACCGATCCTCCCCTAACGAAATTTTCGTACAACATCAAGCCTCGTCAATATGAGGGCATGCCTTCCATGACGCAATTTAAGTACTCGTCATCCCACAGTCCCGCAGCTGCTGTTAATTGCTTACGAAAGGGATAAAAGACACGAGGCCTCTTGAAGCTCTTAACTTGTCCCTGCGTGAATCTAGCACTCGATTTCAGCGCTTCTTTCAAATTCGTTTCGCTCACATGACAGAACGTGAGAAGCGAAGACCCAGTTTTTATTGCATTCGTCTCGAGGTAGACTGCTTTGTCTGAACCGCTCGAGTGTAGTTCAATTGGCAGCGTTTTCCAAGACACAGCTTATAAGCTGGGTTTATGTAGAACGTCGCAATGATCGACGTGGTCACAGGATAGTGATCTTTGAATTATCACATAGAGGATATCAGCTGTGTGATCGGAGAAGGTGCAGATGGAACTGAGAGGATTGCATTAAATTACCCAGATATTGAACGAAGCCAACAGCATGTTGATATCATTCAATAGTGCTGGTGAAGACACGATACCCAATATGTGTAGTTATATATATATATATATATATATATGAAAATTTCACTGCCTTCTTCGATGCACGCGTAAACTCTGGATCCCAATAATCCATCGCATGAGCTTCACTTGAGACTGCTTTGTCTAGAGCCTTCATGTCTGATTCACGTACATCGACGTTTCTTCATGTGCTGTTGCAACAATCGAGCCACCTTGGAAAACTGAGAAACAGGAGTGATAGCAACAGGAAACATTCTGCCACAGGGTCCCGTTCAACCTTTTTTCTCATGAATTCTACTCTATTTTCTTCACTTCCATACTGTGCTCTTCTTTGGTTTTTATGATTTTATGTGTAACTCCAGATTTTGAAAAAGGAAGCCAACAACCAGATATACAGTATTGAACCACCAAATATGTCCACCTCAACGTGTGGCGCTCATAGGCAGAGTAATTCGATCAAGTCTCTTATCTATTGCTTATGTAAAAAATCCATCTCGGGCGTTATTGATGTTATTTATTTTCTTTGTGATTACAATATTCTTAGTTTCACTTTTTCAACACATAATTTGATGTATGCATGTGTGTGTGTGAATATATATATATATATATATAATATTAATTTATAGTCATCCATTATTACATTATGAAAGAATGCATTGTATTGCTCTAGAAAAGTCCAACTAATCAGTCATGTCTTTGCATCACTTAAATGTAAATTAAACTTTCGAACTCAATCAAATGTACAATACAAAGGTTTACGTGCAAAGCCACGAAAAGTGACATCATGTCAGGATTACTGAAACATCACGCCTCATATTGTATCCACTGCTTTCACCAGATCCAAATATCAACAAACGAACATTGTTGATGGATGTTAACAAAGTATGTAACTGATGTTTTTCATGATCAACATCTTTTCATGACATTAACATTTACAACTGAACACTGTTACAATGGTTCACGGAGGTGCAAGCTGACAGAGGAGGGCATCTACCAGCATGTATGCTGTGACCATTGTTTGTTTTATGCATTGGTGGAATCCAAGCATTAGCGCTCTCATGCAGTGCTGCAGGTTGGCCGATTCCTTGCATGATTAGTCCAACGCCAAACACAGAAGCTCGTCAAAGTGACTGTACAAACACTGCCACTCTCTACCTGACGGTCAAGAATAGTGGAACTAACGCTGCAGAACAGAAAATCTTGCCTCTCACAAACCGTGAAGTTCTGGGTGTTTAAGTGCGACGTCCACTGCCAAGTTGTGCTGTAGGATCAGATTCTCACTAAATAGAAATTGCAGGTCGATCGCCAAAGAGAGGCCTGCAAAACCGCAACAGTGACAAAGTCTGCTCACCTTAGAGAGAGCTGCCACATTCTCGGATCCGACAGTGGCTCAAGCGCGAACTTCCCCATCATGCACACAAGGATCAGAAGACCGGCTCCGTCGTAGATCTCCATACCGCGGAAGCCTGCAGCAGTAGAAGCAGCACCGAAACTCTGCACCCGAAGAATCACTGCTGGACTTCGGCGTTTTTGTAAGCCATCCTGATGTGCCGAAGTGGGTTGTTAGCCAGATGTGCGCTTCACATCTGGCTACTTCGTGATTCCATGCAGTGGGAGCCATGCAGTTTTCGCAGTCTTCTTATTCTTTCTTTTCTTTTTTCTTTTTCTTTTTTTTTTTTTTTTGCTCTTGAATTCCTTAAGAAGAACCTTCATTGTCTGACTCGTCCTCGCTATCTGCAAACAAAGTCCACAATCAGATGATTCCATGGACTTGTGTGTGTGCTCATGCGACATTTGTCAGGAAAAATATGAGGTGATTCCTCAAAGCACCAAAGTGTTTTGTGAATTGTGATGCAAGGTTTTGTTGCATCGCTTAATGCAAAAGCCAGGAATCAGGTTGATATGAAACTTCTTCCACTAGGATGTAAAGCAACTTGGACTATTGTTTCCAGTGTTGTGTTTTATGTCAGTCTTGAGTTTTTCTCACATGATTTTCATGGTTCCTTGTATTTCCACAATGTTTTTGCCAAAGCTTTTGTTTTTGGAGTGTTGAGTTCTAAACCATATCTATTTTAGAATGATTGCCATTTTTGTATATAAACAGTGCTGAATGAAGGTACAAAGCATAGAGTGAAACAGGATTTAACCAAAGATAAGAAGCATGTTGTACAAGTTCCATTGATAGTTGATAATGCAACTAAAATATTGCTGCAACATTTGATTCAATGTTTTGTCGACTGACTTCTTTAATTTCTTAACATAATTTTCTAAAACATTTCCAAATATAATCTTATTGAGGTTATCTTGGATCTCATAAACTTATTAAGTGACTTCTATTTTTTTTACAACTTTTGATTATTATTATTTTTTTACTTTAACAATGGTAACTTGATTGTATTATTATATTTTGACTTAATTTTACTTTTACCATCTCTTGATATAGAAAAATAATTAAATAAACAAGAAGGCCATCCCTTTTGTAATAATTGATAACTACAAAAAATGGAAGCTACTAGATTCTAAAATGTGATGTAGCAAGTTCTAATATCAGCTCATAATAGAAATTAGACTACAAAGAATATATATATATATATATATATACACATAAATATCTAAAATATCAATTTAAACCTTTATCTTAAATTCTCACACAACAAATAGTATATTTCAGTGTAAAACATTGGCTAAGACACCAACTTTTAATAATGGATCATCAAAAATCTAAAAAATACTTTAAAAAGTCGTTTATTATCCAACTTCATTATTAGCCTTTTAAAAGTTTTGGCATACAAGCTAAGATTTTGTAATTTTAAAGCAATTCATGGTTTTAGAATCAAATTAGAAGGGCCAATGTACCATTTTGAAATAAACAAAATATATCATATTTAGCAAAAAGAACATAATATTTTGGTTGTCTTGTAAATTATTTATTTTGTTTGTTTCTTGTAGAAGATATTAGTAAGAAAAGAAGTGATGTCATAAATATATAATTTTAAGTAATTATAAAATTTATCAAGTTTTTTTAAAAAATAAAAATAAAATCCAGATTTTAACTTGAATTATGTTGATTTATATAAAAAAAATCCAACTAATTCTAATAATTTTCTAATAGTTTCAAAACATATTCTTTTACATACCTTTTAAAAATAAAGTTATTTAAATATAAATTTTCTTATTAAAGCTTTTTAATTATATATTTAATATTATGAGGATTTAAAAATTTATACAAAATAATTATAAGAGCCTCTATTTATACAATAATGTGTCATTAAATTAAAAAAATTAAGCATTAGATATTATTTTAAAATAATATTATTAATAAAAAAAATCTTTAAAATATAATATAAATATATAATAACAATAATAATCATAATTATAATTATATTTTTTTTTTAAAAAAGCATATAAATCAATTAATATTCACAAAAAAGAATTTTATTTAGATTATTTTTAATATGTTACCATTTAAATATATACACTCTTATTTTATAACACATATTATAATAAATTCTTGAAAATTTTTCTACTGTTAATAATTTTAATAATAATTTTACCTATGATTTATTTTAAATTATTTTTTAGTAAAATAATTTAATTTAAATAAAATTAATTCTATATGTATATAAATAATATATGTATTTATATATAAAAATCAAATAATATTTATCAAAAATAAAAAATAATTATATTTGGTGATTTAAAAAATTCTAAAAAATATTAAATATCTAGTTATTTTTAAAAGTTTTTTCAATCCATGATAGTTTGAACTTTTGTAGCATCCATAATAACACCATCATTTGAAATGACATATCCTAAAAAACTAATTTAAATTGTATAAAATAGCATATAGTCTTGTACTTCCAAGTTTTTATAACACATAAAAAACATGATATTTTTGCTCTTTTGTGTTCTTAGAATATATCAAAAAAAATTCTAGAAAAGAAAAAAAAATTATCTAAAAAAATCCAAAAAATATTATTTATAAAATATTAAAAAGTAATTTAAGAATTTGTAAGTTTAAAATTTATTTTTTATAGTTCTAAAAATTAAATATTTACAAAAATATTAAAAAGTAAAATTTTATAGTTCAAAATATCTATATCTAATTTAAAATAAAATCTTCCATTCATTTCTTTTATTAATGCATATCAAACTGTATGCTCCACATAGATCTAATTTGATATAGATATTTGCTTAATTTAATTAATGAAGAAGTTTTAATATTAAAGATAGAGGGTATCTATTCTTGATGGTAATCTTATTAAGTCTTTAATAATCTATATACATCTATAGTGATTCTTTATATTTCTTTGCAAACAAGATATGAAATTTTGATAAAGATTTTAAGTAATATATGAAATTCTCAACCAAATTTTTATTTATATATTTCTTAAGTAAAATCAAATTATTTTTTGATAAATTATAGATTGGTCTAAATGGCAATTGAGATCTTTCTTAAAGAATAATTTAGCAATAATAAAGATAATTCTTTTCAAAATTATTTGTATTTTTCTTTTCAAATATGTCTTAATAATCAAAATATCAAATTTTAATGCCACTTAAAGATTTTTAATTAAAAAGAAAAATATAACATATAAAATAAATAAATATTTTTCTTTTATAATATGCATAAAATTCTTTCTTCTATAAACAAATATTTGGTTGTTTTAGGCTTATGATCTACTTTTTGATTATCAATTTTTTTTTTTATATTATAAAAAAAATTACAAAAAATCTAATCTATCTAAAGATTATATTTCTATAGTCATGATAAATCTAAAATGGCTAGATTATAAGAAGATTTAATAATATCAAATACTATAAGCTATTATAAACCATTTATTATTATATTTATAGAAATTATTTTTTGATAGTTTTTCTAGAAGATAAAAAATAATCATCTATGACTTATATATATATATATATATATATATATATATATATTAGCTTAGTTTTTTTCTTAACAATATACAATATCTTTTAACAAAGTCTTTATAAAAAAATAAGTTGAAATTTTTAAATCTAAAAAAATAAAGGCTATTAATTTCTAGGTCCTAAATAAACATCTATTGTAAATCATAGAAAAGATTTTGAGAAAAAAATATTACCTTTATTAGATATTACAAAAGATTTTAATTGTATAATTTTTATTATAATCAAAGTAATTAATTTTTTTGATAGATTGTCTTTTTTATATTTATGCTCTTCATTTTATGGTTGTGTCACTTCTTTAGATGATATTATATAATTTATTAAGATTTTCTTGAATATAAACACAATCTTTATTAATAATGTCAAGATTTTCCTTGCTTAGTGACACATTTAAAACATATTGTATTAATTTATATGTCTTTCACTTCTAAATCTATATATTGAAAAGATGTTGATATTACCATTGAATTTCAAAGATATTGAGTATTAAAGATATAAATTATAAACAATCAAAACATTAATACACTCTTGTATTACTCAAAAATAGTATAATATTAAAACTAAAGTGACTATTGTAAAAGACAAGAAAACTAAAGATTCTTGAAATAAGATTAAAAATAAGAAAGGTGTTGATAAGAATAAAAAAGACCTCAATCTTCCTTTTATATATACTATCTAACTAAAAGCCACATAGTAATATTATGTAGGGTCTTTAATATATGTCCAACTTACAAGACACTTGTTTAATTTATATTATATGTCACTAATATGTGTGACATATGGTTAATTTTTTTGCTAAATATTAAATCTATTAATCACCTATAAATTTATATAAAGTCAAATTTGTATTTATGAAGTTCTTAAAAAGGTTCTTTATAAGATATTAATAAATTTATTTAATCTTATTTACTTTTATTTAACTCTTTTAATTCAATTATACATGTATATTTATGATATTAATCCTCTTTTTAGGTATAAGTTCTATGATAAATGGTAATCACATTTTGAAGAAGTCCAAAATATAGAAAATTATATTTGCTACATATTTTTATTTTTGTTTCTTTTGAAGGTAGTTGATAGGTTCTTTTAGTCATTAATAGTGTCACATATCAAGAAAAAAGGCTATTATATTATTTGATCAATATTAAAGCCTTTGTAACTTCCTTCAAATAAAATATTTGAAATATCATCAAGAGTGTATTTTCTTCTTATAATATTATCAAATATTGAGAGTCTCTTTTAAGATTGTGATATCAAACATGTTGTATTTCACCATCTATTCTATAAAGAACATGTTGTATTTCACTATTTATTCAATAAAAAACATGTTGTCCTAAAAGCTCTTTATTTCTATTATATTGTCTTAAAGGTTATTATAATTTCAATGCCTTATTTGATAATTTAGCAAACAATAGTTCTTAAGTTAAATATGATGGTTATTGATTTTGTATCTTTTTAGTGCTATAAATAAAATTAAAAATTAAAAATTAAAAATAAAGATAAAAGATAAAATTTAATTTTTATTGATCATTTTTTATATATAATAAGAAATCCATTGACTCTTTATTTTGATTTTGATGGATGTTTTTATTAAAAAGTATCAACCTTCTTTATTTTATTTTTAAGATTCTTAGTTGGCTCTCATGCACATTCACTAATATCATGTTTGCATCAATATACAAGATATTCTAATATATTTTGGCATTGCTTTTAGTCTAAGACTTCTTCAACCTCAAACTCTTGATATATTGTTTATTTATATACAAAAAAGTGATATTTGTCTTCTTTCTAATACATCCACTTTCTTGTATGCATAAAAAAAGAGATACATAGAACATAAGATGAATCTTCATAGACTCCAATAGGTATAATTGATAAGTTATTAGATTAATATATTTATAAATATAAAATGGTCTAAATTTATAATAATCAAATTTGTCATAAGAGCAAATAGTCTTAATATTATAATAAAGTAATTATATTTTATTTCTAATATAAAATTAAGATTAATTTTTACAACAGATATATATATTGATATATTTTTATTATTAAACTTTTCTTAATTTTACCTTCATTGCTACATGTAGCTTTCATAAATAATTTTCCAAATTTTTTGCAATAGTATTATCAACTTGAAAAATTTAAATTTATGAATTTATAGATAATAATTATAATTATCATAATTTTTTTAAAGTATAATTTTTTAAAAATACATCATTTTATTATAAAAAAATTGTGCCAACGATAAAAAAAATTATCTAATTATTTTGATGGTAGTTGATAATACATGTTAGATATTATTTCAAAATTTAATTTACTTATTTTTTTTTTCCATCAATTTGAGGATGGAGAGCTAAAGATAATTTATGTCTATATTCAATATCTTAAAAAATATTCTCAAAATCTTAATACAAATTACATGCCTCTATTTAATATAATATTCTTTAGTAATTTATAATAGTGATAAATATTTTCAAAAAAAAGTTTAGATATTTCTTTACTTGTAATATTTTTTGTACATATTATAAAATGTCTTAGTAAAATGATCTACTATCACAAATATAAAGTCAAGTAAACTTGAAATTAAAAAATCTATAATAAAATCCTTAGAAACAAAAGATCATAGTTGTTTTAATATAAATAATGATTAAAGAAGTAAAAAAGGTCAATAATAAAGAGCTTTTGATTTAGAATAAATATCTTATAATTGTACAAAGTCTTTAAGTATCTTCTGCATTTGAAGATACCAAAATTTCTTGATATTAACTTAAAAGTCTTATTATATCCAAAATGTCTTACAGTTGAAAAATCATGATGAACTTGAAAAGTATATAATTGAGCTTTATCTTTTGAAATATATAAGCATCATTTGAAATTCAAATTTTTTTCTTAAATTCAAACTTAGAAGTATCATGAAATTTAGAAGAGTTATTTTGAATATCATAAATAAGGGTATTTATAGACGTATTTGATTGAAATTTTCTTTAAAAAATTGAATCAATTTATAAATTAAATTAGCTTTAAAAAAATTATTTTTATTATTCAAAAATTATATTTTTTTTCTTTTGATACAAGTTAAGAGCACCTAAAAAGGAAATTTGACAAACTCTATTGTTTTTAAATCAATAAGTGATCTTGAATTCAAATCTTCATAGAAATATACTCCAATAAATTAGGTAATAATTAAAAATACTTATTAATATAAAATACTTAAGATTTTTGTATTTTTTATAAAAAATCAGTGGACTAAAAGCGCCTCTTAGATAGTGGTGTTATCCTTAAAATAAATCTACAATGAAAAGAAGTCTTTTATTGTGGATCTTATAATTGATCTTAACTATTGAAAATATTCTTAAATGAAATACTATTAGGTGAAGTTTATCATTTTCTCTCATTTGTGACAATATCACATTCAAAACAAAGTCCAATGCATTTTTTTTCATAAAAAATACTTTAAAAAAATCATTGTAATACAAGATTAGAATTATAGTAAAAATTATCTTTAAATCTTTAAATTTTGCTTTTGCTTCTTTATTGTACTTAATTTTGTCTTTACGAATCAAACATAAAAGTGAAACTACAATTTGAGAAAGTTCTTAATTAAAATTTGATAGTAATTGAAAATTTTTAAAAAATATTAGATATCTTTTATTGTTCTCAGAACTTCCAATTTATAATAATTGGAATATTCTTAAGATCCATCATAAGACCATCATAAGACCATCATTTGAAATGATGTATCTTAAAAAATCAACTTGAGTTGTATAAATATATACTTTTTTAAATTTTTATAATACACAATAAATATGAAATTCATATTTTTTTATATTTTTAGAATAAATTATAATTTTTCAATAATAAAATATAAAATCATCTAAAAACTCTTTAAAAATGTCATTTATAAAGTATTAAAAAGTAATTAATATATTTATAAATTCAAAAGGTATTACATTATATTTAAAATACTTATATCTTATTTAAAATACATTCTTCTATTCATCTCTTCTTTTGATATGTATCAAATTATATGCTTGTCATAGATTTATTTTTGTATAGGTCTATGCTTAATTTAATTGATTAAAAAGCCTTAATATCAAAAGTAGAAGATATCTATTCTTGATGGTGTTTTTGTTAAGTTCTTAATAATCCACACACATATGTTTTTATTCTTTGTAAATAAGAAGGGACCTCCTATTAGAGATTTTAAATAATGTATGAAATTCTTGATCATGTTCTTATTAATGTATCTCTTGAATGCAGCCAATTTATTTTGTAATAAGCTATAATTTGGTCTAAATGACAATTGAGCTCTTTCTTAAAGATTAATTGATCATTCATATGGATGCTATTCTATAAGAATATTTTCATTCTTTTACTCAAAAATATCTAAATAAACTTCATATTGGCTTGGAATACTATTTAAAGTCTTTCCATCATCAAAAATCAGTGTGGTATGAATAGCAAAAGATGATCTTTTTTTTCAATGTGCATGAAAGTTCTTACACCTATTAATATTAGTTTGATTATATTGGATTTATTACTTTCTATTTTTATAATAAAAATTTGGATTAGACTATAGAAAAAATTAAAATTATAAGAAATCTAATCTATTCAAAGATTATATTTTTTAGCTATCATAATTTTAAAATAATTAAATTAAAAAAATATTTAATAATATTAAATACTACTAAACTATTATGAATATTTATTACTACATATAAAAGAATATTTTTTATAGATAATATCTTCAAAAGACAATAAACAACCATCTATGACTTTTACATGTACATGTTTATTTTTCTTGACTAAAGATATTTCATGTTTTTTAATAAATTTTTATTTACAAAACAAGCTAAGATTCTTAAATCTAATAAAGTAAAAGTTTTTTAATTTTTTGGTTTTAAACAAATACCTATTATAAGGTAAGATAAATAATCTAATTAGAAATTATAATTTATATTAGATGTTGCATAAGATTTTAGGTGCATAATATCTATTATAATTGGATAAATTTATTTTTAAATAAATTATCATCTTTGCAACCATGTATAATAGATATACATATTTATATAGATAAGAAGTATTAGATAAAAGATAAATGTAGGTAGATTTGATATTATCTTATGATTAAGCTTCTTAAAAACTTCATAAATGCATCTATGACTTTATACATATTTATAGTTGATTATTAGGTTAGAAACTTAGCAAACAAGTTAGGCATATGTTGCATATGTAGATAGCTTGTGGTACAAGCTAATAATATAGCTCATATATAAGAAACTTGCTTTATAAGTTAAGACATGTGTCTCGCATTTGAATTTATATTGGAGGTCCTACAGGATGTTGCCATATAGCTCATAGTTGGATAGTATATATTAAGGAAAGGAGTGAAGTCTTTTTTACTCTTTTCAATATTTTTTTAGTCTTTAGTCTTTAGTCTTATTTCAAGACTTTCTAGTCCTTTTGTCTTTAGCAATAGCCATTTTTGTTTAAAATTATACTCTCTTTGAGTGTTTTTTTAGTCTTTTGAAAGATACAAAAGTGTACTGATTTTTTAGTCTTTTAAAATTCATGTCCTTCATACCATGTTCTTTATGTTGTAATTGCTTTTCTCCATTAGACAATATTGAGTTATGAACTTAGATTCTTTAAAATATAAGTGCAATCTTTCTTGATAATATTAAATCTTTTCTTGCTCAAGAAGAAATATGAAACATATTGTATTAGTTTGCATAGGTTTTGATCTTAATGAATAAGTTTTTAAAAATGCAAGTGTTATTTTCATGAATTGATTTATTCTTTTCTACTTAAATCTTTATTCTTAATATCTTTAAAAAAATTAATTGTCACATGTAATGGCTTGAGCAATAAATTATTCCAATGAATTTTTTTTGACATTATCAATAATAAGTCTTTAAATTTATTTTTTAATCCATACCAAGATTGATCAATGATGGTTTTATCATCTTAATCCATGTCACAAGCAAGCTTTTAGAATTTAGTATCATATATGGTAGTAGATCATGATCTTTGTTGTAAAAATGTGAATATTTATTATTATTATTTTTTAATAATTTTTTTCAAATATAATTGTAAACACTTTCAAGAATAAATTTAGATCATATAAAAGTTATAAATCATTTTTTTATCAAAAAAAAAATAAAAAAAGAGTGCTTCCAAAATAAGACTAACAAAAGTACGCTTATGTATCTAATTTGAGTAAATCCATCATGATATTAAGAAAGATGTAATTTTAAATAGAGCTTGATTTTTATTGAAGAAAAGAAGTCTAAAAGCTACAAACACTTAGCATCAGCAAGGATTGTAGTCTAAGAGAAGTATGGAGAAAGATGTCTCTTACTTCCAATACTCTTTACTTATAGGTGGAGTTTACATCTCAAGTATATAGAACTCATCCAAAGTCACGTTCATCCATTCAATCTAGATCTAGATCTAGATTCATCTTAACTTAGTCGCCACCTTAAAATCCTAGCCTCTATCATAATAACTTCTTTTAATCTTTTGGTATCTTTTGACTATTAGCAACTTACTATGATTAATCTTTATATGGTGGTAACTAAGTAAGAACTTACTGATCTTCAACACTACTACTTTGCTAATTTTTAAAAGGCTTTTAATCCTAATCTTTTAATCAAGTCATGATGTCTATCCTTCACTAATGCCTTTGTAAGCATATCAGCAAGCATGTCATTTGTAGTACAATACTTCATACCTATTATTCCATCTTTAATCTTCTCTCGTATACAATGATGTTGAACATCAATGTGCTTGGTCCTTGAGTGGTGTTTTGGATTCTTGACAAATGTAAGACATCCTTGATTGTCACACTTAATTAGAGTTGCTTCTAATTGTACTAGACCAATGTCTTCTAAGAGTTGCCTTATCCAACACGCCTCTATTGCATAATGACTTGCTGCCATGTACTTTGCGTCCATCGTTGATCTTGCAATAGTAGGTTGTCTCTTGATATTCCATGAAATGGCTTCCACTCCAATGAAAAAGACATACCCCGTTGTAGATCTTCTATCATTTGCATCTCGAGCCCAATCCGCATCACAATAATCTTGTAAATCAATGTTCTTACCACCAAGGCACAATTTGAAGTCCTTTGTACCTTTTAAGTACCTCAATATCTTCTTTACTGTATTCCAATACATTGGTCCAGCCTTAGACATGTATTGGCTTACAACACTTACTGCATATGTAAGATTCACTCTTGTGGCCACTATTGCATACATGAATAAGCCTACTATTGCCTTGTATAGAACACTTTGTATATCACCTTTAACTTGTACAAACTCCTCATCCGTGAGCTTCATCAACTTCAAATTTGCCTCCAAAGGTGTTCCAATGGGCTTGCACTCTTCCATATTGAATCGTTTCAATACTTCTTCAATGTACTTAATTTGGCTCATTGTAATGGACTTGTAACCACAATTTCTTACAAATTCCACTTCCAAGCAATAGTGCAACTCTCCCAAATCATTCATCTCATATTCCTTCTTTAATTTGGCCTTCATTCAATCCATCTTTTCTATATTGTTAGCCAAGATGATCAAATCATCAACATAAAGGATTACAATCAACAAGAACTCTCTAGATTGCATCACATACAATGAATGATCAGCCTTACTCCTCACAAATCCTTCATTGACAAAGAAGGTGTTAATTCGTTGGTACCATGTCCTTGGTGATTGTTTCAATCCATACAAAGATTTCTTCAATTTATACACAAGATGTTCTTTGCCTTGTTGTGCAAATCTTTGAGATTGATCCATGTAGATGTCTTCTTACAATTCTCTATTCAAAAAGGCTGTCTTCACATCCATTTGATATGTTTCCAAATCTATTATTGTTCTAATTGCTACAATGGTCCTAATGGTGGTGAATTTGGCAATAGGTACATAAGTCTCATTAAAGTCAATTCTAGCAACTTGTGAGTATCCTTAGGCAATTAATCTTACCTTGTGCCTCACCACCACACCCATTGTATCTCTTTTAGTCCTAAACACCTACTTACAACCAACACTAGATCGATTTGCTAGAAGAGGTGCCAATTCTCATGTATCATTGTCCATAAGAGATTGGTACTCTTCTTTCATAGCCTTCTCCCACTTGATTACATCTTCACACTTTGTAGCATCACACAAAGATAATAGATCAGCAAGAAGAGCAACATTGGCATGTTCTTTACTTACTTAAGGAAAGATGTGATCCTTCCACCATTTTCCATGTTTCCTTCTTTCTCTCAAAGGATATCTCCTTTCATTTATAGAAGAACATTCACCTTGTTGCACTTTATCAATCTTCTTCTCTCTTAAACCTTGTCATTTTTCACTCAATGGTTGGTACTCTTCATCATTACCATCATCCCAATCTTCAACATCTTCATTTCTTTCATTGCTGGTCCTATCAACTGTAAGAGCCTTCATCTTTTCAACTTTCTTTGGCTTTTCATCTTTATCATCTTCATTATCTTCATCTTCTTGTTTCTTTGTTGAATTCAAAGATGTGTCCACAAACACACTATTACTCCCACTTAGACACATCTCTAAGTACTCACAAGCACTCTTATGCTCCAAAAACTCAACATCATGACTTTTGATGATCTTCTTAGTTTCCAAGCACATTAGCCTATATGCCTTAGTACCTTCATAATAACCAAGAAACACACACTTTGTACCTTTTGCATCAAATTTGGACCTCATATAATTTGGTGTTTTTGCATATGCAATGTAACCAAAGGTTTTCATATGAGAAATGTAAGGTTGTCTCACATTCCAAGCTTCTTGTAGTGTCATTGATACAAGAGCACTTGTTGGACACCTATTTCTTGTATACACTGCATTTACCACAGCTTCTATTCAAAACTCATAGCCAAGGTTTTGAACATGGAGCATGTTCTTTGTCATCTCTACAATGGTTCAATTTGCGCTTTCATCAACACCATTTTGTTGTGGAGTGTATGGAGTTGTGGTTTGTCTAGCAATTCCTTCATTCTTCAAATAAACATCAAATTGCTTAGACATGTACTCACCTCCATTTTTCGTACAAAGTACCTTGATCTTGCATTCATTTTGTTTCTCAAAAAGTGTTTTAAATTCCTTGAACATCCAAAAATATTCATTCTTGGCTTTAAGAATGTAGATCCAAATCTTTCTTGAATAATCATCAATAAAAGTGAGAAAATACCTTGTTCATCCAATACTTGTATTCTTCATACGTCCACATACATCCAAATGGATAATCTCCAGCAACTTGGTAGTACGTATTGCTACACTCCTTGGAAATAAGATCCTTTGTTGTTTGCCTTGTATGTATCATTCATATGCAAGTTGTTTTTTATTTTGGCTTGTATTGCTAAGATTTAAGCCACTTACCATAGTCTTGAGCTCTTTCATGCTCTTTATATTGAAATGGTCGAGGCGACGATGCCATATATTCAACTTATCTTGGTTTGATATAAACTCAGCAAATGTGGCTACCTCCACTCCATTCACCTTCTTACAAATGAGATAGTACAAATTTCCTTCTTTTAAGCCTTTGAAGATCTTGTCTCCACTCAATGTTCTGACAAAATATCCATTCATATCAAATTAAACTTTAAAACCTTCCACTACAAGTTTACTCATCGAAAGTAAGTTTTACTTCATCTTAGGCACATAAAGGACATTTTTGAGTCTGATCCTATTTGTTTGTCCATTCACAACCACCTCCACTATAATAGAGCTAATTCCAATGGCTTCACATGTACCACTATCTGCCAATACTACATTTGATGCTAGAATGGCCTCATAAGTGTCAAATGAACACTTATAAGATGCCATATGCTTGGAACAATCTGAATCCACAATCAATCTTGACATGGCAGCCATAGAGGTTCCATTTATTACCGTGAATGCATAATCTTGTCCTCCAAACTCATCTTGCATACTATTTATATTCTTCTTCTCCATCTTTTTGCCTTTGTAGCAATTTCAAGAAAAATGGCATACTTTGCCACAAATGAAGCAAGATTTGACATTACGTCATAGATTTGGATAGTTGCCCTTACCTTAACATGAGTAGAGTGCTGAATCTTCACTTTGAGGTTCCTTTTCTTTCTTCTTGGTTATTTCATGGACAAGTCTTATCGTCACATAGTCCATTGTAAGCTCTTTTAGCTTAATGGACTCCAATGCCTCAATAAGATAGTTGTAAGATTTGATAAGGCTCATTAGCAAGGTCATGACAATATCACTTTCTTCTAAAGGCTTGTCAACAATTGCTAGTTGGTTTACAAGAGCCTTTACATTATTGACATGAGCCATGAGTTCTTCACCTTCTTCCATCTTACAAGTGAAGAACTTCTTCCTTGTATAGATGATGTTGGATAAGTTTTTACTCTCATAGATGTTGCAAAGAGTCTTCCATGCTTCCGCTGGTCTTTTATCAGAAATAAAGTAGGAGAAGTTGGCTTCATCCACATTGGTTGCAATCAATCCAAAAGCCTTCTTTTCACAACGTTTGAACTCTTTCTTCTCCTTCATATCAACATCTTTGCTTGGAGCCTCTTCACTTTCATCTATAATATCCTAAAGATCCAAAGACGCCAACAATAGCTCCATTTTTACCTTCCAATGGTAGAAATTCTCACCTCTAAACTTCTCAATAATTTTCAATCCTTCACTTCCACTTGAAGCCAAGTCTAAAGAAGAATTGTATCAAAGAAATTGTAAGAAGAAGTCCTAATGCTCTCAAAATCAGCAAGAAGGTTTTACTGCCTTAGAATCACAGAATCCTTCTTTGTAAACAAATTATGTTTTTACTCTCAAAAATACTCTCAACTTCACTTCTAAGACTTCTCACAAGTCTGATGACTTATCTAAGTGTCTCAAATCTGATTTGCCATTGTAATATCTCTTTTATGCTTACAAATCACCTCTATACACCATAAGAGGTCTTTATAATTATAGGACATGAAACTATTAAGTTAGATCACAAAGGATCTATCTCAGCAATAGCAAAATGCAAACTTTGCCCTTAGGTGAAAAAACAAAACACCAATACCAAAATGCTCTAACCACAAGTAAGAGTAAACCAAGATTTAGATCTAGATCTGAATCTAAGAGTTAGATTTTTCTAAAGCCTAACATCAACAACAACAAATTGATCTACTCCACACTTAGAAAATTCCTTCAAAGAACTTCAAAAGACACTCAAGCAAATTTAAGTGGGGCCATAATCTAGTGAAGAAAAGAAGTATAAAAGCTACAAACACTTAGCATCAACAAGGATTGTAGTCTAAGAGAAGTGTGGAGAAAGATGTCTCTTACTTCTAATACTCTTTATTTACAAGAGGAGTTTACATCTCAAGTATATAGATCTCATCCAAAGTCACGTTCATCCTTTCAATCTAGATCTAGATTTAGATTCATCTTAACCCAGCTGCCACCTTAAAATTCTAGCCTCTGCCATAATAACTTCTTTTAATCTTTTGGTACCTTTTGACTATTAGCAATTTACTATGATTAATCTTTATATGGTGGTAACTAAGTAAGAACTTACTGATCTTCAACAATTTGTTGTAGAAATTCATGAAATTTTGATCTTTTTTCATCAAGCTTCTTTGGCATGCTAATCTTTGCTTCTTTTATACTTGTAATAGCAAGACTATTTAAATTCAATTGTAAAATTAATCAACTTACTTCTCTCAATTGTTTAAGATTTTAATATAGAGATTGGATCTTATTACTGATTTTTTCTATATCCATGGATATAATACCTCTATGATTGATGTTAATAATACATAAAATTTCTATCATAAGAATATTGACAAGCACATGAAGATTTGCAATAATTACAAATTTATTCTTACTTCCATCAAGTATAGCATCTATAATTTTTTATTCTATTTTTTAACAAATAATTTTAATAAATCCACAAGTTAAATATTAAATAAAATTTTCTATAAAAAAAAATAGTCGATTTTTTTAAAAAAAAGATTATATTAGAAAATAAAATAATATTAGATTAAAAGTAGATAATCTATAATTTTTAAAATACAATAAGAAAATTAAAATAATCTACTCACTCCTAAAATAAAATAACAATAGTAAATTAATACTCTTTTTAAATTATCAAAGATATGATTTTAAAAAAATCAAAACATCAATATATTCTTGTGTTACTTAAAGAAAATAAAGAGCAAAGACTCTTACAACAAGACTAAAAACAAAAAAGGTATTGACAAGAGAAAAAAAGATATAATCATTACGTTTATTTATACTATCTAACTAGAAGCTATATGGTAATGTTGTTGTAATGTAACACGACTAATAGGTAAAAGGAGTGAAGAATCTATTATATTATAGAAGATCTTACTTCAAATATTGTAGCAAATTATCTTAGAAAATAGACAATAGTCTAAAAGAAAGTAGAATAAAAGGTTTAAATGCTACCTTTTTACAAAGTAGGCTTCTACTTAATTTGTAAGGCCATAAATAAGACAAAATAAGATAGATTAGAAAAATAAAAAATATGAACATATGTAGGAAGAAGTTCAGAGTTGATTTAAACAAAAATTAACTTGAAAGGGTAAAAATTGATACTTGGAAAGGACCGGTTATCAACTTGGATCAAAATCAGATCTCAAGGCACAAAATCGAGTAGAAACAACAATTTAGGGATTTTTTGGTAGATCAAAGAAATGGATTTGAGAGCACAATAGATAGAATTTTTTTGAGCATTTGTTTATAGGAAATTGAATGTGCAATGACTTTGTAAGAGATTTGCAAAGTCATAGTTGTGTTAGGTGACTTTCGAATTTGTGAAATAAAAAGGATATTACGTTTTGAGAAATTTTGTAAGTTTGATAATAGATCTATGGTTCAAATTTTGAAAAATTATGAAATTTTTTGTTTGAAGAGTATACTATAAGTTTGAGCTTGATGGAATAGTTGAATTGAAGGTTATTGATTTTTAAGTAGATTGAGATCTCAAAAATTGGACTTTGAGGGGTAGTTAGGATTTCTAAGATCTTCAGTAATTTACTTATTGGATTGGAGTAAAATTTATATGTGAAAGTATTAGACTTAATTTCCTACACATATGTAAAAATTTTGAACAATTGAGCAATTTGAAAGAGAGATATTGGCATTGAAAGTTCAACATTTAGATTGGAGTAAGAAGTTGGCCAACACTTGAGCAAATTTTAGGATTTTGCTTTTATTTGGTAAGTCCAATTATCTTCAAATTTTACATATTTGTTGCCAATTTAATTGTTGAAAAGTATGTAAATTTTTAATTAAGATTGATGATTCAATTCATAGATTTTTGATTTAGGATTTGATTTAGGATTAGAATTTTATTTAGGATTTAATTTAGGATTTAGAATTTGTCTAAGATTTGGTTTAGGATTTAATATTTGTCTAGGATTTGGTTTAGAATTTAAGATTTAGGATTCGTGAACGATTTGGTTTAAGATTAGGATTTGGTTTAGGATTTGATTTAGGATTTAGAATTTATTTAGGATTTGATATAAGATTTGATTTAAGATTTAGGATTTATCTAAGATTTGATTGAAGTCCATTGGGATTTCAATTAGGATTAAATTAGAACTTATTTAAGATTTATTTAAGATATTTGTGATTATTTTAATATTTTTTAGGATTTTTTAAAGATTCTTTTAAGATTTATTGTGGATTTTCTTTCAACTCCTTTGAAATTTCTTATTTTTTCTTTTATAATTTCTTTAAGATTTCTTTTGAATTGGATTAAAGCTCGTTTAGCATTGTTAAGATTTAATTAGATTTTATTTAGTATTCTATTAGGATTAGGATTTTGTTGTTGTAATTTTCATTCTACCTTCTAGAACTAGATGCATGGTACACTCTTGAGCACGAATTCACATAATATGACAACGTTCTATAGGATCTCCAATATTTATCCAACTTACAAAATATATGTCTAACTTCTAAGATAAGTTTCATACATGTGCACCATATGGACAACTTATACCATAAGTCATCAAGATTTGTAATACATTATCAACTTATTGGCTAAGTTTTCAACCTATCAATCACCTACAAATACATATAGATTCAAATATGCATCTATAAAGCTTTTCAAAAGGTGATGCATAAGATATTATCAAATTTACTTACTTCTACTTAATTCAATATAATTCCTTTAATCTAGATAAATATATATATGTCTATAATATTCAAACACATGTGTATAGCTTCAAATAAAAATTTAAGAAGCATGTTTTTACACTTGATATTAAAATCAGTTTCTTAACTCAATATTTGAGAATTTAGTAGGTTTAATATCAACACCTTTATCTCATATTTTAATCTATAGAAAAACTACCTAATAAATAAAATATCATCATATTTTATATTTGGTACAAATTGATAAAATGATAAAACTTATATTCATATTAAAAAATTACATTGGTATAAAATATAGATCTTATTAGTTATAATATAAATTATATAATATCTTTTATATATAAAATAAAATTATACTAAAATAAATTTTAAATTATTTAATATTATTTTGTATTATTCAAAAAAATATAAAAATATAAAAATATAAAAATACATGATAAAGTTGAATTTAATAGCAATTTTTTAACAAACTTAGCTTGTGATTTTAGAATTAGATAACTTTGAAATTAAAGTTCAATCATAAATTATACTTTATTGATAAATCCTTTAAAAATTTATCTTATACCATCAAAAAATTTAAGTAAGTCAACATTTAATTTAATAATACTTATGGTAATGCTTGAACAATATTTTATTGTAAGATAAGTAATATGATTTGGTATAGATATTGAGATAACTCTCTAATCGTCTCCACATCTTCACTTACAACCAATCTTTTTGTTTTTTATGGTAGTGAATTAAGTAAATGAATTGTAAGCATTAACTTTTTTAATTACTCTTGCATTTATATTTTTTCATCATTTATTTCAATAAGTTTTATCATATTATTATTATAAAAATAATAATGAATAAGATATATATATACATATATATATATATATATATATATAATTTCTCTTGAGATAAGTTATAGAAAAAAGCAAAGAATTATAAAAAATTATAAAAAATATGAATTTAGAAGTGGCTTATTAATAAATTTTAATTATCTTATGTCTTATAAAAAAACAATCTAATTTTAATTAAAAAAGATAAAGCTTTGATATTATAATCATATTCTTAATAATTTGTAAAGAACAAGAATTTGAAGGAACATAAATGATACAAATTATAAATTGTGACAAAGATAATTAAAAAATAATAATAATAATAATCCACAAGAAATTAGAGTAGTTATTGTCAAAGACAAGAAGACTAGAAACTTTTGAAATTAAAATAGAAATAAGAAATATGTTAACAAGAGTAAAGAAGGTCTGAATATTTTCTCCATACATAATATTTAATCAAAAAGCTATGTAGCAACATTCTATAAGTCATTTAACATGTGTCTAATTTTTAAAACAAGTTTTCAATATGTGCAGTACACAACCATTTTGTACCACAAGTAGCTAACTTGTAAAACAAGTGGTCAACATATGTGACACATAGCCAACTTGTTGGCAAAGTTTTTAGTTTAGAAATCATCTACAATCACTTATAAAGTCAAATCTATGTTTATGAAGTTTTTGAAAGACTCCTTATTAAGATATTATCAAATTAATATATTATATACTTCTATCTAATTCTTTTTATCCTTTTGAATACTTCTTATGTCAATATTGATGCTCGTGACATGAAAGAGAGGACTAAAGCAAAGGATTTTGGCAATAACAAAACCTATTATTAGCAAAAATATCTTATGTGCAGGTGACTAAAATTGACTATGGCACCTCTAGAGTGTTGTTACAGTCCATTGTCTCTTCAAACCATTGGTACTAGTACAACATGCTCATGCTTCTAATATTTAATCACACATGATTAATATTGATTTTGGTTTTGCAAATTGCCTATGGACAGTGCACAAGACAAAGCCATGACTGATACTTCTTGTCCATGCCCTGAGTGACTAAATTATGAGCTAGGCACCTTTATAGTCATAACAGTCTATCTAGCAATTCTATAAATTTAAAATTAATGGTTTATTATTCAAGTGCTTCAATCAATTCAATTCAATGATTTTTTTTTTTATATATATACATTATTTTGTTTACAAATAAATTGTAGGTAGATGATTAAATTAATTGGTGAAAAGTGATGATTTGACTCATTTTCATCATGAGAGTATGAAAATTACAAAACGTAAAATTTTAACACACATATATATATATATATATATGTGGATTATGCTATTTATTGTATTAGTTCTAAGAAGAATGGATAAAAAAAGAGGCAAAGCAATTATTTTCTCTGAAGACTTGCTATACATGTACAAACTTTTAGAAGTCAAAGAATATATGGTCATTTTGATTTTTTTTTATTTTTATTTTTTATTTTTTTTTGTTCTGCAGAAGCATAAAAGTTATATTGTAAGATTTTTTTCAAGAAAAAAAAATCTAAATAAAAAACTAAAGAACATAGATTTGCAAGAAAAAATGGTTTGATTAAATAAGTAAGTGTGTCAATGAATTAATAATTTTGAAAAAATAAAAAAATAAAAAAATTAATATACATATTTTACAGCTTAAATATCTATTTTCATATATATATATATATATATATACATACATACACAAGACTTAAATGTAAATGAAATTTTCTTTGGAAAAGAACACAAGTTTAGAATGTTTAATTTATGTTAGAGAAACCAATAAAATTACCCATACTAGATAGATACAATGCATCCCAACATGATTAAATACTAAAATTTAATATGGTGGTTAAAATTAATTTTTTATATTTAATTTATTTTACTTTTGATAATTATGGGTTTTCAATCTATTAAATGCAAAAGATATTATCAGTAGTAGTAGTAGTTTTTTATTTTATATATATATATATATATATAATGAAGAATATTATTTATGTTTGATTGTGCTCAACACAACACTAATGTCTTAGTTCTTGGTATAATAATTGTAAAACTTTAAATTATGAATGAATTAATTTAGATTTTATTATTTGATATACTAAAATAAACCCTTGAAAAAACTATATATATATATATATATATATATATTCCAATTAACATGTAAATTTGATATCATATAAATTATTGTTAAGGAAATTATTTTGGATCGGTTTCCCTTTTTATTTTAAAATAAAATAATAAATAAAGAGTTTAATGGTTTTAGACTTATGTAACATCGTGCTTTTAGAAAGCAAAATGAGTTTGAATTGCTCTCCTCTACTATATGTATAGCAATTCAAATATATAGCAGATGTATCTATATATATATATATATATATATATGTTTAAATACATATAATTCCAAGTTATCAATTCATTTGCGTCTTAAGCAATTTTGATGTTACTTCCAAATTCTCCTTGTCATAACCATAATTGGACTATTTAATGGATATTTCATGCATCTCCATCCCATATGTCTTGTGATTTTCTAAACTTATACAATTATTTGTTCATTTATTTATTTGTACATACATACATACAAGCATATGACATTCAAATTGTTCAAAGTAGAATAATCACATATTAATTTCATTTCCTTCAATTCTTTAAATTCATCTATTATAGAAAAAACAATACAAAAAGAAACAAACAAGTGTAATGAAAAAATAACGAGTTATCCCAAAACGATTGGGGGAAGGAGGTGGTGGACCAATGCCCATGCTCCACCTCGAATTAAGGGACCCCATGACCGCTCCGTATTGAAGAGCGCACATGATGTGAACGCTCTTGGGGGGGTTAAATTAGCGTGTGGTTACCAGCCCCTCTTTGATCACTCCCCTCCCCCACTTCGGTGCTCTGATAACCACTCCTTGCTGGCATGTGCCCGTACTATCCGAACCTTCCGTGAAATGGCGTCCTAAGCCAGCTAGGCACCAACTTCCACGTGGCCAACCGAATCTTTCTCTTCGCTGTCATTGGCTACAGTTGGTGGCCCGCAATAATTATGTAAAGTGCTCCAATAACGGCCGTCTGCACCAATCAGAGCTCATCTCTCATGAACCAATAAGAATACAGTATGCGGGAATCACTGAAGTCACGCCTTTTGCTGACGTCAGCCACTTCGCTGCAGGTCACATCCACCGACATACGACGGCTGAGTTTTTTCGGTGTTGGAACTGCTGACATAACGAGCTCGTGCTCTTTCGGACGACCAAAGGCATCCAGTGGATGAATGAATAATATGCGTATGGGGTGTGGATGAGGGTGGTGGATGGGAGGCCAAGGATTGACCCTACTACTCAATTTTGAAGTGTCCACAATTTATCTAATATGTGTATTATGGATGATTTAAAATTGAAAGGTAACATACATACGTAAAAATTTAATCTAAACTCAAATTTTTTTTGTTGATGGCATATTCGCAACAAAAATTCTGTACAAATGTGTAATTTTAGAAAACAATTAAAGAGACTAATTGAGAAGTAAGAAACAACAGTATCTTATTAAGCAAATGTTCTCAGCTAATTACATCTACATGATTTTGATTATGGATTTTTTAAATTCTTGAACAGCTTGTGTGAATTTGTTTAGAATGCAGAATCCTATAAACACCCATTCAACCATGTTTCAGAAACCATTGAATTTTTGTGTCTTGTGTATTATTAGACCCTCCAAAAATAATAAATAAAACTTACCAAATATATCAAATTTGAAACTATAAGACTACACAAACTTGTTAATCCATCAATGTTTTATGAAATTGTGTTATTATTAATATACTTTACAATAAATTTGTGTAGTGCATTATGTGAGTTAATTCTGTTTTATTAGTGTAGTACTATGACTTCGAATCTATTTAATTATTATGAAATTTATTTAATTTTTTGGTTTATAATTTAATATAAATGACACTGTATTCAAAATGAAACAATTTTTTTTTGGATTTATTTCTTTATCTCAGTCCAAAAAAAATGAATGAATAAACGTAATTTTTCATTTTTTTTCTGACATGCAGTATTTTCTTCATTGTGCATTTACGTCTTTTATAGCTACAAATACATGTATAAATATAAATACGAATATATTGCAAATGGTCATAAGTATATATTTAAAATTATATTATATTCTCATTTCGATTTACAAAAATTAATAAATAAAAACACATAAATCCATATACATATAAACATATATATATATATATATATATATACACTTGTGTGTGTGTATGTATGTATCAATTTTTTTTTTTTGGTAAGACACACTACCATCAAAAAGATTGCATTAGAGTAAACCATGTGTGCCCATATCAGTTCCAAGACCACAAGTGCAAGATAAATGTTTTGTGGAATGGGCACAATTCCTGATTGAAAGGTGCCAAATTACATTCAGCCAAGTGGTACAAAGACTTTGCATTATTGTTGTCACTACAGATATTTTCACCACAAAACAAATTAGCTGTACCATAGCATTAGATGGAGACAAAAACCAAACGAAAAAGAGGTGTAAGCGCAACTCAAAGCTGGAGGACATTGACTGCTGCCTTTGGAACTTTTGATTTAATCCTATCCAGAAATCGGCTTTATCAACAAATTAAGCCCTCGAGCCAATCTGTGCGAGCTGACGTGTATTCTACAACGCCAGGTGGACTGGTGACTACACGTGGAATCGCCACGTCAGAAATATTCTCCACAGAGGCTGTTCCCTTCGTTCCCAAAGCCAACCAAGCGAGCAATCGAGCAGGCAACCAGGATGAGAGATACCAGGCGGGCCGTGCGAATTCCAACCACGGCCCTGGCCCCGGCCCGGGGAGCGCTAACCTGCCTGTCTAAATTAACCTAAGAAGTAAATTCATACGAGGGTTTAGTAATATCTTCATTTTTAGACTGAGAAGCTTGTTTCGGACCCACCACGTGTTCCAGCTTGTTAACTCCCCACTTTGCCACGTGTCAAACCCCCTATCTGCAAGTGGTGTATGTTCACCCTGAATCTGGTCTACTCTAATTTTCATTCTTACTTCACACAACCTCAGCTCTGGAATCATAGCACTGGTGCCACTTTTTAAGTTTATTTCATGTTTCAGTTGAAAAAGATATGTATTCATTTGTTTGTTGCTCTCTTGATTTTGAGCGCAAGATAATCTGTTTATGGGATATCCTAGTATATAGTAACATAAAATTATTGTTTTTAGGTTTAATTGTTAATTAAAAGCTGTAATGTTGAATGTTATTGAAGATAATAAAATGAATCATATTGAGAAGATTCAATAACATACTTTGGTTGAAATTATGTTAGTATGTTTTGTATCTAGTATACATAAACAAAATTTTCATTCAAATACTAATAAGTTGCTATAATTACACCTAAAGCTTTAAAATCTACAATTGTGTTCAAAATAGTGTTATCTTACAAACTCATGAATTGATAAACTTTATGCTATTAATAAATTAATTTCGCAATTTTTGATCTTTTAAATAATTTTATTATTATTAATGTGTAAGACATAAAATTTTCATTCAAATTAATAAATACCACAAATGTACTTATTGAAATAATAATAATAATAATCATAATAATAATAATAAATTATTGTAAATTAAATAAATACATAGATACTATATACTAAATATATTAAAAATAAAAATACCATATATTAAAAATACAGATACTATATATTAAAAATAAAATTATTTTTTAACATTGAATAATAATTATTCTTATTTATAAATATTAAAAATTAATAAACTCAAAAAATATAAGAAAAAAGGTTTAAATCTATAGTAATCCACCTTATTAGAAGGGCAAAAGGTCTTAATATTAGGACAAAGTAACCATATTGTGTTTCCAATGTAGAATTGATGTTATTCATTACAATAGATATTTGGGTTGATCTTTTGTTGTTCTTAAGCTTCACTTAATTGGATATTTATTCTTGTATATAGATTGGAAAAAAAAAATTGAAATATCTAACCACATATTTATTAATATTTATAAAATAAAAAATATCAAATTGTAGATAATAATTATAGTTAGCATAGAAAAATGATTGTTGAGTAGAAAAATTTATTGTATTACTATAAACAAACTTTGTCAATGGCAAAAGAATTATCCAATCACCTTTAATGTGGTAATTGATGGTACATTTCAAATACTACTCTAAAATTTGATTTTAATCTAATTTCAAGAGTATGTGGATTTTTTGTCTTTAACAATAGCCATTTTAGTTTCTTCTTAAAATTACATACTTTTTCATTCCTTCTATGTCATCTTCTTTTAAAAAATATCTCACTTATATAATTAAATTTTTAAAATTCTTGTTCTTGACATCTCATTGATAAATAATCACCAAATCTTTTGACAACCTTATAGATTTAGTCTCTCAAAGAAAGCTAGCATTCAAACTTATTGATAGAAATTATTAGCTGTATAGTATATTAAGTTTTTAATGGTGAATATGCTTTTGCTATTATTATGCCCTCTAAAAAAGTGTTTTTGGCAAGTGGGAAAAAAATGTAGAAATTACTATTTAATTAATGATAAGACCAAGTCAGATTGGTATCTATTGCCAATGTTAATAAAATCATTTCATGCAATAAGATTCTTTTGAATATTTAATAACTTGGACTTGAATCTCATTATTATTAATTGCTATTACTTGTAAAAGAATATATGAAGATAATATTTTGAAAAGTTGATAAAGATGACAATAATATACTTATTATTAGAAATTACTTCTATTTGGCTTCAAGAATACATCAATTAAGTTTTAGAGAATAATGAACCAAATATTGGATAACTTATCATTTGCTAGATATTACATTAATAATATTATTATTTTTAGTAATAACTCACAAGATCATGTAGGATATTTATTGGCAATATTTGAATAATTATTATAATAGAGATTGTGCTTGTATCATAGCAAGTATAAATTCTTCTACAAATGGTTACTATACTTAGGCCACGTGATTACTTTAAGAAGTCTTAGCATATAACAAAAAAAAAAAAAAAAAAAAAATGTTTAATCTAAGATCTTAGCACCAATAAATGTTTTATAACTTCAATTTTTTTTTAGCTCAGTAAATTATTATTGACGATTTTTCAAGAAATTTAGTTTGATTTCTGAACATTTAACTATCATTACCAATAAGGATTAGCTATGAATTTGAAGTCATTAGTAGTAGTAAGCATTTGATATGTTGAAGCAAAAGTAGGATTTAATGCCAATGCTTTGATGTCCAAGTGCTATTAGACCTTTTTAACTATACATAGAATGTAGTGCAATAGGATTGAAAGTAATTTTAATATAGAATGATGATATAGGACACAAAAAGTTATTATATTTGCTTCTAAAAGAAATAACAATGTGAAGTTTAATTATTTATTCCATAAGAGAGAAACTTTGACAATATTTTGAGCCATTATTTACTTTTAATCTTAATTGTATAGATAACAATTTATATTAGTGATTAACCATGAAAAATTTAAAGTGGCTTATAGAATCAAACAAATTTATTGGCTATCTTGCTAGATGAACTTTGTTGCTTCAAAAATATGATTTTGAGATTGAATATTTAACAAACATTATCAATTTGGATACATGTAGACTTTTTTATGATCCAATTTCTTTGAAATAAGACTTAATTAAAGATAGATGGTATGAAAATTGTAATTAAAAGATAATTTTTCAATGACATATAAAAACATACCTTATTTTGATATCAAGCTCTACATTTATAATGTTTAGTTAATGCTTAGATGAAGAATATAATAGAACCTAATTGATTAGAAATATGTGAGATAACTTTGTGATCTTACACAAACTTTAATAAGAGATATTTTCTTTATTTATTTATTTTTGCTATAAAATAAGATAGGATTAATTTTAAAATAGCAAGATTCTATTGAAAGATAAATTTGTTATTTCGTGTATAATTTGATGGAATTAGGCACCTAGTTCTCAAGCCTAATCATAGAACTTTTTTGGTACAAAAAATATATGAAGAGTTTAGACATTTTAAGATGCATATGACACATTCTATATTGCACAACCAATATTGGTAGACTATCATATATTAAGAGGTTGAAATCTATTTTTTTTTAGTATAAAATGTGTGATTAAGTAAAGTGAAGTTTTAACACTTAATCACATTAATTAAAGCCTTTATATATCATGGATTTGGATTACCATTAGTCTTTCGACTTTATTGGATTATTTATTGTTAATCCATGTAGAGCTAAATATATATTGGTGATGGTGGAGCATTTTAGAAAGTATATTAAATTTATAGCTTTGTCACAAAACTCTTCAAAGTTGGTAGCTATGGCTTTTATTGATTATGTATTGTTATATTTTGAAGTTCTGTATAGCTTTTGCAGCAACATTATTATAGCATTTATCTTTAATTACCTATGTGTTATTGTCCTAGCTAATTGGTGGAGTTCCTAATCACCTAAAAAGTAAAGAAAGAGAGAGGAGGGAGGCACTTAAGAGTGTCTTGCTTGTGCATTCTTATTTTGTTTTAATTGTATACTTAATGATGAATTTTGCTATTGAATTTGTTATCTATGACAATCTGTATTTATACAAAACTTGTTATGTCATGTGGCATTAAGTGGCAAATGGTGTTAAATAGATGTAGTCTATTTTAGTTAGTGGATATTCATTTATTTAGTATATTATGTTAGTTAGCCTTATTATATCAACTAAAATTAGATGATTTAAGTAGAAAATATTTCTTAACTTGATGTTTTTGTTAAATTAGGTCTAATAAATGTTTTAAAGAGAGAAAGCTTATGGTTATAAGATTTTGCTTAGCTGTGGTGATTTAGCTATTAATTAAAGTTTAGGATTTATTTCTATACAATTTCACTCTTAGATTTCTCTTTTGTAGTGTAAAAGATAGCTTAAGTACATTGTGTTGTGATTCCTCATCTTTTCTTAAAAGTGTATTGCTTATGCATTCTTATTTGGTTTAAATTGCATATTGGATGATGGTTTTTGGCACTCAATTTGTTGTATATAAAAATCTTTATTTACACCACAACTTATTATTCTAATTTCTATATTGAAGGCAGATTGTCTTTAAACAATCTTATGAAATCTTCTATTTGATAAAGAAGAATTATCTTTTAAAAGATTCAATTCGAGAATTTAATATAAAATAAGAAGAAATAAAGTAGGCCAAATTATTTTTTATTTATTATAATTTAAAATAATAAAATTCAAACTTAATTCTAAAAATTATAAAATTATCATACTTGAATTTTAATTTTAATAAATTATTCTAAAATATTTAACTTGATTTGTCAATTTATTTTGTAAAAAATACTTTTTAAAGTGGGCCTAATTTTATTTTAAGAAATAATATTTTTCATGCTATGTATAAAAAAATAAAAATAAAAAACCCTAATTCACCATTTATTCTCATAGTTCCTTAGTTGATTCATTTTAAATGTAAAGACACATAATTTTTTTTTATTATTTTTTTTTATTTTAGCCAATCACAAGTATTAAAATTTGTAATTTCTTGCTTTATCACTTAAAAATAAATCCTTCTAAAGTTTTTTTTCTTTTAAAATAAAATAAAAAACTTATATTTTTTCTACAATGTGATTATAAAATTAGTTTATTTATTTATTTATTTATGTTATTTTTTAAACAAACATTTAATCAAATAATATCCTTAATTATGGACATTACACATAAATTTGCTTCTAAAAATATTATATTAGTAATGTATGATTTTAAAAGTTGTGAATTTATCAAGAAAAATATTAATCTAGAGATGTGTGTGTGTATATATATATATATATATATATATATATGACACATATATTTTGGAAACCCTTAATGTTGTTCTTTGATTTTTTGAGAATATAAAGTACTTTGTCACCATTAGTTTTCTTGTCTTCTACTCTGAAACAACCAATGAGCAACACTGAGTACCAAAATAGGGAAAAAGAGGTACCAAACTACCCATGTTATATATATAACTCTTTCTGTCGAAATTTTACATACAAGATAACTACATCAAGCTAAGTCAAAATCATCTCAAACTTTCAAAGACTTATTGACAAAAGATAAAATAGCCACATACAATACCACAAATATAAAATAACCATATACAATACCACAAATTTAAAATATGTTTGAGTGGGAAGGAGTTAGCATGTGTGCTTGATTATTGTCATGCATTGTGTGTTGGGCTTCATGTTGGTCTTGATGTAAAATATTCGATTTGTGGTAAAATACCACAAACATATGTAAAATAGTTTCATCATCATCGTCATCGTCTTCGTCCACTACTCTAAAGGTGTACGACCAGGGGCATTGTGTTTGGTGTTCGAATTGTGCTGCAGGAAAGATCAGCTTCAGGTCGCTGGTCGGGGGTGCACATTTCTATCCTTCTTGTTCTCTGTTGGAGTGTAGTGGTGTGTTTTTTTTTCCCACTTTTTGTGTTGGGGAATCTGTGGGGCTACACGTATAGTTGTTCTCAGTGAGATAGTTTGGTGAGTGGGGTGCGAGGATGTAGTGTGGTGCGTTTTTTGATGGGTGTTGCTGGAGCTTCAGTTGGATTCGTGTGAGTCGGTGATGCGAACGAGCGATGGAGTGGAGGTCTGAGTGAGACTGGTACGCGATTTCGATTTCCTGCACGTTCGTGCAAGTTCTGCAGAACCTGCTGAGGGAGCAGAGCAAGCCATCGTAGGTTCTGATGACGAATTGGTGACCGTTCTCTCACCAACTTGCTGTCTAATTGTAATATTTGAGGTCTCATTTGAACCCGATAGAGACTGGTTGCTTGAGCCATTGCAAACTTCGACCATTGTTGCGCGCGATTTAAGAAGGTCGTAGAAAAGTCCGAGAGTAGTGTAGTAGGTTGGGATTAATCGCTTTGTGGAGGCGCCTAGTCGTTCTAAACATGGTGCAAAGCTCGTGGAGTGAGCCGGAATCGGTAGTTACAATGGAATTATGTGTAGCTTCCGCCGGAGCCGTTTCCACATCTGCAGCCTCGAGCATAGGCGCCGATTTCGGTAGAAGCACTGATTTTGTACAGCGACGGTCTGCGATTCCCCGGGTGCAGACGGAGATCAAAAGGAGCGATCAGCAGGTGCCGGTGTACTGGGACCAAACTGTGCCTGTGTTGACTTGCAAAGAGGCAAGAGAATCGTCCAGAAAGAAGGCATCACTATCGTCGAGAGGCAGTGACCATGTTATAACACCCTCCATTTACTCCAAAAGCTTTGCAGGTAACTCTGCGTCCGGCGAAGCTTATGTTGATGAAGTTGGAGATTCTTCCGCGGTCAGCTTTGACGCCATATTGTCCATGTACCAGAGTTCCCTATTGGAGAAGTCTTGCAAGTGGTCCGGAGAGTTTGGTACAATGTTGAAGCGTCGAAGCAGAAAGTGGCATGACGATAGAGGGCGACTTTGGCGAAATTTTGCAAGGAGTTTTTCTGGGTGGAGGCTCGGTGAAGTAGAAGAAGAGTCACTATGTAACCTGCACGAAACCATTGAACGGGAGAATATTTGTGATCACTCTGCAATTTTTAATTTGCACTCCGGCACATTGAGCTTTCCTCAACTGGGCGCAATTTTTCAAGGTCGGAGGTGGGATTTCCGACACCAACTTCATAACCGTCGCGATTCAATGACCTTCAACACCCCTATGCTTACCACACGCTCCTCGTTAGAATGCGCGAACGCAATTTTGACAGCATTTGGGCACCCTAAGTTCCACGTCTATGTCAGCGGAACGTTTCCAGATGGCAACTTGTATGTAGTTTAGATTATTGTGGTCTTCGTTGTATTGAGATGGAGGTCCAAACAGAGCAAAAGTTTTACTTGAATTTAACGTAACAGAGGCAAAGCGGATGAAAGTGATGGAGGCATTCCCTTTTTCGGAGCAAAATGAGCATGGAAGCTGAGCTTTTTTAGCGAGGGCAGCGTAAGGGTTTCGTTTATTTTCCACCTACACAAGCAAGCAATACAAATCGCCTTTATAATTTTGGTCCGAGTATTGTGTACAACTTTGCAGAGTCTTATTTGAACCTTCAGATTAGCCACATCCTTTCTTCAAACAATTCTCGTGGACTTAAAAGTGTTGAATTATGTGTTTGAACGTGGACTTCAATCCTCTATCCTAAGCGTTGTAAAGCCTAGCTCAAAAGTGCACGATACGCTTTTTCTTAAGAATAGGAATTCTAACACAGGTGCCGAAGACGATAGCGGAGCAACTTTGACGTGATACACGAAGATTTGTAACACTAGAAAGGTGTTACTCTTTTTCGAGAAAGGAGTTTTTTGACGTTTTATCCCTTTCGACATCGGATGTCGCAGACTGGCAGGCAGACTCCTACAACTATGTCGCTTGCGTCGCGGGATTCCTTTCTAGGAAAACTTCTGCAAATCGTGGGCAAAGTATTTGTAAAGTGATGATCGCTTTTGAGTGTCTTTCAGACCCTCAACTTACTTTGGAATTGTTCGGGCGACAGCTGAATAAGCTTAGAAGAGACTGGGATGCACTGAAAAGTATCCTATTCGCCTTTCAATTTCCGTTTGCGTAGTGTAGGTCCCCTGAACATCGCTCGGTATGATTCAATTCGACGGACTTGTTTAGCCCCCGAAGTAAGCAACAGTTCCTCTGAAGGTGCTGGCACGTGACCCTGATTTTGAGAGGCTACTTGCAAGTGGTGGTCATAATGACTGCATCCACTGATTATGAGGAACAGTGAAATGCGAGCCTCCACCAACTTGACTGCGCAGTACTCGCTGGATACCTCATCGGACGGTGATTACGGAAGCAGGTTGCAGAGTTTCATTGAAGTATAGGCATTTCTGGATGAGTGTCGCATCTTCTCGGAAACTTGGGAACTGGATGGTAGTTCCATGTTTGAAAGGGGTCGATTGCACTAGCCCCAGATGCTAGTGCCGTGTGGTCTACGATTGTATGGTGTAGGCGTTCTTGCCGAAAACCTTGGTTCAACTGGCGCTGGTCAGGTTTATGAAAGCCCTTGACGATTGAGCAGTATCATCTTAGGGCCGACCACTCTTAAATGAGTCCCCTTCCTCAACTTCAAGCACTCTCCTTTTCGTAACATTACACAGGAGGCTTGAGATGTGTGGCGCCCAGAGATTCAGGGCCTGGAAAAAGTGGGAAGAAGAATTTCACCTCTTCGCCGTTTCTGATCCCTTCCCTTATGGACAACGCTCACGCCGAGACAACACGGTGGGAGACGTCACAGACGAATCCTGTGCGTGTCGAAACCACTCCTGTAACGTGACCAAGATGTGCCGCCGCAACCCAGGCTCACAATCAAGTTTTGTTGCGTCATAGGTCAGCTCATGTGAACTCTGAGAATCATGTTGCCAACATCCTACGAATTTGCACAAAGATCCAGTTTAATGGTCACGTCAGTGACTCTTCGCTCACTGTCTCACAATTCTTATCCCAAATCCTTCTCACTTTCACGAACAAGACGTAGTAGTACTGGATACTCGTCTCTGTTTGGATGCTGTAGACTGTGACTAGAAGCAGAACATTGTCTGATGAGCGCTGATTAGCAATGATTTAGACAACAGTTTCAGAACTCTGCTGCAGATTTGTGGGTGCAGATCCTCTCTCTCTCTCTCTCTCTCGCTCTGATTGTTTCAGATTGGACTTCACCAAAATGCGATGAATCTGATGAGTTTTTGAAACAGATGAAGAGGGAGTGTGCACTGGATTCAGTTTCTGAGTAACGCATCTCACGATCATGATTATTGTGAAGGGTGATGGGTTACCAGCCTTGGTGATTAACGTAAGGAATGTTTCACAACTTATGGTTACATTAGCATCAAGAGTGAACTCTTTGTACCATTTTAAGAATGTTTATATTGTAGAAGTAATTTAGTCCAATTGCTTTCTTAAAAAGACATGCTTATTTACGTGTGTGTGAATATATTTATAATTTTATTTCATGAGACATTACGTGTTTATCAATTTTGGAAAAATAGTATTGCATTATTGGTTGACAATTTGTAGTATTTGGAAAAATAGTATTGGCAATAATATATATTAGTAGTAGCCTACCAAGTCATTCGGTGGTCCAATGAGATGAGTAATTTTTATTCAACTGGATATTGATAGCTAATTTGTTGCTGTGCTTATGTTACACTTTATATTATTAGAATGTGAACTTATTATATATATGTACATGTATATGTGTTCTAGAAGTGAAGGTTTATTGCATGAATTGTTTTAGTTCTTTTTTTATCTATTATGATTATGATTAAGAGGTAAAATTGTTTGAGTATGCATTATATAAACATCTTTTTAACAATAAATTTATTTTTAAAAAATGTAATATCGAAATCATTAATTTTTATAAATCTCATAATCAAAGTCACTAGAAACAATAAAAATGTAACCAAAAAAATAAAGTAAAAAGATAAAGGTACAAAATTTATAAGAAATTAAGATACAAAGGTTGAACATTATAAAACGATTTTCTTGCTACATGGAAGAATATGTACCACCATTCTGTATACTTAAGGAGTTTGTAGGAAATTATATAGAATTTCAAGTAGATTTTAAATATATATTATAGTTTTTAATTTTAAAAATATTTTTTTATTTAAAATTTATAATAATATTTTTAATCAATTAAAGAATATACATACATTTTGGTTTGTTATTGTTAATCAACAAGTTTAAAAAGAAATTGAACAAATGCATATTGGTCCATTCAATAATTAATTTTTTAAAAATATTATTTTAAAAAATACACCTTAATATAGAATATTAGTATCTCTCTATATACAAGAATATCTTTTAACTTTATTGCAAATTTATTGTACTTATAAAAATATCAACCTAGTATTTTACATACTAGCTGCAAGTATATCTTAGTGACTACTAATTACATTACTAAATATATTAAAAATAGAATCATTGAAAAAAAAATTAATTAAATATATATTTATTTAGATTTTTTTTACTTAATTTGGATAAAATATTTAATTACTAATCATTCACTAATGTAACTATCTATGATATATTAGTTAATATTTTTATGTTAATATATAAAATCGATCAATTATTATCCTAATAAAAGAAGCTTAAAAAAATCTACTATAAAACCTCATTTATTAAAAAAATAATAATAAAACAAATTAAACTATTATAACCAAAAATATCATATTATATTTTATGTTTTTGGATACAATCAAGTTCATAAATAAGATTTTTTATTTAAATTAATACATATATTATTGCCTTTGGTGCATTTTAAATCTATAGATATGAATAAAATTTTAATTAATTTTACAACAAATCAATTAGAATTCGCTAGTAAAATTTCAATCTAAAATAAATTCACAAAAAATGATCTAATTACCAATACAATATCTTTTAGATATATTTAATAATGGTTTTAATATTAAAAATAATATGCTAAAAATAAACTAATAATTATATATGCAACAACATCATGTGATACTTTAAAAATAATATATTTTACAAAAAAATATTTCCAAATTTAATAACTTAAATCTTATTAAAAAAATTATAGTTTATAATATTTTAATATAAATGGTCTAATATTTTGACCTTTCAATAAATTCCATAAAATAAATAAGACGTAACTAAAATTATCAAATATGCCATTAGAAGATATATTAAATATCAAAGGAGATTAAAATATAGTTTAAAATAAATGTACATGATCTATATTTTGTAGGCAAGTATTAGCTAGAAATGAAGAAAATATGTAGAACCTTCTAATATTTAGACTTCTACTAGAAAACTACTTCAAATTAAGGATTAGCCTTTAATTCTTATGAGACAACAAGAAAGATGGAGTTTGTATTCTAGCCAAATTAAAAAAAATTCACAGAAGTAAAAACTATATTTGTTGAGAAAATATCTAAGATCATAAAATTAGATGTAACACAACACTATAAGACCATCTTCTTATTGAATGATTCTCCATCTTTAAAAATTCAAATTTAAGATGCCTAAGTACAAGCTGAATATTTTTTATCTCAAAAATCCACATATCTATGTATCATATAAGTATAAAATAAAAAATGTCACAAATTATATGTAGTAAGTGTGTTGCTTAAAAAACAATTCAAAAAAAATTCTCATTTGACATGATTATTGATCTTTGTATTAATATGATGCTAATAATAAAAAAATCACCAATAGATATATGTTGATAGATAAATTGTATTTTTTTTATATTAGTATGATTATTGAATTATGATCATTTAACTTTATTAATTGAGGTTCAAATAGCCTTAAAGTAAAGAATAATATTACATATGCAAATATCATTTTTTATAAATAGATAATCTCTTCCTATATGCTTCTATAAGATTAAAATAAATAAAAAAAGAATCAAATGACTATGGTAAAGGTAAAATAGCTATTATATTTATTTTGTGTGAAAAAAAAATAGAAAGCACTTCAAATACTTAAGCTTCTTTTCTAATGAAATCAGTAAATAGAAAAAGTAACAAATTATAATTAAAAGAATCATAGGAAATATATATATATATATATATATATATATATATATTAATAAACTATGTAAGATCAAATGTAACAAGCTCATAATTTTTAAAATTAAAATAAATAAATAAATCTAAAAGTTAGATTAAAAAATAGCTCAAGTAAAAAAGTTAAAACTAAAATCTTCAAATAAAAGTACTCTTTACTTAATAAAGTTTGTGTTTGTTTAAATATATTTTGTACAAAAAAAAAACAAATAGATATGTATTACTCAATAAATGGTGTTTTAGTACATTAGATGGAAAATTGCTATGTAGATTATTTTGCAAAGACACAAATTTATTTTTAAATATATTAATATTTTATTAATACATTGTCATATTTTTGTTGCTTTCATTTCAAAATTTCTATTATAATTAGATATATATCTATATCTATATATATATATATATTATAATATTTTAAAATCTAAAACATGATTAAAATTTTATTAAAATATTGCAACTAAAACTTATTATCGTAGTAATTGTAAAAATTTAAACTACTTAGTATTTTTTATCAGATTTCAAATCAAAATTACTACAAGTTTTGTAGAAAATATTTAAGAAATTGTTATCTACATATTAAAAAAATTAAAAAATTAACATTTTAGTTTTAAAAAAATATTTAAAATATTCTTTATTTTGCTTTATAAGTAAACAAAAAAATATTAAAAATCGTAGTTTAGAAAATAATTTAGAAAATACTTTAGAAATATCTTAAATAGTAGTTGAAAGCTACCTCTTAAAAAAAATTAGGTAACTAATAATCATTCCGTATAAGCATTATTACATCCTAAAATATTGCTATTAAATTGTGCTTTAATATTTAAAAATAATTTCTAATTTTTATGAATATTTTTTGTTCATTTATATGTATATATCATATCATAGAATATAGTTCTTTTAGTTAAAAATATTCATTTATTTGAATAATAAAATAATATTGATAATTTAAACTAGAAAAGATTGTTCTATTACTTAAGTACACATAATGAAAAAATAAAATTATAAAATCGGTTTTACTTTATTAGATTTAAACAACATAAAATAGATAGAAATAAAAAAATAAATTTTCGTGTAAATGTATATATTTATTTATACATATAATATAAAAAACTATTAAATAAAAAATAAAAAATAATACTTTCATAAAAAAAATTTAAAACTTTATTTTACTTAGTAAAAAAATCTACCAATATTATATTTATATGTCAAATTTCTTTTTTATGATTATTAATTTATTATTTCTTAAATTCAATAATTTTATTAAAAATTTGACTTTACATGTGTTGAGTATATTTTTAAGATATATGAGATTTGATACAATATTATACTATTAGATTATATGCAAGTATTGATATAATTTTATGTAATAATTATTTATTAATAATAAAATTATAATTATATTTTTTACAAACCATAGTAAAATCTCTCTTCTCATAAAAATCTTTGTAGTGCCCTTTGCATATGTAATCTATTCTAAATTGCAAATAGTTATCACATCATTATCCAAGGCATAGACAATTATTGATGTATCTATTAGAAAATCATTAGACTTTTTTTTAAGTATCATTGTATTGCATGGAGCCTTAGATCTTTTATTTATCATATGTTGGAAAATATCATCATCAATTTGTTAACTATTAATGGTTTGTTGTTATCCACCAAGTTCTTGGTACCATGCAATTCTTTCCTAATATTTTGATCTTGTGTTTGTATCAAACTTAGAAGCTTATATTTTTGTGACTTACCTCTTGTCTTTTTTATTTTCATTTTTTTTCAGAATTGAGCATCAATGGACAATATTTACTTCAATAAATAGTTTTAAGAAAAAATCTATATTATATCTATAAAAGGTTATAATTTATCTTAAATTTCTACCATTTTTTTGTTGTTTTTGTCTTTTGCAAAGACTTTGCTAAGTCCTACAAGAAATAAGCTTAATTTTTCAAAAAGATTTTTCTAAAATATTTATATTAGCATACATAGCATACCAAGTTTAATTGTCAATTAGGATTTTAAACTCTCTTGGGATCAAGTATTAGATTCTAAGATTGGAATTTACAAATTTCTTATCCAATTTTGTATTGTAAGTATATTAGATTTTTTTGTACCATATCTTTTAAATACAAAATGATCCTTTTTTTTAATGATTTTATTCATTGATATCAATTCTTCTATTAAAGCCTCCAACATATATATCCAACTTTCAAGGTTATTTGTATTTGGCAAACTTTGAACAAAATTTAAGATAATAACATTGTTTTCAAAAAGAAAGATTTGACAACAACTATATTTGTATTTTTGATAATTTTATATAGTTGAATATATACTAAGAATCTACTAAAGCTTTGGTAGAAACATGTTTTTTTGGATGTAGCCAAGCTTATTGTTGCATCTTGTATATTGCTTTTGCCATGCCTTGGTGTAATATATATTTAATTATTTGATTGACACATTGTGTATTCCTTGGCTTTGTTTGCCAAAGAATTGCTTCTTCTTACTATAGAAACTTATTTATCCATTGATTCTATTCTACACAATTTTGGCAACCAATTTTTTTGTCAAAACGAAAACTATTTTGACACACTATCCTACCACCTAAAATACATACAAAAGGGTTGCTAATAAACAAAAATTACAATGCACAACTGTGGCCATGCCAAAACTATTCCTCTCACAAATTATCTTAAAACCCTTTCTTCCATATATTTTTATTCACTTATTATACATGGCATGTTTCAAACAACTTTTTTTTTTTTTTTTTTTTTTTTTTTTTTAATGTACATCAGAAAATGTATTTCAGTCATTAGAAAATTCTCAAATATTACTACCTAAAATAAATAAAGATTTATATATATATATATATAACACAACAGTACATCATCACAACAAGAAGACCCAATATTTAAAAGCCCAATTTCTCACAGTTCCAAGTAGTCATTAGGAACATGCGCTCTATGACATGTTTTGTGATGTGTTTGTGCTATTTTTTGCATTGAAAACGCTGCTTGAAGCTTGTTACAAGCAGGAAGACTAACTGTGTGAAAGAGTGAGAATGACAGAGCCTGTGCTTTTACTACCAGGAAGATGAAATGAGATGAGATGCTTACAAACTCAAGCTCATCGCACTATAATTGTGTACTTGGTAGGATGCTCAATGATTGTGCAGAGCATGGTGAGCTATGGCGGCACCGCAGCTCGAAAAGCCAATTTCATGGAGCTGCCATGGCCCACTCCTCTTCACTCTTCAGTCTGGAGTTTCGCTTCCCGTCTCCTTCGCTTGGTCTCTTCCTTTCTGATACTGGGTCAATCTCAAAGGTGAGCTTTGAAACTCGTAGCAGTTTGTGATTCCACAGGAGACAGTAGAAATAGCTTGAAGGGCAGCGAGAGAGTCTCCGCGTTCGGGGAGGGGAGAGAGAGAGAGAGAGAGAGAGAGAGAGAGTTGAGTTCGGATTTGCAAGAGACCATGTCCAAGCGGAACGACTCAGGCTGTTGATTGTCCGCTGGTAGTAAAGGATTTTGGCAGGAAACTCTTGACAGCAGCGCAGACCATCGAGGGGCCACGGGGGAAAATTTCTCGAAGTTCTTTGGATTGGAGACTTTGTGAGGTTAATTGAATAGGTAGACTTTTATCACAGGAATTTATTTGTTGGGTTATTCCGCAGATTGATGCTTCACCCTATGGCCCTGTGATTTCTTTGAGGAGAGCAGTGGGTTGTCCACTTTGTTTATCTGCATGTGGGTTGGGTCGTTTCTGCTGCTGCAACCTACTTTTTGGTTTGACCCATTGAAGTAGCAATACGTCAAAGGGGTGTTTGTCCAAACACGAGTTTGTTTGGTTGCGAGTGTTACTGATTCTTAGCCCTCGATGTCAATTTTGGCTTTGTGCGCTGGTTCTTGTTTGGGGTCTTGAGCGATTCAATTGCTTTACCTTCGCTCTTCAGAAAGGTTTCTGGTCCATTCCGAGTTGTTTGTACTTAGGTGATGAATGTAAAGATTGTGATCATGATGAATTCAGCTTAAAACTACACCAAAGCTTCAAAAAGGCAGAAGCAGTGAGTGTATGTTAAAGATGTCAAACTTTGGACTCGTTTAGCAACTTAGTATAACCTGACCAAGCAAAGCCACAAACCCAGCGTCACTTTGTATTAACTGCCGCGAAAACATTCGCTCGTGTTTGGACAGAGCCTTGCCCAAGCTGTTAGTATTTTACACCACAAGAGTTGGCCTTTTGATGCGTGAGTATGAATTCGGGGCGTTTGATGCTGAAAGCTCCTCCACCTAGTGAGGTGGAAGCTGCCACCACCATCCAAGCCCACTGGCGGGGGTTTATGGTGCGGCGAACGCGCCCTCTGGAGAAGCTGCAAATCATCTACGAAGTTCGGCAAGGCCTGAAGGACCACATGCGAGTGTTGGCAGAGCCTGCGCAATACGAGTCGCTGTGTTCAGATCCCAAGCAGCGCTTGAGATGGAGCGAGTGTGCTATGGCGCTACTGCTGCGCCTTGATTCTGTTCAGGGTGCCCATGCTGATGTGCGGGACATCAGGAAACTCGTCACCAAGGAAGTGATTGCGTTTCAAGAGATTATTGATTCCACTTCCAAGGACGCTTCCAGTGGTAAGCAAATCAAGAGTCGGGATGCAAGAGTTCCTTTCCAGAACTTATACTTCACCTTACAGCAAGAGGGTTGGATTTTTGTGTCTGCCAACCATCTGTTTAACCAGCAATAGAATTCTCATTTCTTAAAGGACATGGTCTGATCCTTTTCTTCGAAACCAATCCTTGACTGTAAATCATGTTATTCCACTTTCCACGAATTGCGTTTGTAGCTCTCAGTCCAGCTGCACTATGTCCATCCACAGATATTGTGAAGTTTACAAACGTGGTTAATTCCGATAGGAGGTCTTCTCGTTGAATTTGTGTAAGTGGGCTCATGAGTGGAGTGTGGAGTCGTTCAGATTAATGCACCTATTGAGGTGTTTTGAGTATGCGATGTGAATGCAACTACTCGCAGTATGGTTTATGGTTCAGAGACACTGACAGTGTCAAAATGCAGATGTGATCAGAAGGGCATTAAAATCAACACTCGCCATGTATTTAGCTTGACTTTAAACCAGATTGGTTCCACTCATCTCCACCCATTCACTTTCTCGGCGATAATGACAACAAATGATTTCCCTAACTCGGAGGTCCAGAAGGTACCTCCTTTCTTGCTGCTGGAAGTACCCAAGTTGCTATCAAATACGTATCACTTGTACATACTGCACAGATGATGAAGAATAAGAGCAGCAAGCTTTATAAATCAATTAGATCTCCCTCGTGAAAAGCTATAAACTCCATCGCCAGAATCATTATGTATTTTCCCAAGTAGTTTTGTATGCCATACTTTTAGCCAGAGGATTGGTATGCACATCATTGTTTATAAATTGACATCGCTATTGTGAATCCTCGCAGACGCCATCAGAACATCTGAAGTCACTAATTGCAAAACGTGCAGAAGTGTAGTGGGCATTGTGTATTCACGGCAAGTCTTGAATCTATGGCTTCCAAGGTTCCTTTCTGCACTGAACAAGCGAATTATGCTAACCCCAACTTAATTATAGGGTTTTTTAAGTGTGCAGCTTGAATAGATCAACGTCATTCTCCTCATTGTAGTGCAACTCTGTAACGGTTAAAATATAAGCTGCATTTGATTGTTATCTATGCTAGATAACCGCAGAATTGCACGAATATTGTTCTGGCATTAAAGACGTGTAACTTAACAGAAGAAGGCATACGACTATATAGATTCATGCGAATGATGCTACAGGCATTTTCCTCCCTTGGGGGTCAGATTTGGCGCAGAGAAGAATGTGAATACATTCTAGAACAGATTCGAACCATATGGGTGGTGGATTGGCTATTGTGGAAGTGTAGTCGGTTGCTGTGAGCCATAGTAATTTTGCACAGGAGCTGCGACGTGTAATCATGGTTTCTGAGCTTTGTAGGAGATGTTTCGTGCACAGGCTGATGAAGCTGGGGGTGTGCATAGGTGAACTCCTCATAAAGTGTCAAACTCCTAATTACAGTAGAAGGGTAGAGGTTGAAATATCCTTCAAAAGTGTTCTACCAGGTCTAGAATATTACGTTAGCTCTTACATAGAGAGTTATGCAATGCTAAGCCTTGGCTTAGCCGTGGGCTGCACTTATCTAGTTTGGACTGTTGCAAGTTCGAGAGCAAAAGATAAGGCATTTGAGTTACCTGCCGCTGAGAGGGCTTTTTGGTAGATTGCAGCAGTATTCAAAAATAAATCCGTCAAATAGGATGTCGACTACCAAAACATTGATGCCAAACACCTCATAGCTTATCCGGAACATCTGAATTGCAAAGGTTTAATTACTGACGCCATTTCTTCAACCCTCAAGAAAATCCTAAACTCAGCAACAATCCCTGCACACGAGCTTCACAAAATTCTTCGATGAACGACAACCCTATAACTAAAAACTCGAAACAACCACCATGCTCGAGCACCACGCAAATCTGAGCTGCAATCTCGTAGGTGCCAATGCGGCCGGCGTCCCTCACCACTAATGCGGCCCGTGACTTCGCAAGAAACAAACGAGTTCCTGAGATTGCCTGTAAATTAGGAAAGTTGGGGTGCAGAAGGTTGGCGTAGTAGAACCTTTATAAGTGTCTCATTGGGGTATAATGTGTAGGGTCGTGGTGTGTATTTGGGAAGTCAAGGTTTAAGCTGCGCAATGGTGTTCCTCGGTGGTGCCTCGCAGGAGCCTGATCAAGCTCAAAGTATACATTTCTGAAACCGTAACCGCAAATTTGAATACATGTGTGTAAGCTAATCGATTTTCAATGGTGTTGGTGATGGAAAAGCGAGCTTTGCGAGCTGTTTGATAAGTGAAACTGATTTCAAGATGGTGTGCTCGATGACGTTGGCGATGAAGTAAACATCACCAGCTACAAATTGGTTTAAGAGCTGCTCACTACACACAAGGTTTTCAGAATCCTAGCTCGGAGAGAGTGAGCATTGGTGAGCTATTCTTCATACAGGTTGATTGAATAAGTGGGAATCTCTTGCCATTCTCTACGAAGGGATTCACTTGCAGAACCGCTCGGAAAAAATCTAAATACAAGTCTGTTCTTCTTGTGACATGGAAGGCTCTAAAACAGACGCTACGAACAAGCTGGGGAGCACCATTTTGAATGCTTGGAGACGACTCTTGTTTGTTGGGTCCTTCCGGTGCCTGAGGATAATGAAAGTATGGCGATGAGCTTCGCCATAGCTTTGCCACAACCCACCGCTAAATCACTCGTTGCAAAAGAATATACAAGTATCAAATATGAGAGCAGAATGACAAAGACAAAGAAGGGCCAAGAGGTACACAAGGATGCTTGCTAAGACTTGGCAACATACTCAAATTGTAGATGTTTTCAAAATTTTGTCAAGCTCATAGTTGTAAGGGTTGATGTTGGAATCTTGACATTAGAGATTGCTAGATTATCACAAAATTAGAGCTATTTCTACAATAATTTAGAGGCTATTCTAATTTGTCACAATTTGTATTTTTAAAAACATGGTTAAACGTATATGTTTTTTTTTAAGCTTTTTAGAACTTATTAATCTTAGAACTTATTAATTTTAGAACTTTTTAATCTTGAATATTCAATTGGTAGTGACATTAAGATTCTTGATATGTTTTTTATTCTTTTTATTCTTTTTGATTTATTTTAATTTTTAATTAATTTTTGTTATTTTCATCTTTTGTATAAAAAATATATATATACATAAAGGTGTAAATTCATTTCATAAATAAAATCCCTATAATTTTTGAGTATTCCAATTTTTATTCTTTATTTTTTTATTTTTTTAGTGATATATATATATATATATATATATATATATATATATGAACCATTATATATGTCAATTTATAGTTTTGTTACTTCCATTAGGGTTTTTTTTTTCATTTTTATTCTTATTTTGATACTAATGTATAATATTATATAGGAAAAAAAAAACATTAATATAAAACGAAGTTTATTGAGGATTTGGTGAATTAGATAGATTATAATGTGAGTTCAACTGTTTAAGAATAGCATCTTTAAGGCCAAGTTGCTGATTGTTTGAAGTGTTTCATTCTGGTAAATATTTTGTTATTAAAAATAAAAAGTAACTTATTTGTAAGATGTACATTTAGGATTTTAAAAAAATAAAACAAAATAGAGACAACATCTTTGTTTAGAAGCATTTTTACTTTTATAATTAGGATGATGTATTTTTCTTTAATAGTGGTACTATGTGAAAGAACCAACAAAGACATATTTGTGGAAAGAGCTTTAAATTAGTGTGGAGATTGAAACTATGTATATATATATATATATATATAATTATTATTATTAATTTATTTATAATTATTATTATTAAATTTTTTTTCAAAAAACCATTAGGTGACTAGCCCCTCTTATTATTGCATGAACAATCTTTATGCTACACATCTAAGCATATACACAATTATGTCCATAAGTATTGTGGATATATACTAAAGAAAAAAAAAATTTAATAATTAATAAATATATATATACACATATATTCATATATATATATATATATAGAGAGAGAGAGAGAGAGAGATATATATATATATATATATATATATATATATATATTTAAAATAATACCTTAAATGCATATTGTATTTGATAAAAAAATAAATTTTAATACATGTCTTTTAAATTCCACGATTCTTGGAAAGGAGACAAGGCTCTGAAATATATAATAATAATAATAATAATAATATGAAGATGATATTATTGTGTGTATGCAGAGCTGTGTGGCACAAGAGGGTGTCTATATAATAAAAAAAAATGGTGTCAATTTTAAAATTCTATTTTTTTATGGTAAGTTGGAAATTTCAAGAATGTGGAAATGCATAAGTGTAATAAATACTAAAAGATCTATAAACATTACACATTATTTTCTTAATTAATAAATAAATTATATGTAATTTATATGTTTAACTTAAAGTTGAAAGAATTTTATGAGAAAGTAGGTGAAATTAAATTAAATGGACAATAAAAAAATATTTATAATATTTTAATTCATAAAATAGAAAAGATAGAAAGAAATAAAGGTGGTTGGAAGTTATTCTTATTAAAACTTATATTAAAAACATGTATTATAATTAATTGATTAGATAGAAGATACAATTTAGTTGGATGTAGTTTTGGAATTTGAAATGGTTTTTCTATTTTATTGAAAGTAGATAGGTGTATGTAGGGAACTTTATGTTATGAGGTTAAATTGTTATTGTAATGTTTTTGGAGCATGTTTACTTCTTTTTAAAAGATTATTTTGATTGTGTATAAAAGTTTATAAGATAGATTTCTTCAAATAAGCGATTTAAGATTTAGGAACATAAATAAAGATTAATAAGTTTTACATTAAAGCTGTAGATTAAAATAATGTTATTAAAATCTATAAAGACATTAAGTATTGATTTCAAAATTAGCTAAGATTTCTTTGCTACACATTCAAGATTTAGTCTTAGAATTATGTATTTAATGTGTAGCAAATAAAATTTTATAGTTTGTAGAACAACATAGATATAAATGTGTTCAATAAATAATCTTAAAATGCAACATAAATCTAATTTGTAGTTTTTTTTTAAATAAAAAGAAGGTAAAATTGAATTTTTTTTTTATTAAATCATCATGGCATATTGTTCGAAATTAATCAAGTTAAATATAAACCAATGTGCAAACTAATTTAAAAATAAATAAACATGTTACAAAGTTTATTGATTACATAATGACTTGCAAAAATGATAGACTTGAGTTCAAATTTTTATTAAGTGAGTTATTCTTACAGTAAAACAAAAGAAAATTATTACTTTAAAATTATAGAAAATCAAATTGGTGCAAAGAAGTTCTCCTCAAATTATATATAAAAATAGACTTTTAGAGAATTATTTTGGAATTTAAAATATTATTGAGATGTAGCCATTGATATGCTTTTTAGGCATTAGCTCAAAAAAATTCAAGACAATGTATCTGTTTCTTTTGATGTTGCAATATATGATGAAGTACAAGGTGATGTTCGACTTTTAAATGATAGGTAGATCTATGCAAATAGAGAAGTGGATTTTGAATCTCATGGATTAGCAAAGCATCTATTACAAAAGTTGGAAGACTTTCATTGCATAGAAATTAAAGAATTAGGTTCTTTGAAATCATCACCACGCATGACAAGTTTTGAAATTATAGAATCTATAAAGAAATAATGTAGATAATTTGAATAATTTTATAAATAAATTTTTTTTGGAATTTTGTATGAAATTAAAAAGATGAATATTGGATATAATGAATTTTAACAAAGAAATGATAATTTTAACTAATTTATGCTATTCTAACTTAATAACATATTATTTTTTTAATAAAAGATATTTCCAATAAATCTTGTGAATATTTTAAAGTAATAGTAAAACACAATTATATTTATTTGGAAATAGAATTGATGCAAACAAATTTAAGTGACACATTGTCAAAAAAAATAAAAAATAAAAAACAAACAAACAAACAAACAAACAAACAACAACAAGTATGTTGTGATTTTCTTATTGATATTATGTATTAAATTACAAAAGAGATGTGTTACTTGCATGGCATGCATATTGGATAATATTATCAAAAAAAAATACAAATAAGCTTGTTTGACATACTATTGTAAGAGTGATTAATTTTAGAAGATTAAAGTTCAAAGCAATCTAAAAATTGTATATGAGGTATATTTTTTTTCTAACAATAAAAATATTAAAATTATTAAATATCTCAATTTTCCTTCCTTATTTTTTATTTTCTCTTGTAAATTTTAAAGAAAAAGTGAACCTTTACACATGTCGTTTTCTGATTTTGATTACTTACACTAAGATTATGTATATTTTTAGTTTCTTTGTTTCATGTTTTGATATTAACATACAATATGTATCTACTATGTAGAAATCAATGTGAATAGATGTTGATTATAAATATATATATATATATATATATGGCTTGACAGTTTGATATGTATATTAAGAAAGGTAATAAAAGAAAAAAAAAGCATGTGTAAAACTATTTGTGATGGTATAAGAGAAGTATTATATAGTTTTTATCAAAGAATAATAAGGTTTTTAAATTACTAGGAGAATAAGATTTAAAGCAAAATTAACGTTCCAAATGAAAATTCCAGTCTGGTCTCCTCATATATCCTTATCAATAAGAATGAAGAATTATTAAAGCATCTGAAATCTTAACATCCAATAATCATGTTGAATACCATCTACTAATTACATATAAGTTTTATATCTATTATTAAATATTTAGCAATATGTTTTAGTAAAACAATGTTGTATTTGGTAGGGTGTTCATTATCTGTTTATTCAAACCACATCAAAAATAATAAATTAATATATATATATATATATAGAAAAAAAAAAGTGAACTATGAAAGAATTATAAACAATTTAAAACGTTTTATTATTTACATGTTTTTCTTTTACAATAATTTTATTCTTGAACAGAAAATAACATTCAATCATAGCATCATAAAATGTTTAAGTTATGTAAATGGTAATGAACTATGCTGCAAATATTCCATCCCTGTATGAAATGTTGCTTTTTAAATATCTTATTTTTGATAAATAGTGAAAAAAAAATATGAATGACTTTGGTATAATATAAGCTTCATTTCAAAGTGATAATAAATATTTTTTAATATATATATATATATATATATATATATATATATATATATATATTCAAGAAATGCATTTTCAAGTCAAAACAATTGCATGACATACTACATAATCTACTGATTTCTCAAGTATTTATTTTTATGGAAATACTTGTCTCAAAAGTACCACTTTTTATTTAGATAAATAAAAGAAATATCATTCCTATTTGTTAAGGAGTGCTTCCAAAGGCCTTTATCACTTAATTGATAAAATTTTAAGGTGTATTTTGATAATTATATATCCTTTCATCTTAAATTAAAATAGATTTTATTTTCAACTTAAGTACATATGATGCATACATTCATTTGGAGAAGTTTCAAGTGTGTATGCATATATGGATGTATGTATAAATATATATATATATATATATATATAGGAATGATAATTTATTTTGAAAAAAAAAATCTAGTAAAATGTGTATATAATGTAAAAATAATTATGTAATTCTTGAAACTTTAATTTTAAAAAAAATTAAATGTACATTTTTTAGATATTAAATTGTAAAATTTTATAAAGATGATAGTAAATTTAAAGCAGTAAATAATTTTACAATGTCAATGTGGAAAGTAAATTAAATAAAGTAAATTCAAAGACAACAATTTCTACAAGCACAATGTGAATTATATTTTTAATCCCTAAAATGCTTATAGTTTGAAAGTTTTTATGTTAAAAACATTTATACATTCTTAATATTAATATGGATAGTTATTAAATTATTAGAAAAAATATGAGAATCAAATACACCTTTCCCACTCTATTCTAAACTCATGATTTTTCTTTTTCATCAAACTTTCGTTTGATCTATGATATGTAAACTATATTTCACACTATTCCATATATTTGTCATGAAAATTTTCTAATTAGTCATTTTTTTCTCATCACAATTTTACTTAAAATGTTCCTAACTTTTTTTCCTGATGTGGCTTTCATAACATCTATTTTAGAGCAAAGAAAATATACACAAAAAAACCAAAAATAAATAATAAATTCTTATTTCTGAAGGTAACACATAATTTTAGCTCAAACAGTCCCTCCAGTTTATTTGTTTATTCCTCTTCATAAAATCCAAGCTTGGACTTGTCAATAGATTAAAACTCAGAGTTTCATATATTCCAAACATATTGTTCTTATTTAGGGTTCATTGATAAGTTCGTCCTTCCAGTATTTCTGGCGCACAGATTTCTATTAGTAATCAGTGCTGGATTCGGGTTGTACTTCTTCCTTTGAAGATGCTTCAATATTTTAGATGATGTGTAATATGAACATCTTTGTGTCGTCTAGAAAAATTTGATTCTGTCTATCTTGATGCTCCACATACTACACGACCGTAGTGAGCTCAGATCTTACACAATATCTAAAGCCAGATTCAAAAAATGCTTTAATCTATGGTTTGGATCAGGAGCGTTTTTTCGGATCATCTGCCATCTCTAAATCGACGGTCTTAGGGAATTGAATAGATGAAAATAGTAGCACATTAACTTGTGGGTGAGTTGGCATTGCAGACAACATCAGCCACTGGCAAGATCAGAATTGAAGATACCAGGGATGACCGATCTAGTGACCCGCATGGACTAGTGGAGTCTAGTATCTCCAATCCATTATTGAAGATACTAGAAATGTTCGACAACCAATCTGTTGATTATACTCCGTCAACACCTAGAAGAGATTAGAGCCAACCAACATGACTTACGATGGTGTTTTCGATAAGGTCCTGAAGTGTTTTAGTAGGTGTTGATGCGCATAAAAACAAGCTTGTACACGAACTTGGTACTAGTGACCCCCATGGACTAGTGAGATCTCGATCAACCTGACCAAAACCTGTCAATGTTTGCGAGAAGGCGTCAGCTGAAAGTTGGCGGTTAAGAATTTGAGGCAGTGGAAGATGCTGTGCTGCAACGCCGATGGAACAGAATCTAGCTTTTCTATGATCAGGATGCCGTGCCGGTGATTCTGATCAGGGGTAGCAGGATGGTTATGAGAGGGATGTGATCATCATAGTGGCACGCCTGGCCTCGGTGATTTCTGCAGCTGTGAATGCTGTGTCGACTGAATGCACCTTACTTGAAACTTAGAACAGCTGTCGTCGATTACAGTGTAGGACCGATTACTGGATAGCGTAACGGAAAGAGAAGTGGTTGAAGAATTCCAAGGTCCACTAAAAAGTCATGAATTCGCAGTATTTCCTGATAAAAAAGCATCAACCCCCAGCGAGAGTCACATGGAACACACACGAAGGAAAATTTGCGTTTAAAAATTAGTCAGCGAGACAAACAGAGCACTGTACCTTGCACAGAACACGACCTAAAGTCCAACAGCGGAGCTCGTATAGTTGTTTTCCAACGGTGGAACAGAACCCATGTCCTCAAAATCGCATCCGACCTGTGGCGAGTGACTGCCTGAGCTGCTGCCGAACACGGGAAACATGCCTCAAAACGTATCCCAACCTGGTTCACATGGTTCGACACCGATGGATGAATTAATAGATGACAATCAACATTCATGAATTTGGATGAACGTGTGACGGAGTAGTATCAATTTAGCTCCACCACAGAAACGCCAGTGGAACTCACCGAGCATCCTGAAATCACGGGTTCCGCGAGTCGTTCATGGCAGCACTCGCGATGATTCCACCACCCGTGATGGCGCTTGTTACCGGTGGGCCCGGTCAAGTGTCAGATGGCAACCCGCTCCCCGGTCTGAATGGGGCTGAGCTGGCCAACCATCGTAGGGTCCTCCCCTCCTGTGTTGCATACGACCCCCAGCTGAAAAAGTAAAAGGTTACTGGGGGGGGGGGCTTTCTCTTTTACTCGATTGTGCCCGAGAATCTGCTTGGTCCTTTGAGTGGCACAAGTGAGGTCTGGAATCCTTGGAGATTTAAATAGTGTGGGTCATCTAAGGTGTGGTTCACGAGCATTGTGGGTACAGGAGGGGTTGAAACCGCTTTAAAAGGTGACCACCACCTCCTTTTTTTAAGTTACTTCGGTAAAAGTCTTGAATGTTCCTCCTACTATTTCCAGCTCAAGGGAGCACGCTGTTTACAACGCACGGCTGGTATTCTTGAAGGACGGGAAATAAAATAAACTAAATAAATGATAATAATAATAATAATAATAATAATAACACAAACAAACAAGTGAGTGAAAAATAAAGTGAAAAGATAGGTAGGAGGAGTCACATGGGGTTCACTGAGTGAGGCAAGGTGGCAGCTTTTTCCTTCATCCAACTCATGCTACTAGCCCTGGAGCCTCTGAGATTTTATCAGCTTCCCACTATTCACTCTGAATCCTGTCTGCAACTACGCATTGTGTTTCCAATTTGAGGATTTAGGGTTAAAATTGCAAACTTTGAAGAATATATGTTGACTAAGTGTGTGAATATATGTATGTTTATACATATACGTATATATATATATATATGTATATATACATGGAAAGAGATGAGGCATGCTCTAATCTCTTTGTAAAAAGACCGATCAAATAATCAATACCTTGATTTGAAAAGAGATTTGTGAGTCTCAGTAGACAAACATATCTGTATCTATACCTATATACGTATACATGTACAAATATTTGAATAATCAATGTCAAATACTAGTAGTAAGATGTATGATTGGAACGGTGTAATTTTAGAAAGTATTGCTTTTTTTTAATGTTTTATAATGAAAAACATTGAACATCATTCATGGATGCTACGCTTTGAATACAACACGACAAGTTGTTTACTTTATACGTGTAAGAAAAGAACAAATTTACAGAACAAGGGTATGTTTATCAAACATGTTAATTGCTACCACATAATTCCGATTAGTAGAAAGATAAATCAGATTTACTCCTAATGGAATCAAACATGACCCATTTACATGAATCATTAACCACGATTTGGACGAAGAAACACGTGTTACAAATCGATCACGTGCCATAAAATCGCACATCCATTCTAACGGTTGTCGATAATTCCTATGCAAGATATTATTCATTTAAAATTACGATACGGCGACGATATGTGGCAGCCGTGTAAAGAACCCCGAAAATACTTTAACCCGTATGTATAAGCGAAAACACCATACCATACTAAAAGTTACCTCAAAGTTACCTCTGGATATTATACCGATACTATTTCAGGTTCGGATTTACCCCCCACAGAGGTTCGTCATGCCCGAAGGGAGGCGCGGTGTGAACGTGGTGCGATGCGCGAAGAAGGAGACAATGGCTACACTGGCTGGGGTGGGCGATGGGATTTTTTCCGCCGGGGGATGATTTCAGAGCCTCGCGAAGCTGGATTTTTGCGGGTGTGGTGTGGCATGTGCGATTGCGAAGGAGTTGTTGGAATAGGACCCACGAACGGGAGTTGTTGCTGTTGTTGCAGTGTGGGGCGCAAGTAGATGCGATCGGAATGTCGCCATAGAAAAAACTGCAACGGGAGCGCGTGAGGCGGCCATCGCGAGCCAGCAATTGGCGGAGAGTTATGTGTGTTTTTGGTTGTTGCAAGTGGAGAACGAGGTTGAGACCCGCCCGAGCCTTCGATTCACGCGACTGTGGTGGGAATGTGAGCTGAGAAGGGTGAATTTTCGACGTCGGGGAAGGGGGTGAGAGTGTGGTGAGTCGCGCGTCGTGGTTGGAAGTGGTTGTGGGTGTTTTGAAGATTGATCGGGCGGGGGGTGGGTGGGGTGGGGAGAAGAGGGAGAGACATGGGGGTGAGTGTGGCAGCAGCGATGCTGGAATGCGTATTAGCCTCGGAGCCGTCGTCGCGGATGCTGTACACGACCTCGCAAGTGAGAGTCGCCAACGCCGCGTCTGGATGGAGGTTGGCTTGCTTTCCGATGAGGGATAGGAACAGGGGTAGCGTGGGGCGCTGCGATGGTGGGGCTCGGAAGGGGAGGCGTCAGAGGAGCGTCGTTAGGGGTGCGGAGGTTGAGGAGCAAGGGCCCTCGGGTGTTGGAGAGAAGGACAGAAGTGTGATTTTGGAAGATAGCAAGAAATTCCTGGCAATGCAGAAGGATTTGTTTGACCAGGTGCGGGAATTGTCGTCGAATCCCTCGTGTCACTCGTTGTTGCAAACTTGGTTGTGGAGACGAAGTTTGCGGTGTTAGGGGGAACGGATTCTTGAATCGCCGTGTGGGTCGTGACTGTCCCGGCAAGCTAGTGATTACTACGTCGAAATTCTTGCGTCGATCGAATTCTCTAGCTTTTTTTTGATTTTTTTTGTTTTTTTTGTTATTTTTGTTTTGCCTGTACCAATCTTTCAAGAACCTGGTTTTAGCTGGATTTTTTTTAGGCAATCGGCATCTACATTGCGTCGGTGCGGTTCTGGAGATCGGTTCTCGGAGTTAGATGTGTTCGACAGTGGACATTCAACACTGATTTTGCATCCAATCTGTTGACATCGTGTGAATTTTCAATTCATTAGTCACAACATCGTCTCAATGCGCAATCAGATGCTGGACTATCTTCAAGGCGCTATGTTCTTAGTCTAGTTGCAGATTGACCAATTTCAGCTGCTCTAAACCCAAGAAGGGCAGTTAACATCTAGGAGGGGACACTGGTATTGCTGAGTGGTTAGAATCTTATCACATTGTGCATTGGAATTACAAGTTTCTTGAAAGCGAGTTTGATCGACGTCTGTGTGGAATTGTACTCGCTACAAGCTTTAGGGGTTAGTGGTCTTCAGGCGTACATTGGTATCTTTGGTGCAGTATCTTTTCCTTGATTAGTAGCTCGTGACTATGATAGTTGCGTACTTTCGACTTTTTCACGAATCCAATTGGAGAAAACAAATGGAGCGTGTTGATTTCCCCCAGTGCTGGATTGATTCCATCATTTTTTCTATAACATTGGAGAAATTCTGAATTGACGGAAGCCTGGTGGTTGGAGTTTCTCTAATGTAACGTTGCATGTCATTATACTATCCCCTTATTTATGAGCAGTGTACTGAACATTGTTGCAGATTGAGGAGAGGCAGAGCTTTTTCTCTTCTTCGTCAGACCAGTCTTCAGCTAGTGATGGTACCGAACAATCAAATGTACCTCCAGCTAGCACTTCTCAGCCAACTGAAGAAGCTGCCGATGCTTCCACTAGCACACAGACGGCCCCTTCCTCATCAGGAAGATCTCTAGCAGCCGCATGGCCTTCACCGCCTCCTTCGAAAAGGTCTGGAAGGTCTGGGCGTGCTGTATCTCAGGCATATACACCCCCAATGACCAATAGGCCTGTTGCGCCTCAGAAAGAAAGCACAGATTTCCACAGTGATCATGGTCGTGTGGGTAACAGTGTCAATGTATCGGAGAGGCCCCAACCAGCTAAGACCGAAGCTGCGGGCCCTCTCGAACTTGAAAAACCACCTCCATTGGCTGGACCCAATGTCATGAACATCATCATCGTTGCTGCGGAGTGTGCCCCTTGGTCTAAAACAGGTAAGTTCTGTCTGTATGGATCAAGTAACTGATCTCTCATGTTGTTGAGTTTGTAGAAAACTACAGTCAGTTAAATTTTCATCTTAGGTTGCACTTGAATTAGGGACTATGTGTTCAGAGAGAGTTCTTCTATTTCTTTTCATTGCCCGGTTTCCAAACTGTTTTGTTGGGAAGTTATCACTTTTCTTCACTTTTCTGTTGATTTGTTTTATTATTATTATTATTATTATTATTATTATTTTATTTTATTTTGTTTTTTGTCTGTTTCTTTTGGACAGACGAGTACACCGGTTCAAGCTTCATGAATGAGTATGCTTTATACTTCACTTTTTGATCTTCTGAATATTCATTGATCTAGTTTTTGTTTTTATTTTGAAGGGGGTCTGGGAGATGTTGTGGGTGCACTTCCTAAGGCGTTAGCTCGGCGAGGTCATCGTGTGATGGTATTCTATTGAATTTATTTCTTTTTGAACTTTTCTCTGTGAAGTTGAAGTCATTGGTTGCAGCTTACTTGGAATTTAGAACGAACTTTGCTCTGTATCTAGTTCTCAGGAATTCCATACAGTGAGAATGCAAATTTTGACTTGTTATCTGTCCAAACGTCAAATGTTTATCGTTTTTCAAATCAATGTGGAATATACATCCTCTCTTTACTAATGCTATGCGCCCTGCGCTTAGGTTGTGGCACCTCGATATAGTAATTATGCCGAGGCATGGGAAACAGGGATACGAAGGATTTACAATGTGTCTGGACAGGTAACTCATCATCTTTCTGGTGGATTTTTTGTGGCTCTATTAGAATGGCTCGGGTCTTGAGCTTGAATGAATCCATATTACCTATACGTGTAACAAACTAGAATTTTATCATTTTTTAAGTGAGTATTTCGGAAATCCTTTAAAAGTTGCTATCCGTTTCAAATATTGTGTATCACGTAGGAGGTTGTGTCTTAAAAGACTTATGTGGTGGGTTTTTTGAAGGATATGGAGGTTGGATACTTTCATTCTTTCCTGGATGGTGTTGATTTTGTTTTTATCGACAACCCTATTTTCCATGCATATGCCAACAATATTTATGGTGGATCACGAGAGGTGAGGATACATCAAACACCTGAGCTGGGTTGCTGGCAAATAGAATCTTAAATAGGGTGCCTTTTTGTGTGTTGATGAGTCAGCAATATCAGAACTTAATCAGCCCTGGATTTCGATTCGGTTTTGCTTTGTCTTTTTCTCAAACTCTAATGCCTCCTCATAACGTATTACTGGCTAAGAGGTTTATGACAAAGTGAGAAATATTCCGATTCAATTGCAGGATGTGCTGAATCGTATGATCCTACTCAGCAAAGCTGCTGTCGAGGTTGGTGTTTGAATTCAACTTTTAATTTTGGTTTTGATTTATTTTTGTTTTTATTTTTTGTGTTTGTTTGAATGTGTATGCTTGTCTATGTGTGTGTGTGAATGTTTATTGTTTTATTATTTTATTATTTTCGCCTAAATGTTTAAGGATTACTAAAAAGAACCAAAAATCTTATACTCTGACCACCTGCTGTATCTGATATGTATTAGTTTGTGCTTTCAAACACTTTTGAATACTAGTTTTCTATTGATCTAAAGTTGAGACTTAAAGAGTTCCCAACAAGTGAGTAATGCATGCATAAACGTGTTTTCGCAGATTCCATGGCATGTCCCTTGCGGTGGCGTGTGCTACGGTGATGGAAATTTAGTATTTATTGCCAATGATTGGCACACAGCGTTGGTGCCGGTTTATCTGCAGGCGTATTATCGAGACAATGGTTACATGGAATATACTCGATCTGTGCTCGTCATTCACAACATGGCTCATCAGGTAGTATTTTAAGTAACATAGTAAATTGTACTGTTTAAGTCAATGGTTATCTGAATCGGTGGACTGAGATTTTCCTCTATGTAGGGCCGTGGACCACTAAAAGATTACGGAAAATTGGGCCTACCCGACCATTACATAAACAAGTTTCGACTTTATGATCCACAAGGAGGAGAACATAACAACGTCTTCATGGCAGGCCTCATTACGGCACACCGCATTGTAACTGTAAGCCATGGCTATGCATGGGAAGTACAAACACAGGAGGGAGGCTGGGGATTAGACGGAGTCATTAGGGACCACAACTGGAAGTTAAGAGGTGTAGTGAATGGTATCGATGACAAAGAGTGGAATCCAGAGCTGGATGTGCATCTTCAGAGTGATGGCTACACCAATTATAACAGCGCGACTTTAGACACTGGCAAAGCTGCATGCAAGGCCGCCCTGCAAAGAGAGTTAGGTTTGCCAGAGCGAAGTGATGTGCCATTGCTCGGATTCATAGGGCGGCTTGATTCCCAGAAAGGAATAGATATATTAGCCCAGGCCATGCCATGGCTGATGTCCCAAGACATACAATTGGTAATGCTCGGCACTGGCCGCAAAGATTACGAAGACATGTTGCAGCACTTTGAGAGTGCACACCGAGATAAAGTGCGTGGGTGGGTAGGTTTCTCTGTAAAGACAGCCCATCGGATTACTGCCGGTGTTGATATTCTATTAATGCCCTCCAGGTTCGAGCCATGTGGACTGAATCAGCTGTACGCAATGCGTTACGGTACGGTACCAGTTGTCCATGCTGTTGGTGGACTGAAGGACACGGTGCAGTCGTTTAATCCCTTCAACGAAACGGGACTTGGATGGACCTTCGAGACTCTAAATGCGGATGCATTTATTCATGCCCTTGGAAATGCCATGTGGACCTACCACGATTTCAAGACCAGTTGGAGAGGCATTCAACAACGAGGCATGTCCCAGGACTTGAGCTGGGACCACGCAGCTCAGCAATATGAGGAAGTCCTTCTTGCAGCTAAGTACACTTGGTAACCAACGTCTTGCATCATCTCTGCATTGTTAATCCCAGCATCAATTCTTATGAATTTCCTCTATATAGTCCCTGGCAACCTTCTTCCTCGCACCAGATCTCAATCAATTTTGGACCTGTGAAATTGTACTTGCAAATATTGATGATCTAGTTCTGAATTTCCACCTCAATACCGAATCAGTTTTTGAGATGGTTTTCAATCCGTGTAGAGTGGTGGATAGACTTTGTAATTCTTTCTGCTTTAGAGGTGCCTATGCATCTACCAGCGTCTACCACAGACGGCTCCTTCGTGCATGAAACTACCCTTTTTGGTTCTGCAGCATCCTTGAGCTGCATTTCTGAAGGTGGGTACTTCGCTTAAGTCCGTTACTGGGAAGGATCAAATTGAGCTCACGACACTGTACTGTAGTATGATAACGATGTGCTACTGATTGAAATTAGTAGAAGGATATACTACTTCAGAATGGCCCGAGGAGGTGGCATTTAGGCTTCTTGTTATTACACACGTCTGAAAGTGCATTCTTTTAACTTGTAATGCGATCTTTCAACTTTTTCGCAGCATCTTGGTCTTGCTTCCCTCAGGTTGATTGTTTCATGGTTTTCCGTTTGTCATTTCAAATGATTCCAAACCCTGGATATCTGAGTTTGAATAGTATATGAATGCCACTCTTTCTTAGTGCGATTCTTTGTTTTTCAATGGTTTTCCTGCAAATTTTGGCTTGTACCCAGTAGTAGATTCTATCTTAACATTGCTTTATTGATGTAAAATTGCATTTGTGATTTCTAAAATTAGTGCTTAACGCAAAGTTATCATGCTGTTCACATGGTATTCAGGTAGAGTAACTTGATTGGTTGGCCTTCTATTATTTTTCACAAATTGTAGTTTAGTTGTAAGATTGAGATGACAACACCGAAACTGCAGTCAATGTAGGAGAATGAGCATGCTTTTGTTTCTACGAGCTTTTCTGCAACAGTTGGCGTTATCCGGATCAGGCTAAGTAGTTATGGTATATCTCATCTTTTAGATTTCCAGTTAAAATTGTTTGAGTCTCTTGTTCTGGAACTTACTTCCGCACATTAACAAGAATGTCAGAATTATTATGCAATTTAATTTTCAAATATTTGCTCGTAAAACTTGTATTTTTAATTTAAATTGAGTTGTTCTTCTTAGAAAAAGTTGAATATCTATTTTGTTTTCATCCTATTAACAAATATTGCATCAATATTTATTTTGCTTTTTAGTTTCTTGAGTTATGTTGCAATCATAGACAATGATATCGTACACCATTGATTGAAAAATCAGTTTTTTGCACTAAGTGTTTACTAAAACGGAAATTGTAGTTAGTAATTATTTTTCAAGTGAGAAAGCTTCTAATTTTTCACAAAATTGTATTTCTATCATCTTTTGTTATCTAATAAAAATTTAAGTAGAATGTTATACATTATGTAAACTCTATTATAAATTGATTTACAAGATTTTTATGATTGAAAAATAATCTCACAGATAGAATACATGAATAAATATATTTTCCAAATCCAAAAACGGCATGCACCTTTATGAAGTACCTTAATTTACACACAAACAAAACAACCATTTTCACAAAGATTTGAAAATGATGATATGGGTAATGTAAAGTAGACCAATGCTTTTACTAAATAAACCCACCCTTGATGAAGAATATGGTAATCATGATGAATGTGGTTGGTTTTTATTGGTTGCAGATCCAGTAGTGGAGAAATGAATCTAGAGGTCATTTATTTTTTTCATGATGGTTTGGATAGTTGGGTCAATTTAGCAAAAACTTAGGTGAGTTTAACATTCCCCTATTAATAATACATCGGAAATACAAAAAAGCATAAACCAATTGGTCATCAAGACGTAGCAAGTGGAACCAAATATGACAAACACATAAATTGCAACCCAGAATTGACAAGGCAAACCCTAAATGCATCATGGTTCATGGGTAATTGGTCAACCAACAACGAGGCAGAATCGTGAGATGAATCCCATGCGTAGTGTGAATGGGTCGAACCCTAGGTCTGGTCTTCGTTTTACGGGCGAAGGCCAAAGACTTCCTCTCTCCATGCTCACTCACAACCCGGAGTCCGATTAGGGTTTCAGGGTTTCTTCCATGAATGAGAAAATGATGCACGGAGCTATGGAGCGGACAGGATAGGATTTGGGTCATGTTTTTTTTCATCTGAAGTTGTTGTTGTTGTTGTTGTTGCAGCGGTAGCTCGGTGTGGCGGTGTCGAAGTTTACAGTGGAATGGGGCAGAAAAGCAAGCCCAATCTGCCACCGGCGAAGGGAAAGCCTGCGCCGAAGGAGAAAGAGCAGGTTGTGGAACCGACAGGGCCAACTGTGGAGGATCTGTTTGCGACTTTGGACAAGGCCGTGAAGGCCGATGATTTCAGGAACATTGTGAAAGTGTCGGACCAGATTCTGGCGAAGGAGCCTAATTGTGTGGAGGCGAAACATTGCAAGGTGGTCGCTCTGATTCAGGAAAATGAGATTTCGCAAGCCCTGCAGGTGATCGAGTCGACCAGAATTGCTGGTCTGGACCTTACCTTCCAGAAGGCGTATTGCTTGTACCGGATTGGGAGGCTGCCTGCGGCTTTGATAGCTCTCAAGGGGTTAGAGAGGAACGTGAACGTTTTACAGTTGGAAGCTCAAATTCTGTACAGGAACGGAGATTGGGAAGAATGCATCAGTAGCTATGAGACTTTGTTCAAACAACACAAAGTGGTTGCGAACGATCTCAAGACCAACATTGTGGCTGCTTACGTTGTGGGAGGACGGGCAGCCGAGGTTCCATCTCTTATGGAAACCCTCAAAGTTCATCCTCGCTCTGGATTTGAGATTGCTCACAATGCTGCCTGCGCACTTGTCGAGAAGGGAGAGTTCGCAAAAGCTGAGGAGCTTCTTATGATGGCTCATCGTATAGGACAGGAGGCTTTGATAGAGGAGGATGTACCAGAAGAGGATATTGAAGATGATCTTGCTCCCATCTCTGTGCAGCTTGCTTATGTGCAACAGATGCTAGGCCGCTTTGAGGAGGCAATAGGGAGCTACAATGCGATATTGAAGCGGAAGCCTGCGGATGCTCCGTCTCTTGCAGTCGCTACTAACAATTTGATAGCTCTCAAAGGTTCCCGGGATCTTTTCGATTCTTTGAAGAAAACGGAGAAGCTGTTGGAGAAGAAAGATGCAAGCCAGAAGCTTCAACTTGCTGAAAATTTGGAGAATAGGCTCACCATGCGTCAAAAAGAAGCCCTTTGCTTCAATCGGTGCTTGTTGCTATTGCATTCGAATAAGCTAGATCAAGCACGGGAATTTACCTCATCATTGTCGAAGACATTTCCAGATAACCCTATTCCAGCTATATTATCTGCTTCTTTGCTTTGGAAGGAAAACAAAGCTCAGAAAGCAGATGAGTTGTTGGCAGATTTTGCCGAAAAGCACGAAGATGTCGGAAAAGATGTCCACTTTGTTCGAGCTCAAGCTGCTGCAGCAGCTGGAAACTATTTGCTAGCTGCAAAATGTTTGGAGCAGATTACGTCTGCACGGAATAAACCTGGTATGATAGCTACTTTAGTTGCCTTGAAAAGTAAGGGAGGAATAGTGAAGGAAGCAGAGACAGTGTTGGATGAAGCAATTCAGTATTGGGACTCCTATATGGGTGATGAAGACCAGACTTCCGTTTTGGAAAGTATCCTTCAAGAGGCTGCAGCATTCAAACTAAAGCACAACAAAATGGAAGCAGCGGCTAAGGTCTATGAACGACTTATGAAAAGTTCATCTCCTGTGGTCAAATCCGAAGCATTGCACGGGCTAGTGGCAAGCTACGCTTACACTAACCCTGACAAGGCTGCTGAGTACGAGAAACAGTTACCACCCTTGAGGGGTGTATCAGGTTTGGATGTGGAAGCGTTGGAGAAGGTGCCTCCTTGGTTACTCAATGTCAAGAGAGGGCGTGCAGCGGAAGAAGCTGGAGAGAAGAAAGAGCATAGGGCTGAGAATGACAAGCCTAAGAAGAAGCGCAAGAGGAAACCTTTGTATCCCAAGGGCTTTGATCCTGCAAACCCAGGACCTCCGCCCGATCCTGAAAGATGGTTACCGAGGAAGGAGAGGTCGTCTTATCGACCGAAGAAAGGTAAAAGAAACCAGGCTCCAATTAGGGGTTCTCAAGGATCAGTTGCTAGAGAGAAGTCTGGTGATATGAGTGCTGCTGCTTCAAATGGACCTGGCCCAGACTCAGGTAAGTCTGTAGGTGGGAAGGCTAGTGCACCTGAGATCCCGAAACCCACTCCTCCAGCGCACAGAGGAAAGAAAAAAGGCCGCCATTAGTAGAACACCAGTGTAGCTTTTAATTCAGAATTGTTTTCCCTTTTCAGCTGTATATGGTAACATCCAGCATCAGCCTACATCGATGCCAACCTACCTTTTTGTACTCGTTTTGGGAACCTTACGATTCCCAGGATTTGAATTAGCCTTGTGTTCGATAACATGTATGGAGTAGGCGTGGCTACTACTGTTAAGACTTAGTCATCTTAGCTGAGGTCTGAGTCGTGAGGCACGAATTTTGTAGTCGAGGTCAGTGGTGTTTTTGTTGTCACATTATTTTAAAAATTGTTTTAGTTGCTCCGACGCATCCAAGTTGATGAGGTGGTATTTATGTTAATTGTGAATTCTGGTTGCTCAAAATTTACATCGCCAAAGGTTAATTCTTTGCCATATAATGCATTTGACATCATTTGGCAATGACATTAAATGATTGATAAGTTCCTTTCTTTGATGCAATGCATGAGAAGTTATATCTCATGGGTACTCACGGGTCTCTTGTCAATTCAACGGTTGATAAGTTTGAAAGGTTCCTGTCAACATTTCTCCAGGTGAATTTTCAGAGATTGAGAGGATGTCTAAAACAATGGTTGCAGACACAGTTTGACAATTCTAGTGCTGCAGTAAATATACTAAACTAACCTGCATTGGTACAAACCTTGCTCCGATATTCGATTGATCTCACAAAGTCAATATATTCCAAACAAGTGAATGAATCGTCTCATTTTAAAGCATTGGATAGCCCAACTTTCTAATGATTTTAACAGTGTAGGGTTGGACTATGATTCATCAGATAGATGTAGAATTTTAACGCTCAATTTAAACATTTCCACTGTTATAAGAATAAAATTAATACCATCAATTTGTTGTTTGACATAAATTGTTATCAGTTTAATATTACGTTTTGAATTATGACTAGATTACTGTTATTATTATTTACGTTTTAATGTTACATTTTAAATTATGACTAGATTGTTATTATTATTATTTTATAGTATTTTACATTGATGAATAAATATAGTAATGTGAACAATTGAGAATAAATATCATTAATTCGTATAAACATTGAACATTTTTTGTCAAATATTGTTCCAAGTATATATGTATCTAGGTCCTTTTTGACTCTACTGCAGCAAAAACACCAACAGTCTATGGCATCTAGTAGTTAGAAATAGAGATCACAACCACAATACTTTGCAAGTGATTTTTAGGCATATGATGTGTCACCAATTTACTACGGAGGAGCTAGGACATGTTTGGCAAATGTCGGCATCAAAAATTTGACTAATTCAAAACTTGACAATATTCCAAGAACAAAATTGATGCAACCACTCAAACTATATACAACGCAAAAGCAAAAGTTTGACAACAAACGTTAAATAGGCAGACACTGATTTAAGCCCTTGTTAACAAATTGAAAAACAAAAAATATATACATAACATGAAATGTGACAAACTGGCCAAATCACTCACTTGTTTTTTTATAAAACAATTGGCAATTGAGTTGACCAAAAAGAATAACACACTGTTGTTAATGGACTACACATACGAGACCAACACGTTTAAAATGTTGTTGGTCCATGTAGTTGGCACAACAACATTTAACAAAACTTTTTCTTCATGCTTTGTGTTTGTGTAGTGAAAAACACAAGAAGATTATGAATAGGTTTTATGTCAAATCACAACCTTGTATGCAAGGATTTATGTGTTCAAAATAGTCATAATGGATCACAAGGTAGTCTTGATGCATGTCCTTGTTGTTGTATTTCCAAATGCTTGGCTGCCTTTATACATGTGTGTGAGTATAAATTTCACTCCTCAGCCCCAATTACAAGATGGCCTCAATTAAGAGTTGCTTGTAATTGGTGGTGTGAAGTGAAGTAAGCAATTGGCAGAAGACCAAGGAGGAACAACCACAATACAAGTAAAAGAGATGAAATCAAGTAATCACAACATCCAAAACGAAGTCATAGTCCGTTCACTGGATTTTCACCTAATAAAAAGTGAAAGTAAAAAGTAAAAAATATATTTTTAGATACATAATTTTTTTATTTTTCTAATGACATAAAAATCATGTAATTCCAAGTTACTATGAATAAGTTATGATAGATTAAAGATAGAATGTAAATATTAGAAAAGTTAAGTGAATAATTTTTACCTCAAGGATAACTTGCTTAGGAAATCAGGAGTTCGAGCCTCACCAAGGCTCACAAGTAAGGTATATTCCGCCCGTTCAGAGGCCTCGAGGCCTTAGTCTTATCTTCCTACCTATACCCAAGTTTCTACAATCCATATGGGAATTGTGCACCTCTCTTCCTACAAGGATTATACTAGCTGCTGGTCCTCCTACTTTCTACTAGTAAAACTATTTTTTTTTGCATTCTTGACTACACCATGGTGTTCAAAAACATCCCATTAGCCTAGAAACCTTGCATAGTCTTCAAATCTTGCTTCATTTCTTCATAATGGCTCTCAAGGTGATAAAACTCAATTTTACCAAAATCTTGAAATTTTCTCTAAAAATTCATAAAAAATTCTAAATAAATTCTAAATAAATTCTAAATAAATCCTATAATGTTTCTATAATACTAACATCCATATGAGGCTGTATTTTCCTATCTTGGTGATTTTTTATAGTGATAAAATCAATTTAAATCCACTAAAAATCCTATTTTTTATATAATTAACTAAAAAGACATGAAGTTCTTTTTCATGCTTCTTCTAACTACTAACTAATCATTCATAGAATTTTATAAGTAATACATGTAGATAGGAGCCAATGAAGATATTGGTTTCAATAACTAACTCTTAATATTTAACAATAAGAAAAATACTAAACTAACTAAGATAATTGCCTCAAAGACTTACTAAGACTCCATTTTTATAACTTTTCTTCTAATAACACTTATGCAACTTATAAATACTTCTAAATTATAATAAATACTTGACTAGTCAAAAAAAAAAAAAAAAAAAAAAAAAAACTCTCTACTCTTAAAATTTGTATAATTGAATGACTTAAAATTATGTTTTTAACTAATCCACTAATTAAGATCAATTTGTGGGACTCACAATGTGACACATCAAAAAGAACGTTCTAATCAACTATTGGAATCATTTCAAAAAGAACTAAAAGGTTAACCAAGTTAGTAATGAAGATCCTTTAGATGTGTACTCTGATCTCTTTAAGCATAATTTGGAGCTTCCTTGCCCTCACAAAATTTGGAGTTACCTTCAACAAAACCAAGAACTTGATGTCAATGATTTTCACAAACATTGGATATTAGAGAGTAGTAAGTAGCCACCAATTCTAATTGCAGATTTATTACAAGACAAATAGCATGAGACTTAAGAGTAATTTTCTTCCTATCATACCTACTAGCCAGTTGCAATATTGGAGTAGTTTGCCAATATCTCTCCATACATGAAGCTCCAAAACCCACTAATACACCACACATGTGGTTACCCAACTAAAGCTGCAAATCATAGCTCTAGCTCAACCAAGAGAGGCAATTTTGTGTTTAAATATATGGCAAGTCAAAAGTGTTGACATTATTGTCAGCTTGGCCATAACATAACCATGTCTTTTAATCATAATTTGCAATCTAAATAAACTTACATATCAATATAAAGATATATTTTATTTCTTAAATGAGATGGGAGTAATGAAAAAATATTAGGTATATAAATTACATGAGGTGTTTCTAATAAAATTTCAAAAATAATATATTTAGAAGAGGTGCCAATAAAAACATGAGATAAAAATACCATTTCTATATATATATTGAGGAATAAGGAAATAATATTGCAATGCACCACATGTGATGACAGATTTAAAATACTTACATAAATTTTCCATCATATACAAGTATCTTTATTATATCTATTTTTCAAAAAGTGAAAATTGATTGAAAAGTAAATATGCAAGATTTTGACATTGTAGTATAAATATGCAAAATGTTTCAATTTTTTTTGTTAATATTCATGTAACTATCTCAGCTTTGTTTTGGTGTTTGAGGACATTTGAGTAAATTCCTTAAAAAAATTCAATTTGAATCAAGTCAACTTAAAAATATGATGTGAACATATTCTTAAAGAATAGATCATATATACATATATCCACACACACATAAATCCAAATTAACTTTACCATCTCACACATATGAACAGAAACATCTGAGCCACGAAGTTCCATGTCCTAGTATGCATGATTTTTTCTCATGCCACTTTAAGACAACGCCTATTCAAATAGGTGGTTACTTTAAAGTACGGGGTCTAGAAAAGTAACATTTCTTCTGTACAGGGAGGCCCATCCCGATAGAACGAAGGCACAGATTGGAGCAGAAGACGGAGTTTGTTGAGGGGGTTAGGGTTTCGAGCTTCTCGAGATCCCGTGCAAGTTTCTCCGTCTCGCACGATCCGGCTCCGTGTCTCCCTATTCCCATTCCGTGCACTGACTCATTCTCTTGCAGCAGCTTCCTTCTCTTTGTGTCTTTTTTGTACGGTAGTTTTGTTTCGCGGAGTTTACGCATTCATTGCCCTTCGCAGTGATCAGAGCAGAGATCAGAATAGAGATCGGAGCACCTCGCAAGCTTCTCTACAATGTCAGGCCCCGCAGGACCGAAAGCGAAGAGCAAGACGGAGATGTACGTTGACACGAAGCGGAAAGACGACATTCGCCATGCCAACATAGTGGCCGCGAAGGCCGTCGCTGATGCTGTGCGCACCAGTTTGGGACCCAGGGGGATGGACAAAATGCTGTCAACTGCCACCGGGGACGTGATCATCACCAATGACGGTGCCACCATTCTCGACAAGGTGTGTGGTGGTCTTTGTGGTTCTTGGTTTGATTGATTGATTTTAGGTAGTTTTTGGATGAGTGGCAACCGCTTGAACACTCGTGGCGTATTTATTTATTACGTGGATTTGGTTCGAGTAGATGGAAGTCGTTCAGCCTGCTGCCAAAATGCTGGTAGAGCTATCGAAGTCACAAGATATTGTCGCTGGGGACGGGACTACTACAGGTACTTCTCTGTTGCATTACTGTTCGATTGATCAGCAATATGAGACGGATATAATGTGACTCAATAAGTAAGGTATGACTCTTGGCCGGGATCTTCGCTGATATATTATATCATTTCCACTCCGCAGTTGTCGTATTAGCAGGAGCGTTGTTGAAACAGTGTCTGAACCTTTTGAGCAAAGGCGTACATCCCACCACAATCTCCGAGTCGCTTCACAAGGCGTCCGAGAAAGCTGTTGAGGTGAATATGCCCTGATGATTTTATCTTCTGAGATGTTCTGGTGTGTCCTGTGTTGCACTCGGATGGATTAGCCAGACTGCTTTCTCATTTCTCAGCATCCTCTTTGTATGTTCGTGATCCAAGCCGCAGTGTGAAGTAAATGCAAAGTATTTGTGCTGTACAGTGGCATCGGGTAGATCAGTGTTTTGATAATAATCAGGCGGAGATAATGTCTTGCGATCCAGGTCGTCAAATCTATGGCCGTACCAGTGGAACTCTCCGATCAGGATCAACTTGTTAAAATTGCAAGCACTTCTCTAAACAGCAAGGTGATGAGTCTGGAATTGATTTTTCTTTCTCTTGGAGTTTTATGACATAACGTGGTTATGTAAGATGACCATGATGAAAGCTCACAACGGTGCCTGTGCTTAACATCTCGTGCTTTAAACATTGGGGTAAGATGCGTCAATTTTCCTGTGACTCACTAGAACGTACGCAGGTTGTGAGTCAATATTCATCATTGCTCGCTCCATTGGCAGTCGAAGCGGTGCTTAATGTGCGTGATCTGGATCGACCTGATAGCGTAGACCTTCGAGACATTAAGGTTTTGAGAAAGCTGGGGGGAACGGTAAGTTTGACCTTAGAGTGTGAGCGGTATTTGCATGGCTTGAATGAAAGGTCGCAGATCGTTACTTTTACTTTTCTCTTCTCTCCTTTTTTGTCCCGTCTTGTTTGGCTAGTAGTTTTTTTAAGCAAATTCTCTGACTTGGAGGTATTGGATAGGTTGACGATACAGAGTTGGTAAAAGGTCTTGTATTCGACCACAAAGCAAGTCATACAGCCGGTGGACCAACACGCGTAGAAAATGCAATGATTGGTTTGATTCAGTTTCAGATTTCTCCTCCAAAAACTGATATTGAGCAGAGTGTTATTGTTTCTGATTATACTCAAGTAAGTCTTCTTATCAATTTTCGTTTTCGTTTTCATTGGCCATCCTTCTTCAACCTAAAAGTTGGGACAATCTAATGAGATTAAAAGAACTTCTATATACCTTGGACGTTGGTGTAACATTAATGCTTTGTAGCGTGATTTCAAGTCTAACAGTTGTCATCTCACTAGTTTAGATGGACAGGATTCTAAAGGAGGAGAGGAATTATATATTAGGAATGATTAAGAAGATCCGGGCAACAGGCTGCAATGTTTTATTAGTACAAAAGAGCATTTTGCGGGATGCTGTTACAGATCTATCATTACATTACCTTGCTAAGGCAAAGATCCTGGTGATTAAAGATGTAGAGCGAGAGGACATCGAATTCATTAGCAAAACATTGAATTGTCTTCCAATTGCGAACATTGAACACTTCCGTGCTGAAAAGCTTGGACATGCCGACTTGGTTGAGGAGGTGTCTGTCGGCAGTGGCCGGGTATTTTTCTGATCCTTCTAACTTCTTCTTTTATGTTGTATGGCACTTATTGGATTGACAAAATATTAAATAAATGAATAAGAATAGAGCATCTTTCAGATTTATGTTAACTCTGATATGCAACACAGTTCACAAGTACAGAAAAGCTGTGAAGAGTGCCTTATTGATTCACGCCAAACTTACAAGTTTTGATGCTAATCCATTTCTGAATTCATTGTACAGGTTGTGAAGGTGACTGGGATTAAGAATATGGGACGCACGATCTCACTTATAGTCCGAGGCTCGAATGTCCTGGTACGTTAAAATTGATTTTAGATTCTGTGCAGCTTGTTGATGCGTTCCTGCACTATCATAACATAAAGTTTGACCTTTCATACACATGGTCCCGTAAATTGGTATTGTTTATATCAGGTGCTTGATGAGGCTGCCCGGAGCTTGCATGACGCACTATGTGTTGTCAGGTGTCTTGTTAATCAGCGGTATCTTATTGCAGGTTGGTATTATACGTTGTAACTATTAATTGTGTAAAGGCTTCAATACTCAAGGATTGTACTTTATTTCGTTTCACACTAGAATGACTGTTTTCTCTCTCGTAGTCTTTGACGACACTGTCGAGTGCAGGTGGTGGTGCTCCTGAGATCGAGGTTTCTAGGCAATTGGGTATATGGTCTAGATCATTGCTCGGCATGGAAAGCTATTGTGTGCGATCGTTTGCTGATGCGATGGAGGTATTGAATTTTCTGTAGCCACCAGTGATCTTACATTGCCTGTTAGAGGATTTGAATTAAATTTATTTCCTGAGATTTGCTAGAATATGCCATGTCGCCCTTTGGTTTGCTTGTGAACGACTTTTCACTATTAATTGTCGTGCTCAGTACAATCGCTTTGTGGCTGCGTAGGTGATTCCCTTCACACTTGCTGAGAACGCTGGTCTAAACCCAATAGCAATCGTTACAGAACTACGTAACCGGCATGCGAATGGCGAGGTATAATTGGTGCTTCGATTGCGAAACCCTGTCCCCTTTCTGATACTTGTTCTGCACTTCTAACCTCTTGTGAATGCAGCTGAATAGTTGCCCTGATGATTGCAGGCAAACACTGGCATCAATGTGCGCAAGGGACAAATTACTAACATCTTGGAAGAGAATGTAGTTCAGCCACTGCTAGTAAGCACCAGCGCAATATCGCTAGCCACTGAATGCGTACGCATGATTTTGAAGATCGACGATATTGTGTCCACTCGATAGTTTTGGACAGCCGTTGTAGTCAATTGATACTGGCTGGTTCCATTTATTAGGAAAAATATAAAGTCAGTGATAAGCACGGTTTGTGCTACAGATGGTGAGAGCCATTATTGGTTTTGAACGTCTTTTTTAAGGTTTAGTATGTGCTAGAAGAGGATACCAAGGGAGTCGAGAGCTGTTAATGCCACTTAAGTCTGTACTTGAAAACGGATATTACGCTTCACCAGTTGCAGTTTTATATTACCTCTGCTGATGGAATAGGCACCATTCATTGAATTATTAGGTAGAACATGTGACCTCCATCCCAAAGCGATTGGAATCTTGGCGACTTTTTAAATGTATCCATTCTGATCACACAGTGAAGCGAAACTAAGTTCATTGTCAGGCTCTGTTTAATTGCAGCTCCAAACAAGCGTCTGTATTGAACGAAATACATAACTGAGATTGTTCAGGAAATAAGTTTTTGACTGAGTATCGTTTGGATCAATATGAAATTGTCATCAGATTTAATTCGACGCAGGTTTATATATACTTTTATCAAAATAGACCCATCAAGTGTGACAGTTTTTTTGTGTTTGTATACATATCTATAGATATATATTTTGCACTGAGATTGTTACGTATTTTGGCTATGCGTCATAGTACATAGTATGTACTATAGATATATGTATACATATATATATCTACACACATACACATATACCATCACAACTAACCAATTTAATTGTTTACTATTTAAATAGCATGTATTATTGTTTCTTCATAAAATTCAAAATTCCAATTTTGATTCATTCGTGACTATATGAGCTCATCCAAGTTTTTAATTGAATTTTTATAATATTCTTGCAAATCTTTGAATTCGTTTTTTTCATTTTTAATGTAATATTCATCAATCAACATTTACATTTATATGCAAATGACAAATTGATACTTAAAAGTAAACATGTTAACCCCCCAAAAAACATAAAAATCATAAATAATAATAATAATAATAATAAACGTGCATGATTGAAATAAACAGGACATCAACACAAAATTGGCACACATTGTACGAATATCTATTTGTTGCACACCTTCATAATAGAGGTGAAAATAATAATAATAATAATAATAATGGGTGAAAGAAAAACCCATCAAATCTTCACTATTACCAAGCTCAAGGGTACCCAATTTCAGCATAATAATAATAATAATAATAACAATACTACTAGAAAATGGATGTAATAGCAGCACTTTCCAATACACACACAAAAACGTGACCAAGTAGACCTTTTTTCCTGAGAGTAATGTACTTTTTTCCAGGATGATGGAAAGAGGGTATTGCCAAGTCAGAAAAAAAGGAGGGACGGCCAAAAAGGCATCGCAAGAATCGGGAAAAGTCGGACAGATGAATGAAGACAAACGGATGAATGACTATACGATATGAGGAAGGATGAAGACACGCGAATGAATGAATACAGAAACCGAGGATGAACAGAGGGGAGGGGCGGAAGGGCGAGGGCGGAGAGGACGAGGCGAGGGAGGGGGGGGGGGGGGATAAGCAAGAGGGCATGGGGGAGAGGGGGGTTGCTTGAAGAGACTGCTTCGCAATCCTCATCACTCCAGCTTGGCAGTCCCGGCTTTTCCTCCCCTCAATCCAACGCGGAGCGATGAAGATCACCGTGGAATTCCCTCGCCGACGGTGCCACACAAAACCCCATTTCTTCATTCTTCCAACTGCTCTGTGTTTTTTTCCTTTCTTTCTGCATGTCTTTCGTTCAATCTCTCCTACGACACCCACCCTTAGTCTTCTCTTGCTCTCTCTCGCATCGATTGATCCCCCCCTCTCTTTGCTACTGCTGGTCTGCTTGTCCCACTAATCAGCTCGCTATTCTAACCTCCAGGGTTTGTAATTCGTCGTCGCCGTGATGCCGCACTGGTGGACACCCTGCATTGAAGCTTACCCTATCAGGTATCCCGCCTGGTGGGTATTCCCTCTTTTGGGCATATTCTGAATTGTTTTGTTTTGTTTTGTTTTTCGTAGGAGTGATGTCTTGTTTCCCGGATTCGAATCGTTTTCTCTTAACATCGCTCTGTCTAACCCTATTTGATTTTGGGTCATTGGTCGGGTTCGTGACTTCGTTGAATCTCTCGTGATCGCGTATAAGGTGACTTGGTTTAGCTAAGAGCATTGCTCTCATAGGTGCTTTATGAAATTTCGCGTGGTCGGTGCGGTGCCAAGTTGCCCAGAGTTGCAATTTTATTTTAAATGCTTACGGAATACTACAACGACGGTTTCGTTTGTAAACCCTAGAAAGCTTGTGGCATATATTTTTTTATCTTTTTATCTTGGAAAATATATCCATAAGCTTTGTAGTGTTTTTGAAAGCTTGGCCTTTTATCACGTTTAATGCCGCTTAACTCTGGGCGGAAATTTGGAAGAGCACCATGAGCTCTTACTATGAAGTTTGGACTCGCCGGTTGATAATATTTTAGAAGGCAGAATGCACTAACAGTTTTCGTTTACATTTATTGTGCTCATAATCAAATTTTAACGAAGATACTGAATGTTTTTTCGCCAGGATGCCTGATCGGAACCCTGCGAAGGTGAAGTCTATAGGTAATTCTGCAGATCCGGAATTTCCTAAAGCCATACCATTGAGGGAGGTTGTGGCAAATTGTGAACATCGGTGGTTTGAGCAAACGCTGAAGGCAGCAAAAAGTGGGGATATCTCTAGTCAATGTCTGGTCGGTCAGATGTTCTGTTCTGGTTACGGTGTGCCCGTTAATGTTAAAAAGGTAGGTGCCTGAGGCTGTTGCTGCTGCTTGCAATGAAAATCCCAATGTTTCGCCTGCATACTTGTCGACCATGCTCTGAGTGGTTTGTTCTAGTATTGTGTACTGTTTCTTGTTATCACAACATTTCCATGATTGTTCCTCTAATCTCTAGACATATTCTGACGGGAGCTGGAGAGGAAAAATCGTATTCACGTTTCTTAAACGAGTTGGATCAAACGGCGTTGTCTCTTTAGCACACGTACTGAAGGAAAGGGTCTAGTGATCAGTGAAGAACTGCAGCTCAGTACTTCTGTAACATTTCTTCAATTTGTAATTTCCAAATGATATTTGGTGATTGTAGGGTAAATATTGGCTTCAAAAGGCTGCAGAACTAGACATGGAAGCACGAAGCCTGCTAGCCTCTCTATCAGGTACATTTTCTTGTCTTCTCTTACTGGCCTATTTCGTTTCTGCAGGGTACATATCCGCATATTGATGAAGAACTGCGTTATGATGATGTTAGAGAACTGTGGGGTTGTGGCTGTGTGTATAGGTTTCAATGTAGATGTTTAATACTTCCCTTTCCGCTTAAAACCTAATTCGAGTCAAGCTATGTTGGTTCTGTCATTGACAGTGGGCAGATCGGTTGAGTCTTATATGGAAGAACCGGAAGCACGACAGTCTGGCACCACGGTTGCATCTACCATGCAACTTTCCTCTTGTAATTCCTAAGTAGCAATACTCTCCTGGCTTGGAAAATTCTGGGTGAATGATCTGTTTTGATGTTGATGCTACGAGATTTCTGTCACTTGCCACCCACAGGTCCGGAGTATAAACAGGACAATGCTAGTGTGTCCTCAAAGCAATCTTAATGTGAAGTTTTTGAGACTCCTCTATGAGACAGTCGTTGTAGTGCTACAAAGAGACATTTTATATTGTCCGTAGCAACTTCACAGCTGGAGTTTGGCCAACCAGCATCTTGGACGAAGGTTTTGTGCAGCAAGCCGAAAGCAGGTTCAAGTTGAACTGATTTGTTTCGAATGTCCTCAAGGACACGGAGCTAGGTTTTGAATTTGTGATCCGGCCAAGCTTAGTATGCCTTCGTACGGAGTCTTCATTGCAATTGTCTTGATTAGTTTCCGGCCTGTGTTGAGTCCAGTTGCTTTGCAATCTTTGTTACGGTATATCGGTGTTGGGCCTAGTTGTCGATGATAATTCTCATCGACAGGGGCATGTGTAAACTTTAGCTTGTTAGAGTCACCGAGACTATTTTCAAAGTATATCATAGAACTCTTGGCTTGGAATTGTGAGGGAATTCCATCTATGTGCTCTTATCGCACTTTGTATATTCTATATAGCTCAGGTAATCGAACAACAAGGTAGTTCTTGCAGTTATCAGTACCAGTGGGTGGAACATCTAGTTTCCTCGTTGTGAATAAAAAATGCGACTTCTGAAAGGTTTTGAAACCGCACTTAAGCGTTCCCTCTTTCACCAGCCTACACATGATGAGGCCCAAACTACTCTTTTTCCAAGGGATTTGTTGCGCGTCCGTAGTTTGCTAAGACTGAGTGAAGTTGGTTTAAATGGAAATCAACCGATCAGTCTAATCACGTGATGCAGTCTGTTGAGTTGCCAGCCAGCATCCGTTTAGATTTAACAGCTGGGAAAGAATCTTCAATTCAAGTCATTTGATGCTTCATATTGTTGTAACTGTGCCCTCGGACCCAAACGGTCGGAATTCTGTGTTTCTCATGTGCTCCTTATTCCGAAAACTTGTAAGGGTTGACTACTGGAAACAGCAATACTCCGGGCTGAATACCTGCACATTACCTTGCAGCTTTGGGGCAACAGTCCCACTGTCTGGGTTAGGAACTCCGTGTGCAAGAAAACCTAATTTTTTTGCTTGGAATGCATGCATTTTTTAAGACTTTGTAGCCCTGAGAAATGATCAGATTTGGGGTAGAGCAAGTTGAGGATGCTTCCAGATCCATTGCTGTGGTAAGGTGGACTATGTGTTTGCAAGCCGTTCGCTGAAGATCCTCCAATTCCAAACATAGTATTTTTCGCCCTAACAATGAACTGCACGTGCTCCTCTATTCCTGTGTTTTTAAAACATAATCTATAAAAAGGCACATTGAATGATTCACACTTCCAAAATGAGCGGACATGTGTGGCGTGGATATAGGATTGGCTTATCTGGAGAATGGATAATTGAGATCCAGGGATAAATAAGGGAAAAAACATTGTTGTCAATGCATAATTTAGTTAACAAATGGTATTGCAAAATTGTTAGCATGTGAACAGTTGCTGGTAGTAGTATTGGCATATTTGTGATTCCACTGTTAGCACAAGTTTATTTTGTGACTTGGAAGCCTTGTTACAGTTGAACATTGTTACTTCATAACCTTGTTATGTTTGATACAATAAAAATATGATACATCTTCTTGACTTTTTTGTATACAGATTTTTTTATTTTTTAAAAAATATTTTTTATTAAACAGAATTTCATATTTTAAAAAAATTAAAATCACGTGAGTGTGTATTTTTATTTTTTTAATTGCTATGCTTCTTTCAAATTTACGTCAATGTGCACACATAACACTACACACACCTTTTTTGCTCAATTCTTTCACAATAGATTAGCATATGTTTTAATGCTGGTCATGTCAATTCTTGATTAGTATGGATGTAGAAGATTGGATTGGCAACCCGCTTGTTAATGAAAGGTTCATGTATATATATATATATATCAATAATTTTAAAATCTATAGAAAATATTTAATATAAAAAAAATACAAGTAAATAAGACGCTCAAAAGTTTGATTTTAGAAACCTGTATATATCTGTTTACAATTAAATCGTGTGTATATATTTTGGATTAATTGGTCGTGAATTTATAATTTTTTTGTGGTTCTTAAAATAAAATAGAATATATGCTTTAAAACTTATATATATATATATATATATATAAGTCAATAAACTTTTGTACAATCACTTTTTATCTTGGGAGTAAGTGCATCTAAAAGTAGAAATAAAATCACTGTTGGTGTCAAAATTTACTCTCTTAGTATATTTTTATCTTTCAATTTGATTGTCTTTTTAAATTTTAGACATTAATTTAGCTATTTACTTTTGAATTTTCAAGTTGTAGCATAAATGTTTCAAAAAGACTTGCAAAAAATAAATAAGTAAATAAAATTTATTATATTTTAAAAATTTATTATATTTTAAAAATAATTATATTTATAACATTTTTAGTTATACATTTTAGAAATTATTACACTGATTTTTTATGCTAATTCTTATGTTATTATTTAAATTTCAAAAAATGTTGTAAATCAATATATATATATACATATATTAATTATTATTTTTTAACATTAGAATACTTTACTAAATATCAACAAGATGATTGGATATTTTATTTGTCTTGTGTTAAATTCATATAAGCAATAATATTTTTTTTCAATGACTAAGGGTACAACAATAATGAATCAACTACCTGCAATCTTATCCAAGAACCATTATCTGTTCAATTTATGTAAAAGTTATTTAGATTTTCAAAACCTACAATTTCCATAATGATGTATTTTAACTCAAAAAGATGCAGCATGACAAGTAATTCTACAATTAATTTTACAGCACAAAATTATTTATAATAAAATTTATTTATTTAATGCAGATTCAATAATTATTTTAATTGGAAAAAATCCCACATTTATAAGCAATTATATAAATATAACACGGTTAAAAAAATACCAATACAACTTACAATACTAGCTGGTTGTAAAATCATTATGTTTGGCACTAATACTGGTTTTGAGGAGGTAAATACTATTTCAAATCCAATCGTAAGAAACAGCACATAACAATTATTCTATAATACATACTTATACAACCACACAAACACATACTTCATAAAACCATTAAATGATGGATTTCAACTAAATTCGTGCAACTTGTCACCAAAGAGGTAGTCAATGCAACTAATCTTTTCAAAATCAATAATCTCTAGTTAATTACACAACTCCTACATTTATATTTATTTTAATTATATATATATATATATATATATATATAGACACACATAACCTCCGCGATCTTTTCTAAAGCTCCCAATACACAGTAAAAAAAAATTCATGATTTGTATTGATTCACTGAGGTTTGCCCAACAATATGCAAAAGCACTAGCAAGGCAAATTGCACCAGTCTCACAGGTAATGAAATCCTCTAGAGGACAGTGGAAAAGAGCGAGGATGAGCCCAACAGTGGGATCGCAATCTGAGTCACAAAGCATGACAACACACAGGAAAGCATGACAATACACACTTTTACACACACAAATACAGTTATACTGGGATCCATTACCTCTGCAGGGCTTCTTCCTTCTTTCCTTCATTCATTCATCGCTGCATTGCACTGCACTGCATTGCAAAGCATTGTATTGCAGCTGCCATGGCTCACTGGGCCCGGTGTGATGGTAGCTGCAGATCAGAGTCTGCAGCAATAACAACAGGAAGAGTGATGACGCCAGAATGGACTAGTCAAGTGTACAGAAGAGCAAAGCAGGCAGTGAGGAAGAAGAGGGCGTGGGGCCACAGTGGGAGGAGGAGAGACCAGGTGATAGGAATAGCAAAAAAGGCGGCGGTACCAGAGAGAGGAATTGCGTAAAGAAAAGCAGAGTAGAAGAAGGAAAAGGAACTGACGCAGCAGCAGGAGGAGCAACAACAACAACCAGCCGCAGTCAGCATGCTAGGAGGGAGGAGCTAGTTCTCGGCCAAGGATTTCTAAGCTTAGGCCCTCAGGCTGTTCCCCTTTGGCTGCTGCCAGCGTCGTCTCGAGCTACAGACCCCCTTTCCGGCGCGCTGTGTGCACCCCCACCCCCACCTCTCCCACGCTTCATCGTCGTCGTCGTTCCTCGCCCCCACCCACCTTTGCCGATCTAGGTTTGCCTCCGTTCCTCACCTAAGGTCTCTCTCTACCCTCTGCCTCCATTCCGCCTCTACCCCTAGCGCTGCCTCTTTCTCTATCCTGGAATCAATCATCCGAGGTGTACTATTTCTCTGTTTGAATGTGTACTTGCCTGTCTCTGTCCCTCTGTCCCTAGATTTGTATAGTGTGTGTGTGTGCGTGCGTGCGTATGCGTGTGTGTGTGTTTTTTTTTGTTCCTGGTCAACTGGGTCGTTGAGGCTCCTCCCCAGGTTCTAGATCTCATGTTGTACCCCGGAGTGCCACGGCATTGCTGGAGTGTCTGTTCGTGAGGGTGCTGTTTCGATCCACAGCATGATCCTGTCAGTGCAGATTTGAAATCTGTTTCGTTGGCGATCGTTGTATTTTTGTGATTCATGTCCCGACTTGGAGCGGACAGCTGCAGCCGCGTAAACATTGCGGGTATTGAGGTACATGCGCGGTGGTTGCCTCTGTCTATCGCAGAGAGCAGGTCCGGAACTTACTCGAGAGCGCTCTGACGAAGACACCATTCAGAGCTCATGTCTGCAAGCCACAACAGCCAAATCTGGGCGCAGCTGGAGAAGCATGGGTGCATCTAGCAAATTTTTCAAGTCTCTTATTAGTGGAAAACGTGGAGGAGGCGCTGGCGGGGCAGTAGCCGCGACACCTGCTCCGGCGAAAGCACAATCGGAAACGAAAGCATTGTCCACCACAGGGTCTGAGAATGCTGTTTCCGAGAGGGAACCTTCCGAACGGTCTCTTCAATCAGAAAAAGAGGATGCTGTCGTAAGTTTGCATTGAGCCTCTCTGAATTTCTCTTGTAATTTAGTGAGTCTTGGTCAATACAATACCCAATTTTCATTCCTTGCAAAGATTTTCTTGTGCTAGAAGAGTTTTGCGAATTCTTCTACCTAGGTTACGATCCCAACTTTCGAACTTTTTCTTCGCCTTCTCACTCAAGATTTGATTTCCTCAATTTCACTTCACAGAACCTAAGATGTATGTCTTGTTATTGAGTCCTAAGAATAAACGATGCAATCGTTTTGGGATCAATGGTCATGTTTTCTCTGGTCAGTCGAAAAGCCACTCACAAGAATAGTGTTTGGTTCCGTAGAACACTCCGGCCCCTCCAAAGAAAAACCATGGAGAGAAATCGAACGAAAAGAGTCACAAGCGATGGACGCTCTGGAGACACGGCACAGAGAGCGACCACGATCCGGAGACGGATGTCGTATCCACAGGGCCGGTCATGTCCAGCTACAGCCAGGAGTTCAAAATGGAGCAGCTGCAAGTGATGATAGACGAGACCATGGGAACCGAGAGCCCGTCTCCTAACTCGCATTCGATTGTGGTGGCAGAATGGGCTGCAATTCGTATTCAAACTGCTTTCCGTGGATTTCTGGTTTGTTCGGAAATCTTTTCTGTCTTGCATTTTAGTAAATGGTTTAGGGGAGCAGCCTTCATAGACTAAAACTAATCTTCAAAATCAGTTTTATTCAAGATTTTTAAAACCAGTAGGCTGTGGTTAAGCAGTCCACTCACAGGATAACTATTGTACTTTTTTTTTCTTAAGTTAGAATCTTCTCCCGCAGGCAAGGAGAGCTCTGAGAGCATTGAAAGGATTGGTGCGCTTGCAAGCTCTGGTGCGTGGGCACACTGTCAGGAGGCAAGCGGCAATAACGCTGCGATGCATGCAAGCTCTAGTGAGGGTCCAAGCACGCGTTCGTGCTCGCCGAGTGCGCATGTCTCAGCAAGGCCTTGCAGTGCAGCGTACCATTGGCCATCGACGTCTCATCGAGGCTCAGCTTCGTGAATCAGAGGTACTATTATCATCTTTTCGGCTCAATCATATTTCAATTGTCACCACTGAAAATGCAAACTGCAAGGTGGTCTTTATGGTGCACAACCCCTCCCACGAGGTTGTTATTCGGCACCTGTACACTCGGTGCACAAGCGAATTTATCTAGTCCCAACTTTGCCCTCGTTTAGTGTCCTTGTGGACACCACCAAGCTGGCTTCTCATATTCCAATCACAATGTTTGTTCCCACAGCTCGGGTGGTGCGCTAGTTCTCGAACTAAACAAGACCTTCAAGCGAAGCTTCAACAAAGGCAGGAGGGACTTATGAAGCGCGAGAGAGCCATAGCTTATGCTAACAGTCACCAGGTACTCAATATCCACTCTTCCTTTCTAATCAACACTAAGTTTATCCTATTCTGAACCATGTAATCCTATTTTTTTACGTGTTGGGGAGTTTGGGGTCTCAGACCGTTTGATACATAAGCTCTGTATTGGTGGACACGCTATCACTTAATGAAGTCTTCTCTTCGCTTTGAGAGAATTTAAGGAGTAGGTTTGCAGTTTCCTCTATGGCCTAGTTTCTTCGACATCTTCCTTCGTATTTCGAAAAAAAAGGTTCAAAGAGTCAGTGTGAGGATGCATACATTGGATGGTTGTTCCTGACGATATTAGAGTTCTGGATTGTGTGATCAGTGGAGACCAGAGAGTAACGGAGGATCCTCTCAGGTATACTTCAACAATGAAGGTGACAAACCCCACTGGGGTTGGAGCTGGCTGGAGCGTTGGATGGCGGCTCGCCCTTGGGAGAATCGTCCTCTGAAGGATGCTCCGGATCGTTCACCCACCAAAGTTGCCGCCGAGAACCAAGACGATCAGTTGCCGCAGAGTTACATGGACGAATCGCCAACACAATCCCAAGCATTGCATCAGAGTTCTGACAACACCAGCAAGCAAACATCTCCCATCACTTCCACGTTGATGCAGCTTCAGCGGCAACAGCGGCAGATGCTGAGGGGATGCAATGACCAAGCTGAATCGGATGCCTCCTCAACTCCATGCTCAAACTCCCACACGCCATCCAATAGTGAGAATATTCAGTCTTCTGCTGTCAGGAGAAGCGGTTACATGGCAGCAACAAAGTCGGCCCAAGCCAAGGCTCGAGCTTACAACACTCCCAATCCCAAGCAGCGGACACCGGATGATGGGGCACAATCGAAAGCTAAGAGGCGGACTTCGTTACCAACGCGAGAATCTCGTGATTCTACCAGAAGTACAGCGTTAAGTATGAGTCCAAGTAATTCCCAAGCGACATCCAGAAACTCATCCGGCCGGGGTGACAAATCCCACCACAGTGGAGAATCCGGCTCGCAACCATTTCCCAAGCCAAGCTCACGCAGAAGTGATGCGTCTTCGTTTGTGCCTGAAGCTAGAAAATCAACACGGCGCTCGCCAGGAGATTTTATGTCTGCTTCGTATAATATGGATCGAGGCTCCCGTAAAGCCAGTGACATACTTGCATCGGCGTACAAGGCTAGCGGGGGATCTCGAAAAGGTGCAGGTGATTTTATGCACCAGTCTTACAATTTTGGTAGACCAACTCGCAGACATGGAGACTTCATGACCTCGTCATATAATCAGGACAGACCTCGACGGAGCGCTGAGACTCGGCAGTCAAATCTCGAATCCGCTACGAAGAAAAACGATTTTCTCGCACACTATAATGCCCAAGATAAGTCTACTTCCAGAAAAGACATTCTGTCTAAATCTTTGAATTACGAGAAGCCTACGCAGAAGAAGTCATCTTCAAATACTGTAACTTCAGACAGCGTCTCGCAGTCCAACCATCGATCTTCTCAGCAGCCGAAGCCATCGCGCCGAAGTGGGGAATATTCCAGAAGCGACAGGCCCACAAGCAGAGCTGTTGATGCCCTGAATCGGTCTTACCAATCAGAGAGACCTCCATTCGGCCATAGTGCGGATTTCACTTCGCACTCGTCTGTGCATGGAGATTTCTGGAAGCCTATTAGATGATTTTTTTAACAATTTTTTATTAGCTAATTTATTTTTTTAATAAGACCTTAGAATCGTCGGATTCACAATCATGTGGCCCAATATCATTCGATTGGGCCTGAAAGCATATTGGCTTGGCTTGAGTGGCGTAGTTGATACATCGCATTGTACATTTATTTTCAGCCTCTGTTATCGGTCGCTGTGAACGGTGAATCAGACACATGTTCCCAGGTTTATGTTACACCTCGATGGAGTATTTGTATGTTTCTGGCTGTTACGCACCTTGCGGTTTCAAATGCAGGGTTTGTATCTGTTCCCGAGGAGCTACCTTGAATGACTATCGTTCACAGAAAATTTACAAAAAGATCTAAAGTTCATACGATGTTTGAATAAATACTCTAGCATCTTCTCAATTTTTTGTCGCGTATAATCCACACATGTTCAATTGTTCAATTAGGAGGCTAAGTACAGAAGTGAATGCTGGTGATTTTGAAACACAAGTTGGGTTCTGCAGTGTTCTAAATGAATTATGTAACGTAGGTCGCAGTGTATCGATGCCTGCAACTGAGGAATTAAATGATGTCCCAGCCTATTATTTTATGACATTGAATGTTCATAGTCAGCGGCAGCTTGTGTTCACGTACTCTTTAGATCATCTGTGGTCGGATTCCACCTTCAACTTTTAATCATAGTGCACTAAAGCTCAAGTTTGAGTCCATTTTGACTGGTCACGAAGAGTTTCATTTGTGTAGCATGTGATCCATGTTTTGCTCTCTTTTCAATCTTACCCGCTGGTTGTTCACACGTACAGCGATGCAACTCATCGTCAATGATGGCTTTTGCGGCGCCTCGACTTACGATGGCGTCTACCATGACGCTTGCGGCTGTGCCGTCTTCGGCGGCTTCCACCCCGACGACGCCTATGGCGATGACCTCCACGGCTTCGTCGCTGCGATTTTACCGAGCCGACAGCCAAACTGCGGCTACGGCGACTCACAGCCTTATCAACTGCTTTCTTAGAGCTAGCTCTCGCAAGCTTGTACTTACCGCCGCTCTTCTGAATTCGGCCCTTCTGCACCAGACCTTTCAGTGTAGATGTCAGCATCTTATTCTTAGCTTCGCTGAGCTTGCCATCGGAGCCCAGTTCCAGGCGCTTGCGGATCTCCGCTAAGCTGGCTCCCTGCCGTTGCTTCAGAACGAGAATCGTATCCTGCAGCATGGATTCCTGCGGTGGCCATGTCTCCTTCATTCCGTCTATCGAGATCCACCGACAGCAACACAGACCTTGATTGGGGAAAGAATGCAACGATCTCAGTGTAAGCTGGAAATCAAGGAGAGGACTAAGTGCGCATCTAAGTGGGATCTAGCAGCAGCAATGAGCTCGCGGAGGTAGCACTGCAATTTGTGTGCAGAGAGGCCTCATGAGAATGAATTATGTGGCCGCGACCTGGTGGGGTCGAAACGTTACCTCACGCGACCATTCGAGGTGCCTCTCTAATGCCGGCGTAGCGGCCGCGGCCGCACTGGATCGGCACTCGGCGTCTCTCATGGCACAGTTTGGGTTTAATTGTTCATGGTCCAGGGTTTGATTGCGTCTTGTGAAGGGTGGAGCCTCTATACAATTTTGGGCTTCATCCCAAGCATTTTTGGACTTACAACACAAACCCATTTAAAATTGTAACTATAAAGAATTGATTATTACAAGGGTGAAATTTCACCTGTGTTTGAATAACAATGACCTATGTATTAAGATCCATGACCAATTAAAAAAAAAAAGTTTTTGACTAAATCATATCTTGAAATAGGATAAAACTTACCCTTGCTTGATTTTGAACTTTGTCACTTTTACTTGATTTTAGACTAATTTTTGAAGCTTGCAAATAGAATAGGCAAAGTAATGGGGTGGAGCTTTGACCTATGGTACCATTAATTCATCTAAATATCAATCAAACTAAGACTGATTACTACTTTGAGCAAAACCTAAAATTGAAGTTATTATTATTATTATTATTATTATTATTAAAGAAAAAGAAAAGGGAAATAAAGCAAAAATAAAAATATAAAATATAAATTTATAGTCATTACACACTTTTTTACATATATATATAAATTATTCTGTTTGTAGATTGGCATAACTTATTTTAAAACTGTTATTTGCATTAAATCAATGGCTTCAATGCATGCCAAGCTTTTTTGAGGATTAGAAAAAAAAAAAAAATCGATTGACAACCTTATTTAGCTAAAAAATAAATAAAGTTATAACATTTAATATGTTATTTGATTATGAGACTAAAACACGCTAATTAGAATTAAAACCTAATAAGCTAATAACTGTTCAAAAATAACGGTTTGATTATCTAATTATAATAACTAGTTGTCACCAATGGTATTAATATTTTATAACTATTTATGTCATAAAAACCAATTGGATTTTTGCAATAAGATTCTTATTGATTAGTTTGTAACATTTTATGTTTTTTTTTTGAAATTCAAAAGTCAAGTTTAGTGACATACATAGCCATTAGCATATACATAGACAATTAAAAAAACATATTATTTTCTAAACTATTGTAATTTATTTTCCTAGAACTATTTATTTCATATTTAATAGTTCAAAAAAGAAAAATAACTTTCTTAGTAAAATTAAAGTTTTAGTATGTTTAATTATATTTTGGTTTAATTAATTTTGGTGGCTTTAAATAGTGAATATATGCTTAAAAGAACTTATAAGGACATTGAGTTAAACTAAATCTATAAATCTAAGTTGCTGATATTGTTATTAAGTTCAAAGTCTTAAATATTATTGCAGATTGGTATTTTAAATATTTAATAATTATATATGAAAAATGAAAATTCCATTTTTCTTCAAAATATTTTTTAATCTTTAAAATTCTTTTAAAATATTTCTAATAGACTTTAAATAGTTTTTTTAGGAAATGAGACTTATTTAGGAGTTTTTTCAACAAAGATACTTTTATTAGTTTGATTAAAAATTATTATTAGAGAGCTTTTTATTAATTTTTTTCTAAAAAATTATACTTTGTTTAAAAGAAAAAAAAATATACATATATATATATATATATATATATATATAATGTTATATTAAAATTTAATTTTTAAGTTATTTAAACTTCCAACTTTGCAAATAGTATATATGTAAAGAATTGTAAATAGTATTTATTTATGTTTCTAACAAAATACAAATAGAAACATGTTTGGTAGCTTCTCAACTATTGTTACATTTTTTACATTTTTTTGTTAACTTTTTTTTTCTTAAATGTCCTTTTTAAACTTCATTTGTATGTTGATTTACAAGCCTACTTATAATTTGACATATCCATCTTGTTTTAGTTTATTAATTCCTCACTTTTATTTGTTAAACAACTCTCACATCAAATAATTAAAGTTTTGTAGAAAAATGAATTTTCCGAAAGAGTAGAAACTTCCAAACAAAGAACAAGGAACCATTGGCCAAAATTCAGATCCCACAACACTTCCAAATATTGTGAACCAAACCGGATGTGCCAAAACACAAGAACGCATTTCACTGGTTCAAGTTCCGAGAATTAGGGCTTGGTCTCAACAATGTAGACCTAGTTTTGGTCATATTCGTCGTAGTGTTGTCACGGCCGACCTACGGTACCCGATGGCCGCCTCCCGGTCGCCGCATCCATCGTTTCCAGGATGGATTTGCATGCTCAGTGGAAATGCGTGAAGTCGATTGATGATGGAGCTTGAAGAGCTTTCGCCGCCCTTGTCATCAATTTTGTTGCTTAATTTTTTTCCTTCTTCCTCACCATCGTTTTTGCGTTGGTAGTCTCTCAAGCATCAATTGGATTTGCGTGGCGATTTCTCACCCATGGCGGCTGTTGCGGACCAAGAGCTTGCGGAGTATCTGCAGAATAGCCATAACTTGTCCGTCTCGGTCTCCCCCGCTAAGGGCCGTTGCTTGATCGCCAACCGCGCCTTTCATCGCGGTAGCAGCTTCTACTCTTGCTCCCTTTTTCCCTTGAGCTTCCCTCGCATTCGAATTCGGGTGCTCTGGTCATTTTTAGTTCAAGTGCAATTCTCTGAATGTGGTTGTGGCAGGTGAGGTGATCCTTCAGCAAGAGCCCTATGTTTGTGCCTTGGATGATTCGAGCCAAGCCCTCCGTTGCGATCGCTGTTATCGCCAGTCCTCCAATCTCAAGCGATGCAGCGCGTGCAAGACTGTCTTCTATTGCTGTGCCAATTGCCAGGTGCTGCTCTATTGCCCCGCCTTCTTTCCGTCAATTTTTAATTTCTTCTGCTTCTAGCCTGTGATCCTGCTGTATTCTTGTTGTTTCCTCTATAAATAATGTTTCCTATTCCGATTTCTTGCAATTTCTTTAAGGCTGCGACGTTTCTGTTTTCTTAGAGAAGCGGATGGGGTCTTCACAAATTCGAATGCGCTATATTAGTGAGGCTTCTGAAGGAAAAGAAGCGGAGTCCTACCCCGAGTTTGCGTTTAGTGATGCGGTTTTTGATCAAGCGAAGGTTACAAGCAGAGAGGGTGAGCGTGTCAATGTTGTCTTGGCCTACTCTCGACCCGCGATCCATTTTTTTCTGTTCAATGTTTCCGCTCGATCTGACCGTGCATTTCTGTTCCATTAGTAGGTTCAGTTGAAGGCAGCTGTGGATAATTATGATGTCTGTGAGGTTTTGCCCACACGTATCCTTTTGCATTGCATTCTGTGCCTCGGAACAATGCTTGCATCATTTCTCCATCCGTGTAAGCAACAATCTGGGTTCAGGGTTTATAGTTTAAATGTAAAACCTTTACTTACCGTGAAGACATGTCCGAGACAAGCGAAGATCGTTTAGTGATGTATGCGCAGATGGCTAGCATAGTGCAACAAATGATGGCTCCAGACGAGGTGAATGTGAAAGAGGTTACGCAAATGATTTGTAGGGTAAGCGGCTCTACTTTTCCCTAAGAGAGCAATTGCTGGTTTCATTTTTTGAAAATTTAAAAGTTATCCGCGTCGTATTAATGAAACGCACTTATTTGCCCATATTCAGAATTAATTTCCTTCTGACTTAGTTGTCATGTGGTATGCGGCACAGTTCGCTTGCAATGCTCATACAATTTGCGATGAGGAAGTGAGGCCTTTGGGTACAGGGCTCTATCCTGTCATATCAATTGTCAATCACAGGTTCGGTTAGTGAGGCTATTCTTTGTTGTAAAGATTGCCTCCGAAAATCTACCACATGCTATATATATATATGCTTGGGTTTAAGGTTTAGGGGTTTTAGTCATTTGTTATGCAGAGTACATTACACTAGAAGTTGGTTCGATGTACGAGGAACTGCATAATGGTTTTGATTGTTGGATAGTTGTTTGTCTCCTGTCCAGCTGTGTTCCGAATGCGGTACTTCATTTTGATGGAAATCGTGCTGCGCTTCGTGCATTAGAAGACACTCAAGAAGGGACTGAGGTAAGGTTTTATGGTTTTGTTGCATGCGTATATCAACATACATTGAAATTTTCTTCTTTGCAATTGCAGTGTCTTGAGTGACGATTTTGGCATTGATTTCCTTGCTAATTTTGCCCAGTCCTGTATCACGTCAGAGTGTTTTAAGAGAACCAGACCATGAACTGCACTTACGACTTAGATTTAATTGAAAGAATGAAGGATTATTTTCTACTTGCCTGCTCCAGTGACACTCATGGTATTCATAACGACTTCTGCTGGACAGATTACCATCAGTTATGTGGAATTAGCAGCCAGTACAAATACCCGACGAAAGGCTCTCAGGGACCAGTATTATTTTGATTGTAATTGCATCCGCTGTAGTCGATTGGTATGAATCGAGATGATCCTTTTGCTCCATCTTTGCGAGAACTTTATTACATCTGATATCAACACAGGACTTGTGGTAATCAATCAGTGATATGTACACCAGTTTTGTTATGTTGTATTGTAGTTTCTACATTGGATAGTTCTTGCACGTTTATTTGATCTAACATCGCATCCCTGTCGATGAGGGTAAGGTTTTGTTTTAATTGTGTTTTTAATTGCACGCTGTTATTTGCCGATACAAGTGAATTGAGCACTCTTTTGAAGTGGTAACAATATAGTGGTTATTCATAATTTAGGTAACGCGTGAAGGGTCCAGGGAGGATGCGTTTCTTGAAGGATATGGTTGTGTTAATTCAGATTGCAATGGACCGTTGATTGAAGATCCAGGTTAATCGTGTCTAAAATCTCCAAGATGTTCAATGCAATTTCTGGCCTTTTAATCCTTTCTTCTTTAGTGCCTTATCATCTGAATATTTGTGGCTACAGGGAGCGATAAAGTTATTTGTGAGGTTTGCGGATTAAAACGTGAAGTGCAACAGACCAAGTCTGCTGCCAAGGAAGTCGAATTGGACGTATTGGAAGCATCCAATCTGTATGCAGCTGGCAGTATCCCTCATTGATCGAATGCTTTCTCAACGCTTGAAACAACTGATTTGTGCGTGTTATTTCTAGCTATAAACTTGGAGAATTCCTCATGATCATACATTTTTTTGTCCATTATCCTTTTTGTTTTAGAAAAAAATTAAAGATAAAAAATGTAATTTTATATTGAAAGAACGTATTAAATTTTTACTTAAATTTGTTTTGAAAGTAAACGATGATATATTTTTTGAGGCCTTAATTTGAAAGAGCTTGAGAGTGCGCGGAGGCTGTATAGCGAGGTGGAAGCTAAGCAGAGGAAGTTGTGGCATCCATATTCTGTTCCTTTGCTACGAACACATGATGCCCTTTTAAAGGTTGGTCGTATGCTGTTTAATAAAGCTTTTGAATGTTCAACCCCTCTGATTTCCTCTTACGGTTTCTGAAAAATTAAACATGAACAGATATGCATGGATATGGAAGACTGGGCATCAGCGTTGGAATTTTGCCAGAGTACCATTCCAGCTTATGAACGTAAGTTTCCTTGTTCTACATAAATATTGACAAATTCAAGAAGCATTTATTATGTAACATCTGCACAGACTATCTTGTTTTAGTTAACTGATTTGAATCTGGACTTTTGTGGGTGAAACAGGAGCGTATCCTCCATTCTCTCCACTTCTAGGACTTCAGTATTTCACTCTTGGAAAGCTCCAATGGTAAGGCACTCGATTTTGGGTTGTCTTGTTTGACGTCTTCGGCATTTTGAAGCAATGCACGTGCCTGAACAAATATCCTGATGGTACATGCAGGCTTCTAGGCGACTCAGCTAAGGCAGTTAATACGTTAAGGAAGGCATATACTGTCATTCAAGTAACTCATGGGTCAAAATCTGAGCTTCTTCACGGCCTCACTTCTACCCTGCAAGAGGCTCAAGCAGAAGTTGCATACAAACGCTCTCTGATTAACCAGACACATTGAGCATAGAGTTGAAACATTCCTTGTGGAGTTTGCACATGTTTCTCGGGAACGTTTGTGGAACGTTTGCGAACATTCGAAGTTGCAACTTAGAAGCTTATTGATCAGAACATTCCGCACTGTTCGAGTTTTGACAAAGAGTACAGCCTTTTGGCTAAGTGGCTTTTGCCAACTCAATGGCAACGGTAGCTTTTCCATGCATTTGTCACTGTGTTTGATGGTTTGGCTGTGGCTCTCAATTCATGAATCCACTTGGAACGTATTTCAGTAGCAAATACCTAGAAACGCTGGTTGCACCGGCTGAAGTATCTGATCATGCTGTGAGCAGCGCCGAGACACGTGACATGCTTTAGGCTATTGCATACTCGTTCAGGCAAATTGTTACTAGAAAGCATCACCTTGGTCAGACATAGAATCGGCGTTGTAAGTGCAACAGGGTGTAAGAAGAATCGAAGACGAGGCAATAGAGACGCCATTACATTTACAGTAAGGAATTTTGCAACGTTGAGGAAACTGTGGACGGAGCTGCTGCCTATTTCAAAGTCCCCATGGACGTAGACTGCATTGCCCAGTTGAGAGTACATGAACTGAACGTGTCTGAACTGGAAATGAAATACAGAGGTGGAATCGCAACCAAGCAGCTCAGGATGTGCTATACAAAAATTATGCGACTCGGGTAGTTCCGGCTCCGTCGCAAACATCGCAATCAATGGCGCCTGTGCCTTCACAGTAAGGGCATTTTGCACCTTCCTCCACCCAGTCCAGAAACTGATCCTCCACATTCAATTCTCCAGTGCCCTCACATTCGCTGCACATGGTTACGCCTTCTCCCTTGCAGGAGAAGCACTTCTCTGTGTGCACAGCCTTCTGCCCTGCCCGTGGTGATACTGACGACGCTCCATTTGTCTTCGGTTTCCTGAGGCTGCTCGGTTCCTCCCACCGGTTCTCACCCAGCAAAAAGACCCTGCGATTGGAGGCAATATTCTCGTCCCGAGTGTTTTCAATGTCCCTTTTCTCCTCCGCAAACGATCTCTTCGTTCCTGTGTTGCTTCCTGTTGAGGTAGCACCAGTGGCTTTCTGTGAATTTGATACTGATTGTCGTGAGGGGACTTCTTTCGAAGATTTCGCATTTGTTTGTGTCTTACTCAACAGCATGGCCAACAGTTCTGGAGACAAGACTCCGTCCTCTCTAACACCAATTGACGCCTGCCAAGTTTTCACGGCCGTTTCTGTGCCGTCTGCGAACATAGAGTATTCTATATCCTCTTCCCCTGAATAAAACCCTAGCTCTTGCAAAGCTTCTTGCAATTCTTTTACCTCATCTCCTTCCGCACCTTTCCTCATCTCCCGCAGCATTACCTCAGTCTGCGCCGTTGCAACTTTGGCGGGTGCTACTTCACTTATTAGATCAATTGAAAACTCGGACATCGAAGGTATAGAAGGAGAGGAAGAGAAGTTGCTAGACGTATTCCCTGTGGAGCCATACTTCAGGCTGCTGCTGGAACGATCCGAGATAGACACAGGTGATTCAAATTCCTCCAATTCCTCCAATTCCTCCAATTCCTCCATAAATTCAATATTAGGTCTTGGTTCCGGGGGCAATGATTGAATCAGCTGCTTCAAATTGGCGATGACGGAGGGAAGTGTTGCAGTACCAGTGGAAAACTCCCGACGTTCCTGCACTTGGGCACGCAGCTGCTCCAACTCACGCTTCAGCAGGTCTAATTCATCCGCCATGAGTCGCCGCTCTGCAAGCCAGCGCGCTTCCTCTCGCAGCCAGCGTTGTTCCTCGCGCAACCAGCGCTGTTCCTCTCGAAGCCATCGGTCCTCCTCGTTCAAGCTCGCAGAGAGCCGGAAAGAGGGACGGGACCGCAACCCAGGATCGGAGAAGTGGAAGGGCGTAGGGCGGCAAGAGAGTAAAACCACTGGCTGATGCTGTGGAAGCGCAGGCCACGAGCGGAGAGACGATAGTTGCATTGCCGTCTGCGATTCCATGGCCTCTCTTCTCCCTCAGCCCACTACAATGCAGTGGTCTCCCTACTCACAAACTACTACTGGAAAGATTGCTTAGCTTGCTGTTCACATCAACAACGGAAGTGATGCTAGGGGAGCAGGCAGATGGCCCTTGTGCAGGATTCTATCCAACCTGGCCAATTTACGTCGAAAGTGATGCACTATCCCGAGATTAAGTTTGGACCCACAACTCTTTCGTATTTGTCGTGATGCTCATCATCCAGTTACCTTGTGATATCATCACCGCGTCGCTTCTTTCCATTCCACACTAGATGAACTGAATTCCACTCCCGGATTCTCAACTTTGCAGTGCTTCCTGTCCTCTCATTCACAATAATTATGCTACTATCATCTGGAAGGGCTAACCGAATCATCCTGTGATTGAGATTCTTTGGTGTTGCGTGATCATTTTCGACAATTTCGCCTGTAGATTATGAGGATTAAAATGATGAGTTTAGACGCGACTGCTTAACAAGTCAAATTTGGAAATTTGGGGATGAGGCTCGGCTATAATCCACAGTTCAAAAGCAGGGACGCCTAAGCCTACAAATTGCACAGGGAGAAATCGTAAAACAACTCCTTAACGCAAGTAGCTCAGTGACCCAGAACCACTATGCTTACTTTCAGTCATTAAGTCTAGGTAGTTGTAAGGACAGGGTTTCCTACAATTCATTCTTTCACTTCATACAATGGGAGGATAACGCAATAGGAGGGTTCCAATCAAGCAGGAACAATGTAGACATAATCCACACTTCAGAACACTATTTACCAAATAACAAAACGTCATATGAAACCAATAGACTGACATCTGTACACACAGAATGTCAGGACCATTCAATACAGCACATGACGAGAGGTACTCGAGTAAAGGTACTCTATGTTCGCATAAATGACAAGGAATATGAATGAAACAAAAGCTCAACCTTGAGGCAAGTTCAAGTGCTATAAAAACTAGCCAAAATCCCCCTCAATGCTACATTCCTATGTCCGCACATGTACAACTCAGGATATATGCATATCGCTGTTTGTAATTTTGCTACTGGAGGTACACGTGTCTGAAGTGTCTGAACGCAAACTGCACTGATCACCTGGGTGCACTCCTTATGGGGAGTAACAGTGTGTCTTCTGGGCAACAAAACCTTCGAGTTAATGAACTGATTTAACTTCATAGAGGTGGAGGACACCACAATTTCACTCTCTTATCCGAGCTAGCTGTTGCCAAGATGAGGGACTTCCCACTTTCTGGAAACAACACTTCCCACATATTAGCACCTAACTTACCATCTAGAAACGGATTCAGACAAATTTATGGCAATAGCAATGAACTAGAGTAAATGAAGCTCGACTTGCAACACATACTTGAGGTAACTAGCATATATCCCACATCCTAATTGAACTGATAACTCATCACCCGCCTGCATAGTGAAGGGAAATATTTCCTGCTTCTATTGCAGGATTGAAGGTACACTAATCAGAAATGGAGCATGATTTAACGAACTTAAAAGAAGGTTCCGCGAGTGACCATGAAAAACATTTAAAATGCTCCTTCCTAACCCCAGGCAGAAGCAAGAAAAAAGGGCACACATTTAAGGAAAGCAATACATTTGGATACCGTTACAGATAATACATGCTCTAATCAACAATATAGACTTCTGAATAGGAATCACATGAATGCATTACCTGTGGGGAGTGGTTGTGGAGCCCACACTAGGCATGTAATATTTTCTGTACAAACAACAAGCAATTGACAAACACAATTTAGAAACTGAGACATGATGTCGGACGTCAAATTCATATAGTCACTTCATGATTTGGAGTCCTCATCTAGGAATTTGCAGAAATAAAAGGAACAATATGCAAGTACTTGATTCTGACTTGCCATAAATCACCACAGGAGAAGGGACACGCACCATCATGAGCATTTTCAGCAGTGTCCAAAATCTCGCCAGTCTCAGTGCGCAACCATTGCAGCGTGGTGCCATAAGTGACAGCCAAAATCTGGTTGTCAGGTGATACAGCAAGTCTATCATAAAGTACTGGGTTGCCCTTTGAATCTAGAGTCGGAATTTTGAATACTTTGATACATTTGGGGTCTTCATCCATGTGGTATCTAACTGTCCAGCATGACATAATAACATGAGAATTAGAGGACAAGTCAAACTGGAAGAGCTGCTACATTCTTATTCAAAGGTGCAGAAAATTACTCAAGGCACAACCAAGTAGAGAATATAATTTAAAGAATCTACACAAACATTCAGTGAACTGCACGAAATGATACTCAAGGTTAATTCAAGATTACCATTGATATTCCATATCCTGATCGAGCCATCCTTCGATGCAGTAATTATTCTTTCCGAATCCCATGTAAAATCTAGCCAAGTAACTGCACTCTGTGGATTCGCAACAATAAAGACAAAGTGGGTAACTGTAAGCATGTATACAGCACGTTGTCTCGCAGTCCACACAAACATGACTATCGTGAGAAATCCCTTCTAATGCTCACAGCTTCCAAACCACCATGACAGTGAAACGGTTTCAAATGCCATTTGCTACACCCTCTTCTTTATCAACCATAAACTTTACATGCACTAGGATGTATGCGCTTTCGTCCACCTCTTTTGCACTTGTGTGTGCTTGAAGATTGATCCGAGCCATTTGCCTCTAACTCATGCCTAAAACATGATCATTCGTACTCAACGCGTACTCTCGACTTTTCAAATATAGAATTCAAATTCACGACGAATTGCACTAAAATCTCAAACCTTTGAACCATCATACAACAAAGAGATCTTTTAAGAACTATGGAAAACCCAGAGATTGCAGCATCCTCGTATGAAACAAGGTTCATAATACTCGGTCATGGGGTTGAGTAACGACAGTGAACACAATTCTGCGATCTGAAATGATCTCGAATGCATAGATGCCAAGTTTGAGATTGACTGACCTTGTGACCCTTAAGTTGCATAACCTTCGGAACTTCTTTCACTTGATTATCCTTGCCATACACAACTTCCCAGATCTGGAGCAAAACCACTACTGTTTGTGAGATACCAAGCATGAGTGCACGTGATATAATCAGAAAGTTGTACCATACCAAAACACCAGAAATTACTTTAAAGAAATGAAAATTCACGGGCAATCAAAATGCAACCTCAGAAATAAAAAAATATCCATGACACAGTAGCAGAATGTATGCACATGACACGTAAAGCAAGCTGCAACACCTTAACGTCTGCAGTGAAGGCTGCCGCTGCCAAGAAACGTCCATTAGGTGACAGAGTAGCCATGGTATTTTTCAGCTGGTTGGTGTCCACTGTGCCTAGACACTTGCCCGTGTCTGCTGTCCATAACTTGATATCCGTACCTGCAAACATGAACTAGTAAATAACTGATAATTGATTGTACCTTTGAACTAGATCACTGTGAACCAGTGACGACGAAATATAACGTTGCCTTTGCAGATAAATGCAGAATGCAAAAGTAAATGACGAACATGATGCATGTAGCCCAGAAGCTAAAGAATTTATTCGTTCAAACTAAAGACCTCCGGTCTTACACAACAAACCTCCGAGAGAAAGACCGATTGACTGTGAGAAACTACACCTTCAGAGGACGAGGCCAATATGACTCCTCCATTTCCACTTCCAAAAGTGGCGGGGGAGCTAACAAGGGAAACAAGGCCCTTTTTGTCATGAACGTTCTTCAGCTCCCACTTCATCTCCGGTTGAGCGGGTTTTCCTTGCTCCTTAGCAGCAGTTGCTGCCTCGCTGCTAGCCGAAGAGTACATACATAGCCCTGTGCCTGACAGACCCCCCAGCCACGTTCTCTTAGCACAACAACTACCTTGATGTGATATAGACAATGGCTGAAGATTTATTTTTTAATTAAGTTTCAGTGACCCACTCCTATCCATTTCACGCTAAACCGTGCCAGGACATATCCTAAAAACTCAAGATGCTAAAATTTGTACGAGCTTGCCATCAAACGAAAGAGTTCGACCTAAAACTAAGACAGTTGTGTAAATAGGATTGCAATCATCAGAAAATACACATATCGAAGGTCTGAAACCTATTTGCCTACAAAATGCTTGTAGAGGGTGATCAATGTGCATCAGACTTAGCTACCTGACATGCCTTCAGTTGCGATCACCAGTTGACTTGATCCGTGTCCAAAAGTTATTTTCGTAGGGCAATTACTCCCACTTGGAAGATTTAAGCGTAGAAATCTGTAAAATACGCAGATGATCAATCAAAATCCTTATGACCAGCGCAGGCACAACCCTGAAGAGAAATGTACGATAGTTTTTGAAATAGAGTAGAAATAACAAAGTAATAGATGGAGGCATACTTGAAACTTTTGGCAGAGATGTCATCCAGTTTGAAAACTCGTATGACTCTATCAGCACATGCTGCAATTTCAACTCCAAAATTTAGTCAAATGCACATTCGCCAGATGCACCTCAAATAAACAAAAACATACATTGCATGTACCAGAACAATTCCCCGCTGCGAGAGATAAGTACCGTAAGAAAAAAGAAAAAAGAAAATTTTGAATTGGAAAAGTAATGCAGCTACAACCCAATTTGGGAATTGGTTATCACTCAGTTCTTAAGCCCAACTCGATTCCGACAGAGTTTGACAAAGGCGAAGAACAGAAGATCGAGTCGAAAAATTTGAAGATTTACACCTGAAGCTATGCCTCGACCATTTGAAGAGAAGGCAATGCCAGTGACAGCGTCGGTATGGCCTTTCAACATATTGATCTCAAGGTGATGATGCCGTTGCGGATGCGCCTGCAAAAAACAGACAAGGTACGCGTCACAGTCCAGACACAATCCAGGAGAACTAAATTCCCAATTCCCCTACACCAGATCATCTGTAGACCTGGAGGCAAAGGATTGCATGTCACACTTGAACACATCCATATGCCGCATGAGGTGATCCAATACTAACAGGAAGGTGATGTAGTCGAATCAAAAACCCGAAGCCCTTCTAGAAGAACACAAACGACATTGAATACACACATACCTTCTTCGCGGCCAGAGAACGCTGCTTGGGGTTCGTCGATTTCTTCGCAGGTTGGGTAGCGAAATCAGTCGGAGAAGTAGCGTGAGCGGGCGACGACTCCGGCTTTGAAGCACGGCTGCGAAGAGCGAGAAGCACGAAGGTGAGTAAACCCAGGAAGACGGTGACGAGGGTCACCAGCAACGCAGGGGAGGAGGAGGAGGCGGCGGCATCCGCCATGGCTGATCGATTTGCTGCAATTGCAATGCCACGCCGAAGACGAAGACGACCCACAGCCGGGGCCAGACAGGGCCGGGCCGGGCCGGGCCGGACCTGGCCGAGCTTACATATGACCCGTGCCCCTCCCCGACTCGTGACGTCTCGTCCATGTTCCCTATCTGTTCCCTACCTGTTCCCCATTCCCCTTACCTCCTTCGTGTCACCCCCCATTACCCTCCTTCTTTGCCTCAAATTTTATAACGTTAAAACCAAGACTCAAATTTTATATAAATAAATTAGAAAGGAAGGTCATTCAGGATGCTGAATTATTTTTACTGGTAATTTTGATAAGGGAAAAGAAATTTTTAATTGTAATTAGAATGTAATAAAAAGTGCAATTAGTTTAGAATTTTGATTAATTGTGAAGGAAATTGTAGTATTTTATGTATTGATTCGTGAATTTTTTTTTATTCAACATATATCACATCATCTCATAGCTTTTTTTTTTTTTTTTTTTTTTTTTAATTTTCATACAGAATTGAAACCATTTTTATATTGAGACATCAATGTAAGAAGTAATTATGAAAAAAACACTTGTTTTGAATCTCTCTAAAACAGTGAAAGATATGGTATATATTTTTACTAATCTAATTTCTTTTTCTATATGGAAGTTATTTTGGCTAGATTCTCATCCACAATTTGATTAAAAACTGTAAATTAAATTTGAACGTATATAATTTTGCATGTGTAAATTATAATAAAAATAAAGTATAATACCATAGAAATAAGTTGATGTTTATTAGAATTCCATCTTATAAAAATTTTACTTATTGGTGTTTGTCTAGAAGACACAATCTAATTTGGACTGATTTGCTTTGCATTCTTGTATCAATTAATTATGTGATGCATATAATTTGAATGATGAGAAGTTAAAAAAATAAGTGTCTTTAAAATTTTTGGATGGATTTAGAATTAAAAACGAAAAATATGAGATTAAAAAAAATTAAACATTATTCTAATAGCTTATTCATCTTCAATTAAAATAATGATTATTTATCTATATTAAACCTATAATATTTTTATAAAAAATTTTTATATTACTTAAGTAAAGAAAAATAAATAGAAGTAGGTAGAAATATACTAAGTAGATATTATCTTCTATAATGCATATTAGATTTTTATATTTCTTTAGATATCCCAATGGATTTTTAGAACTTATGCTATATATTTTGTACTTTTAAGCAATTGCCTTAGAAGCAACTTACAACTTGATACTTAGGATGTAAACTTAATTATCCTTAAGAAGCTTCCAAAAGACTTTATTGGTAGCTAATATATATAGAAGCAAGAGAAGCTATATTTAATCTTGTCCATGCTTTCTTTGTATTAAGGTTTTGATTTTAAAATTTTATTTTATTTTATTTTATAACTATATTTATTTATTTTATTTCATCTTTTTATTGATAAAATAAAAATAAATATATATATTTTTTAATTTAAATTTCAACAATAATATATTTTGTAATCATATATTTCTTTTTAAAATAGTTTTATTATTTAGAAGATGCTTCTAATTTAATCAAAGATTATATAAATTATTGAAATATTAATTTTTTCATGTTTATATGTATTAAATTGTTGCCAAACTTATTAAATCATGAATTTGTCAAAAATTTTATTTAGTGTTATATATCACATATAAAAATAATAAGACTTAAGAGATGTATTATTTAGTTTCTCTTCTATCATATTAAAAGAAGGAAATCAAGAAAGACATGTTCTTTATTAAATAGATGTTAAGATAAAATACTTTTATTACTATAACTTTTAAAAGAAGTCTTAAAGTTTGATAATATCATTAGAGGTGGATATTATACATGATGGCATTTCAAAAAAATTATTTAAGAATAGTTTTGATTGCCTTGATAAATTTTATATTATAATTTTTTTATTTTTTATTTTTTTTATATTAAACACTATCAAAAGTTTAAAATAACTATTTATAAAAATATCAATTACAATAAAGTTTTTAAAATGACAATACACTCTTATATTACTAATTTAGAAAAATCAGACAATTAAAAGATAGATATAGAATTGAAATTAGAATGACTATTACTAAATACAAAAAAAATTAGGTGTCAAGGACAAAAGCTCAAAGATTGTAAATAAATAAGTAAGATAAAGTCTCAAATAGAGTTAAAAAAAAATAAATAAGAAAATATGTATATTTAAAAAGAAATTAGATTGACTATTCTCAAAGACTAAAAAACTAGAGACTCTTGAAACTAGACTAAAAGCAAGAAAAGAATTGACAGGAGTGAAGAAGGCTTCACTCTTGCCTCTATGTATATTCTTTAATAAGGAGATATGTAGCAATGTTTTTTAGGACCTTTAACATGTGTCTAACTTGCAAGATAAATTTTCTATATATGCACCACATGGCTAACTTATTGGCAAAGTTTTCAATCCAACAATCACCTAAAGACATAAAAAGTTATATCCATGTCTATGAAGCTTCTCCAAAAGATATTATATAATTTATCTACGTTTACTTATTTCTACATAATTCCTCTTATCTAAATAATTATTGGTGTGGATTATGCTGATAATACTAGAAAGTTTAAAACTAAGATAGAACACAAGAAAGACGTTGATAAAAGTGAGGAGGGCCTCATTTTGCCTCTACATATATTATCTATTAAAGAACTCCATGATAATGTCCTATGGGCTACATGACATGTATTAAACTTATGAGACATATATCCAATTTGTAACGCAAATTTCCAACATGTACGTCACATAGCTAATATGTAATACAAGTGGCTAAATATGTAGCCAACTTTTTGGCCAAGTTGTCAACCTTCCAATCACTTATAAATATGTGTAAAGTTTACAAAGCTTATAAGAAGCTTCTTAATAAGATATCAATAGTTTAATCTACTTTTACTTACTTCTATCTAATTATACTTATCTAAGTAAATATACTAGTAAATATGGTTATTTGTTACACCAATCAAGCACCATCAAAGTTTGTTACAAATATTATTTGACAAATTTTAATTTTTATCAACTTATGAAATGACTTAGAGTCTAATCACTCTTTCTAGAACTTATCTCTACCAAAGAATATTATGTTATGAATATCTAGATTATTCAAATAATCACAATATATAAATATATATATATATATATATATATAAAAGTAAAAATATGTAAAAATATTTTTGTTAGATGATATTGTCTTCAAGAATTATTAAAGAAGATTTTTAAACATAAATTTATAAGTATTTTTTAGTTGTGCCATGTAAACACAAAAACCTATTCTTAATAACCTCTTTCATCGGAAGTTATTGTAGAAGTCTCCTACATTTTAGGCACATAGTGTTAAAACAATTCATAATATCCAAACACCAACTTTCACTAATTCATATATAATACTAATCCAATACCATCACCTTGTTCCACACATACATATCCACATTTCCAAGAATTTTGTGGTGTAATCAAATCAAGCCTAAAGCCATTATCTCAGCTTTTGCAGACCTATTCCACCACTTCGATGACTCTAATCCAACACCCAGAGAAGCATCTTATCCTCCTAACAATGTATACACAGTAAACTCAAAAACAAAGTTATATTACCAGCAATGAAACAGAAGCAGATGCACGATGGAGACTCATGGTGTGATGAAGGTCACCTGTGAACACCCACTCCAGCAAATTCTAAATGCTTGGGCAAGGTCGGTGTCCACAGGACAATCCTTTAAGAAAAATCCGAAGCCTGATTCAATCTCGGTTTTCGTCTTTACTTGCGATTGTTTAGGTTGAATCGCAAACAGGATTCAATTGGGTTTCTATCAAAATCGAACTTTTGGCCCTTTGTTTTTGTTTTTGTTTTTTTTTTGTTCCCTCTGCTCTAGGTGCGTTTCCTGATGTCTTCGTTGTGTTGTTAATGTAATGGATTTTAGGGGTAATTTGGTGTAGAAATGCGTTTTAGGGTTTCACGTCTGGAGTTTGCTTGTTGCAGGAGCTAGAGAGATGGTTGGGTCGAATTGAGGTTGAATGATAAGATCGGTGCGTCTTAAACTAGCGTTCATTGTGTGGACTGTTGGTAGGAGCCGGTAGAAATGGCCCGATACGATAGAGCCATCACCGTGTTCTCGCCGGATGGGCATCTCTTTCAAGTGGAGTATGCTTTGGAAGCCGTCAGAAAGGGAAACGCAGCAGTCGGTGTGCGAGGTACAGACACCATCGTGTTGGGAGTGGAGAAGAAATCTACTGCTAAGTTGCAAGATGCTCGGTAAGGCTTTTCTTGCATCATGGTGCATTTGTTGATGCTTATGGATGAATCGGGCGATTTAGGAGATCTAGGTAGACACATTTAGGTCTTAATTTTGAATTCCTCGATGCTCAAAATTGGAGGAGGGTTGTAGATATGTTGGATTTTGCATCTTGGTTATTTGAATCTGTGGGTTGTGGTTGCGTGGATTAAGGAGAGAGTGGTAATTCTCTATCGACGATGGTAAGGTTTTTGTTGCCGAAACTTGTAGCGCGGAAGTTCTCCACTGATTTTATTGTATAGAGGGATTGAGTTAGAGAGTACCGAAGAAGTTCCCGTAAGATCGTCATCCAGCAATTTCTTGCGGGTGTTGCCACATTAACCAAATAATTATATACGATGTTTTGATAGAGCAATCTGACTCACAAAGAGGATTATCCCTTTGCAGCACCGTGCGGAAGATTTTGAAGTTAGACGAGCACGTATCACTCGCCTTCGCCGGTCTCACCGCCGATGCTCGTGTTCTCGTCAACCGTGCTCGAATTGAGTGCCAAAGCCATCGACTTACAGTAGAAGATCCTGTGACTGTCGAGTATATCACTCGCTTCATCGCCGGCTTGCAGCAAAAGTACACTCAGAGTGGTGGAGTTCGCCCCTTCGGTATTTCCACTCTCATCGTCGGCTTCGACCCTTACACAGGCGTACCTGCCCTCTACCAAACCGACCCTTCTGGAACCTTTTCAGCTTGGAAAGCCAATGCTACTGGCCGTAACTCGAACTCGGTACGTGAATTCCTGGAAAAGAATTACACTGAGACATCAGGCGCTGAGACTGTCAAACTAGCTGTCCGAGCACTTCTTGAGGTAAATCAACGGCTGTATTATATTTTATTTCTCTCTTTCGTATTGGTAGAAACTGTGCATGCAGTTTGATATGAGGGAGTCTGGACCTTCATTTTTTGAGTACCCTTACGTGTTAAGTTTTGGGGATTGATTTTGAAGGTTTTTTTAAGTGAAAAAGTCTAATAATGTATAATTGCAAATTCTCGTTACTTGTAGTTTAGTGCGGGGTAGTCTGTCTAAATAGATTCCTTTCTGGGTTTCAGAGGCTACGTGACTACTGCATACTCAGGGGCAGAGGACACATTAGTAAATAATGGTTGTAAGGGGACGGTTTGTCATTTTGAAACTGAAGTTATATGCTGTTGTGTGGTTTCGTAGGTAGTTGAGAGTGGTGGTAAAAACATTGAAATAGCAGTAATGACCAAGAACGAAGGTTTGCGATTGCTGGATGAGGCAGAAGTTGAGGAGATTGTGGCTGGTATAGAAGCTGAGAAGGCTGCTGTGGAAGCAGCTAAGAAGGGTCCTCCTCGTGATCAGTAGGCTTCAGACGGTTGGTGGATTCGGGGGTTATTCGCTAGGGTGACGGACAGGTGAATGATGATCCATGTAAAATTGTAAAGCATTTTGCCGGAACTAATTCAGTCGGACGACGAGCTCCTTCTTGGTTATTGTGAGATGCAAATGCTGGTTTATGACAAAATTGACCGCTCATGCAACGGCAAGGAATAACGAAATCATTATCACAAAACGTTTCATGATGAATGTACCTGGATTTGCACATGCTAACAAAGCAGAAAATATTCAGTCAGAAGGCCAGGTTAACTTCGTCAGGCAATGTAACAAAAGTTGTGAGATTAGCTGTTGCAACATTGCAAGAGAATGATCGACAAATGTTCGTAAAATCAATGACTACAATCTCTGTACAACATCCACGTGTACTCATGTAATGCCTTAAATGTGGGTTGAGTAGCCAAGTCCTTGTTTTCCACGGCAAGAGAAAATCGAAATCGCAATCAGAACGCAGAATACCATCGCGATTTTGCATCCTTGAGACATTTCAAATATGGTATATCTTCGTTGTTAATGATGGAGAAGGAAATCAGTTATGTAGGGTTGTATCATCTGTATGAGCTAACGCTGACCTCAAGAACGAGACGAAGCAGAGGTGTGTGGCAAAATGCTCAAATGAATTGATCTGGCCTTTCAGATACCCCATCCACCAGAAAGTATTCATGTCGTTACAGCGTAGAAATTGACTCCTCCTAGTTGCTCATGAGTGAACAAAAAGCAAAGAGATTGTCAACAGCGGAGAGCACACAGCACCAAACCAACACCAAAAAGCATTAAGAAAGCTAAATTTGATTGAACCGCACGATCGAACCTGTGCCGACGAGGAGAACTCAGATTTCAATCCGGACCGAGATTTATAGCAAATGGGGCAATTGTCGCATCAAAACATTTTAATAAATTCTAAACCCTTAACCCTATCTAATTGCTCATTTAACAAACTCTAAATATTCAATTCTGCACCTCTGTAAACATGCATGGATGACGAACGGATGAAGAAAAAAAGATCAGAGTGCGAACTGCGTACTTAATCTGCGAAATCGCATCACAAGGATCTTAAACTTTGAGCGGAAGATTGGCCATCCTTTCCCGACGGAACATCGAGAATTGCGGAGGAACAGCACTTTTCTGGCACGATTGCGATAATTGCGCCAATGCATTTTCCAATCCATTAGAAAAGTGGAGCATTAGGGAAGTGGCGCATGTTAAATAGGCAGAAGAAACTGATCGATCGACAAACAGGACCTTATTAAAGTCATCACCATCTGCGACATTCAGGAATCCACCACCGTCCCTGCAACGACGATGATGCTAGCAGCAAACTGATGTCGGGGTGAGAATGCGAAGCAATTAAGAGGATGAAGCAGCACTTTCACTTATTCGATACCAACAAGTACTGGAGATGAGAGGAGATAGAGTGAGCACATGCTGCTATAGCGGCTCAAATTCGGCATCTCCCCCCTCCAGATTTGCCGAAGCATTTTCCACGAGATCAAACAGTCGGACCTGGATGCAATACACGCAGTGCACAGTGCCTCCGACACTGACAGCATGGCGTGCAAGTCAAGCTTGGGCCACCGACACCAGGCCCATTCTGGAAGGAGAATGTCAGAGGAGAGTGGGCTTTTGTAGACTGTTTCATAAACAGAAAAGTATGGTCAACTAATTCTATGTTTTGCTCTTTTGCGGATACTAAACTGGAAACTTATCTTACAATTTATGGTTCAAAAGTTTTCTTGCTTAGTGGAGAAAAGGTCTTTTGAAAACTTTGCTTACTAAAGGGAGAGGATATATATATATATATATATATATATATATATATTTTGTTTCAATGTTAAATATAGAAAACATGTATAGATTGTGATGATTGTGACAAATAGAAAAAAAATATTCAATTTTGAAATTTTAATACATATTTTAGAGAGTTTTGTAATAGCTATCTTTTGAGGTGGGCCTAACACAATTTTTGAGCAACAATATTATTCATGTTATGCAAGAAGAAATGCATTCTATCCAATATTTAATTTTTCTAGTTTTTTTGGATAATTTTACTAGGTGGAAGGCCAGGTAAAGGAAGCATCTTGGTTTCAACTAACCACAAGTTTAAAAAACTGTGATTTATCTTATTTTTATTCTTAACTTAAAATTTTCTTCAAAAAAATCAATAAATATATATAATAAATGTAATTAATTATATATATATATATATATTCTTTCAAATTATCTAAATTAATTATTATAATCTTAGTTTTGTTGTACCTATGATCTAAGCAACCACCAAATTAGTATAAGATTCAATTTTTTTTATAAATTATATATATGTATATATGTATATTTGTAAAACGAAAAAAAAAAAATGTCATATGTGTCAAAGTGTAGCACTTGTTATTAATGTCAAATACTAAGTTACTATTTAATTTTTTATTTATTAAAAATACTTGGCTAATAGTTTTAGATTAATTCATAAAAGGATAAAAGCATGAAGAAATATAATGCAAATTAGATGCATACATACAAACAAACATATGCTATTTTAAATGTAAATATTAAAATAAATATATAAGACAACTTTGGTATAATATAAAGAGACACAAAAGCCTTCTAAATTGGCTATAAAGAAGGAAACTTAGAAAACTTGAAGAACATGGAGAAAAACATGGGAACAAAGGAACAAGAGAACATGGAAATTAGGAAACATGAGAATTGAGGAACATTGAAACTAGAAAATATAATAACTATGGAGTGTGAGAACAAATAAGCATAGATAAATAATAGAATAGATGGATGTGTTCAAGATTGTAGTGCCTAATGGCATGAGTTTTTGCTAGTATATCTATAATGCTTTTAGATTTGTCATTAACTATTTATCTTTAAAATTACCTATTCCTTCATTTATACTTTATATGTTTGGAATATGTTTATTTGTTAATAAAAAATTTATATTTTATTTATATATAAAATAAATCAACACTTATAATGTATGTATTATAATTTGTATATATGTGTATTTTTGCCAAATTAAAAAAAACAACTTTGCAAACAATATAATTTTATATAGACAATAATTTTATATAGACAAATGTACTATTTTGTTAAATAATATATTTAAAAAAATAAATTTAAAATCTTAAAGACTACAAATACATAATCTTATATATATTACTAATCATAAAAGATTGTGAAGGTTGCAAAACAAAAATGAATCACCTAAACAAAAGTTGTATTGTTTTTCTTTTTGAAAGTACCTAACAAATATCCAACCTACTTTGATTAAATTGCACGTGTGCCAATATAAGATGCTTTAATAATTATCAACAACATTAAGAAGAAATTATATATATATATATATATATATATATATATATACTAAAATGACTGACCTATTTATTAAATCAATCCACCATATTGTAACCATTATTAGAAAAATGGATCATCTCCTGAAACCATCATTATAATCATAGCCCTCATCTCCACCTCGCTCTCTTCATTTCCAACCTTCTTCATCTTAATCCCCCTCCTGCCCTCCCACCTTGTTCCCTTTCCTCTATTCTCAACTCTCATCCCAACCCCCCTTGTTTGCCACGATAGGGTGGGCCGATTTAATAAACATGTAGGTTATTTTAACATTTTTCTATATGTAAATAAATTGTAGAAATAGCTGGAACAATCTCTCTTCAATTTAGTTATGTGCAATTAGTTTAACTGAATGGGGTTGTTACTCATACAAACATACTTTATATTACAAACAAGTTTGATAGTCGTTTGGAGTTTTTTCTAATTCTAGAATACTTGTTCATAGTAGAAAAGTGGAATTGCATATTCTATTCTCAACTCATGGAAGAGTTTACAATGAAATGGAAAATTCACTTGTTCATACAAAAATATACTCAATAAGTGAATGTATTTGTATTTTTAGACCTTTCACTCAAGTCAGTCGAAGGGAGACAAAACCCTAATTTTTTGAAAAAAGAGTGTATGGTGTGTCCTACCACAAATGGATGAAGTCACGTCAGATAGTAAATGAATAACTAGATAGTGAACAGAGGATGAAGAAAGGTACATTCATCAACGTGTGAATTCCTGGAGGCATGCAGAGGATGAGACGTCGCCTTCCGGCCATGAAACGTTGCGCCACATTACGTTCAAAGTGACGTGACCAGAAGCTTCACGGCATTTGCTCCCCAGCGCTCCTTTTGTGTGCACAACCCACGGTTCCCCAAGTTCTCTAAGTTCCCATCTCGACCCCACTCCCATCGAAACGCTCCCAAATCCTTTTTCCCACTAACCGCCGAGCGCACCGAATGCACGACTCGAGCACATGCATTGCCACGTCAGATTTACACACGTGGACTATTGGTGTGCCAACTGGACCGTCAGTGCTCTGAGATTGAGACCCATTGTTGATGAAGTGGCAAGTTGCGTGGATCCTTTCGGTGGGGACTGTCAACCTCAGTGGATGATGCCACCTCACCCATTTAGTCAGCCCCTGCTGGCAATGGTCCCCAGAGATGGATAGCTTCGTGGAAATTGAGCGTCACGGGCCACTAATATTGTCTGAACGAACTGGCGAAGGTCGCTTCGTTCAGGCTTTCTGCAGTCATAGTCAAGTGATGTGTACTGAAAATGAGTTTGTTGGATACATTTTCTTGGGGGGGGGGGGGGGATTGCGATTGTGTGCATGATGTGCATATAATTTACATAATTTTAACGAAACAGTACCGAACGGTGTGAAAGTGGAGAAGAAGAAGCAGAAGAAGAAGGGCGGCGTTAGGAAACCAGTTCTGAAGTTTGTTCGTTTGTTTTGTTTTTGTTTTCTGTTGCTGTTATTGTGGAGGATAAAGGTGACGAAGCAGATGGGGGTTGGGCAGGGGTTATAATTGCAAGTGGTGAAACAAGTGGTCTGGGTATTCGGGGTTTCGCTTTATTAAAACCAAAATTCTGTTTCTCACTCCTGGCTCCGCTGCTTGGCTGCGGCCATGTCATCTCTCTACACGTGGGATTTTGACGGGATTGCTTTTGCCGCAGACCGTCTTTCGTGGAGTATCGCCAGATTCGAATTCGGTTGCGTATCGACTTGAGGGATCTTAGGTTCGTGGTTTACATGGTATACTTTCCTTTTAGTAACTGGGAAATTTGGTGTCTCGGTCGGCGGAAGCTGAGTCAGAATGTTCTATCGTCCTTGGCTATCTTGTCCAGGTTTCTGTGCTCCCCTGCGAGTCATTTGCAACATGAACAGGCGCATGCGGAAGTTGTAGCTTTCGCGGGGTCGGAGTTTGAAGATTCATTTACTTGTTAGTATTTTATGTTTTCGGGTTCAGGGAGAATCTCGTATGGGACCCGATATCTAATTTTTGCTGGGCCTAGAGTTGGGGAGTGGGGTGTCGTTTGTGTACTATGTGTTTTTTGCTCAGATTTTCCGGAGATGTGTGGCAACTTGAGGACGGTGCCCAAGGGTTCGTTTAGTGATTCCCAATCTCTTTGTCCCTCCTGAGTTGAGGACGGTGCCCAAATTTGAAGGTTGTCAGTGTAGAGAGTTGGAAAGTTCTGAAGAGTGGCATTTAATTAGAAGGTGTGGCAAAAGTACAGAAGGAAGTATTGAAGCATCATGTCGTTTTTCTGCATCTTTTTATTTAGATTGTTTTCCTCCATGTTGTAAGATTTTATGTTACGGATATTAGTTTCTGGGGTCACACTGGGTTGACTAAGCGACATCAGATTTGAACCATAGGAAGGTGCGAAATTGACCAGGAGGTAATTGATGTAAGCACCCAATTGGGATTTTTGAATCGCAGTGGCCATGTCGGATCGTAGTATTTTGCAGCAAGTTTTGTTGCACTCAGATGGAAGTGGCGAAAGCAGTAGTGGGCTTACACCTCTTTCCCTCCAGAAGCTTGGTTCTGATCTTGAAACTCTCATACGCATACCTGATCAGGAGTACAGTGACCTCACAATTATCCTAGATGGAAAGCAAGTGCCAATTCACAGGTGCATATTGGCAGCTAGGTGTCCGGGTATACGAAAAGTTTTTTCCGAAATGGGGGTAACTGGGGGAAACCGTAAACTAGAATTAGAGTTCAGTACTATTGTTGAGGATGGGAAAATAGGCTACGATGCTTTTATGGCTGTCATGAGTTACGTTTACAGTGGGAAGATGGAGCTCTGGCTGACTGGCATTGCGTGTTATGATTCCACTTGCGTCCACATAACATGTCGACCAATTATTGACCACGTTTTGGAGGTTCTCCAGCTTTCGCTATTACTCAACCTACCAGAAGTGACAACCGTTGCTGAGGTATGTTATCTTTTAAATACAAGATTACTGCAAAAAAATTGTAGCTTAAGGGTTCCTTTCACTCGAAGAGATAGGCAGTATATTATCCATTCATTGTTATGTGGCATATGCCTCCTGTTAGCCCGATTATAAATTCTGATAAATTCCGAGACATATTGGCAGAACTTGGAATACCAGCTTTCTTTGTCTCAACCTTGTAAGGGTATCTGAATATTAATGATACGTTAACATTTTGCAGCAACATCTTATTGACCATCTAGAAAATTTTCAAGTGGATGATATGCTACACGTTTATCGATCAACAGCTATTTCCGAGTGTTCTGAGTTGAAATCAATGTACTTAACCGCATTAGCATCTTCTTCACTGGATAATCTAACAGCGGAGAAGGAGTTTTCTGGAGCAGCCCTGCAGCAAGTGAGAAGGTTTCCAAAGGAGTTAAGACCCGGCATGCTTCACCTGTCGGCGTCACAAGAAAAGCAACGTAAACGGATACACAGGCAACGATCTGGTCACTTCACAATTATCAAGCTTTATTGTAATCAGTTGCCTAGCTCGTTTGACGTTCGGAGCCTTCACGTTGGCCCCTCTGTGTCGTAGGACCCGCAGTTGCCACCATTTGTGAAGTCCTCTTCAAAACACAGTGAAATGATAGTATGTGTATTTGTATTCGTTTATCTTAAGCTTTTATTGCACGTCTGAAGAGTTTGTATTGAGAGAGAATCTTTTTTGAACAGGGCTTTAGATTCGGATGATATAGAATTGGTACAGCTGTTGCTAGATGAGGGGAAGTTAGATTTAAATGAAGCTTGCGGACTTCATTATGCTGCTGCTTACTGTCATCCTAGAACTTTGGCTCACTTGCTGGAGCTGGATATTGCAGGTAAAATGTGTTTTATAATTGACGTGAAAATTGGCTGCTATTTAATGATGCCTACAGAGAATTCCTTGCGCTTGCAATTTTGGGGGGGTTAAGTTGAGGATTCAGAAAGCAACTGTTTCATGCACTCATTTTGTGGTATATTATGCACGACAATGATAAACATGTCGGTATGTAGGACATTTATGTTAAAGTAAATTAACAACTTATGCTTTCTGCAGATGTAAACGTTCGAAATGAGAGGGGTATGACAGTTCTTCATGTAGCTGCTTGGCGGAGGGACCCGCTGGCAATTGCAAAACTTGTCGAGAAGGGTGCACAGTTGCAGGCTTTAACGTTGGATAATCAAACAGCTCTCGACATCTCGAAGAGGTTGACTAGGAAATTCAATTTGGTTGGGGAGGAGAATTTTAAAGACAGCCTCTGCGTAAGCATTCTGCAGCAGGCAGAACGCTCTGTGGCAGTTCCTAACGCTGCTGCCGCTATGCTAGAGCAACCGTGCACTGAGAAAGATCTTATGTCGAAGCTGCTTTATCTTGAGAATCGAGGTCAGTGTTTCTGCCTCGACGCTTTTGAAACGTTGTCTCTTCGTCAGCGATCAGGAAAATGCTGGAGTAACAAACAGAAACATGTATAGCAAGGTCTCATACACTGTGTACCACGTTGGGCACCTAATCTTTTACTTTATGTTTGCAGTGGCATTGGCGCGATTGCTGTATCCTCGGGAAGCAGATATTGTAATGGGTATCTCACATCTCGATTCGTATGCTACGTCCACTGAGATTCTTAGGAATTCTTCTGGATCAGAAATAACAAGTAGGAAGAGGAAATCGTCAGTAGAACTCAACGAAGAGCCAACGAAGAGGTTGGCAGGTTTAGTAGGTGTAACTGTTGCGGATCAATCTAAAGAAAATCGGTTGGAATCATTGATTCGGAGGTGTAAAACTCTGCAGAAGGCTGGTGAGTACTGTTCCTCACATTGTTTAGAGTTTCATTCCTTCAGAGGCTGTTATAAGTCTAACTTATCTTCTATGAAATTATCATTCCCTTTTTGCCTAAGGGATATGATATTCGCTAAGATGTAGTATTGAATGGACGATAGATTACTACTTTGGTGTTGGAATAGTAGTAAGAGTTGAAAATATTGAAATGGAGATAACATTTGCACGGTGTAGTGCTTAATCAACCTAAGTAATAGGAGTCTCATAGCACATTTTGCTTAAGTTGGATCTACGTAGTATTTTTTCTCTACGCAATGTGTTCTCTTTCCAAACATGTCTTTGTATCTAGCTAAAATTATCAGAGGTGATGCCAGGATTTAAGTGATCAAGTCTTCCAGAGACTGATGATCACTTCGCATTTAATGATTATACCTAGTTCTTTTGTAATCCTCATATGTGGAAGTATCCTTGTTTGCTTACGATGTTGCGTGTAATGTATGCAGCTGAAGTTGCACGCAAATACTTTCCATGCTATTCGGCAGTCATAGACAAATATGTGCTCGATGACGACTATGTTGAGCCTGATGAAGATTGCAGTGTTGAGGACCAGCTTGTGAAAAAGAAGCATTTTGCAGAACTTAAGGGTATATTACAGGATTGTTTCTCGAAAGGCAAGGTTGAGGAGATCAAGAAGGCAAAAAAGCCAATCGAAAAGCCGATTGAAGAGCAAAGAAATCCTCGTACACCAAATCTTCCTTCTTCATCTTCGTCCACATCTTCTAGAGGTACGAGCGGTAGTATGATTTCGAAGGTTTAGTCAATCGTGTAGGCGAGATTCCGTTTCAATATTTTTGCGAATACTACAGTGGCTTATCTCACTGGAGGCAACTGAAGGATTGGAGATATGAAGTACCGACCGAGGAAATATAGTGCTGATCTTTAGGGACCTTCCATGTCACGAACTGCAGTGCTTGGGAAAAAGTTTGGGCTAGAGGGTGTGGAGTCAAAAAGATTCTGGTACATTAATCAACCATAGCGTAGTGGCATCTTTTTTTTGCACCTAGGTGAGATTTCCAGAGGTATTAAGCATGTACAATGAATGGCAATTGTCAGATGTAATATATCAGTGGAACTGGTTCTCCATTTGAGAGGGATAATTTGACCACCTTTAAACTCGGATGTTTCATATTCTGATAACTTGTTATATGAAGTATAATTGAGGATTCCTCATTAGTTGTAGAAGACTTGGTGCAACTTGGTCTTGGGCCTAAAAGTCTTCCTTCGAAGATTATTACAAACGGAAGGTTAGGTCCCTTTTTCGACTCTATTTGATGTCTGAAAGATGCTTCAGTAGAGCTCCGACCGTAGATATTTCTGTTTTGTGCTTTACTGCTTGAACCCAGGAATAAACGTGAGTCAGATTCTGGTACTCAGCAGTCACTTTTAGGGAAACACAAGTCGTGTTGTTTGAATTAGCACGTGCATGGTGTCGGTTGTAACTGGGAAACCTTAGTTCGACATGTCAAGATTGCAGTTTGCTCCACGATTGATTATTGTATTATTTCGCGTGTTGCTAGTCCTGTGCAAGGCAGAAGACAATCATTGGCAAGATTTCGCGAACAGTGAGTAGCAGGCATTTTCGCGAACAGTGAGTAGCAATCATTTGGTGACCTGTCTCAAATTTTCTCAAGTAATAGCATCGTTGCGGATTTCACTAATAAGTTCGCGAACAAGTGAGCTTTTGATGTTTAGGTAATGATTAATCACATTAAGAATGTTGCCTGCAAATTCCTTTAGCAGCGTTCACTTCCTGTTGTGGAGCGGAGAATTTGTCATGAATCGCGTTCCTCAAATCTTCCATCAGAAGGAAACTCGAAGTATATTGTACATACCCCACTGCACTCTGTATGATTCAAGAACTTCTTACCTGCATATATCCTCATATGGGACACGGACGCCTAACTATATAGATTTTCATTTCCTTCTTTATTTCGAATGGCATTGCTGCAGTAAGTATTTGAACCGTTTCTGGACACTAGATCACGTCTCCACATGCTGGAGTGAGGTGTTCAAATTCTCCTTGAATGAATGTAGTTCATTCGTAGAGAGACTCCACACTTGAATAAGGTTGACTTTTAGAATTCCGTTTTGGAAAACCCTTCCTGTAAATGCAGGTCTGTTAGCAGCTGGAGAGGCATCAGAAAGAGTAAGCAGAATATAGCTAATGCCTGCATTTCCTGGGCTACTTCCATCTATTGTGGCAGTGAAAGTTGCCAGAATAACCTCACTCTTACGGACCTCCAATTTCTTATTAAGCATATTGTTTAAGCAGTTGAATTTTGATACATTCATTCCAATGAAATTCAAGCCTTGTTATTGCAGTTGCAGGAAAGAAGTTCATACCTCTGTCAGCCACGTCCAGACTACATATAGTGCTACATGTAGTTCTCGTGAATGGTGATGGATCTTCAATTATTAAGTTGATGGTAACGCCGATCAGCTCTAATGGATCAAATTAGTCTACACAGACTTCGTCAATGTTTCATTGAGGAAATTCTATTTTATTTCAGGTGAACTTATTAAAATGTTTCACAACGTCACTTATTTTCATACTCGTGAGAAGGTCAACGATGGCTTCGTTGCCAGGCTCCACCGCCTCATTGAACTTGTGCTTCCTACAGATTTATTTGACTTCTAAGAAGAGGCGAATCACGACGTTTAGTGCTTAAAAGAAAGTGTGCGTACATTCTCTTCGAAACATGCAGAGTTTGGAACTGTGGATGATCCGAAGCTGTTCAACCAGTGGATGATCTGCCTGGTGCTTAGGGGGACACCTTACATCGACTGGACCCTCAATTAGACGTGTGTTCACTCCAATGTGGGCTACGATCATCGCTCTGATGCTCACCTTTCTTTTGGGCTGTCAAAACGGGTCGATTCAAACATGTTTTTACAGTGGGTTCACACCCGGGGTTGCCATGAAGTTGAACTCTTATGCGGGACCACAATGACGTCCATCAATAAGATATACGTCACTCAATCCTCACCCTCATGCCATCCACTTAACTTCTGCGGCTCTGCCAACTTGTACTTAAACTGTCCAAATCTACTGGTTGAACTCACTCTTGTGTTAGTATTCAGAAACTTGGAACTAAAGAGGATTATACACAATCGAACACCTTGTGAATGGGTAAGCACCCAATGTACTACTGTCATGCTGCAAGCGACTAGAGCCACGGTTTAATAGAAGAAGTGAAATTGTTGAAGTAGCAATATAACTCCCCAGGAAATCAGATTTGAAGATGAGAAAATATATTACAGAAATTAAGCTGATTAAGAATGAGAATTGCAGTTCACAGCAAAGGTTATAAAATCAGTCCTCAACCCTCTGGACACAAAAACTAAGAATTCTTTTCAGAATTTTGAAGTCTCGATATTTCGAAGAATAAGAGCTTTCCACGGTTCGGTATTCTTGCAAGTCAAGCGGTCGTCAAAGCCACAAAGAATGAAAAACTATTTTCTGAGAGACAGTGGCCCATCGTTGGAATCAGGTCACTGTGATGGTTGCATATAAATGAAGCATTGGACTTGAACTTCGATAAGTACTGCTCAAATGACTGCTGCTCAGGACGTCTTGAATACTGTGCGATTGCTTGCAGTATTGTCCATTTCCATATTCTTGGTGCTGTGAAGAAAGCTGACTTGCATGCATGCACATGCAACATTCACAATCTGGAGAACTAGGAAGTTGTGAAACATCTAATGCTTCATTTTCGTGATGAAGTGAATGTTTGCCTTGTGCAATTCAGACAAACCTTCAGGTCACATCAAGCAGCAATTTGTTGAGACACTTCACACAAAAACAAAGAAAAGTGCAACCATTCTCTCATAAGTTGGTGAAATTGAAGTCGTCTTCTTTTATCTGTAAGTGGGTGCCTGATGTTTCTTTCTTCCATTGGATTAACTGACAACATTTACAGTTGGCTGCACGCTAATTACATTTTTCCTTGTGAAATCGCATGTTAAGCTCTTTTATCTGAAGTGCAGATAGAAATATAGGGGCTTATAGTATCTTAGGTTGTTACGGCAAGAATTTGTTACATTTCAGTTTAATTGATTTTATTTTGAAATTAGATATAAGAAACTTTTATATTGAAATTTTTTGAGTGTATTCTTTCTAATTTAAAATACTAAATCAAATGAAATAATTTTTATTACACTCTATTAAAAGTGCATAGAATATACATATATATATCTTTTGTTGATTAAGATACTAAATCTAATTTAATTTTTTTGTTAGATTATAGACAAATTTCTTACTTGATAGAACATAATATAATTAAAATTAATAGATTGAATTAAAAAGATATATTAATTAATAAATATTAATTTTAAAATACAAAAAATTAAACATTATCAAAAGATTCTTAAATTTCAACTATAATAGACTATTTTTTAATTTTTTGTATGTACATATATATATATATATCTATATATATACATACAAAAAATTAAAAAATAGTCTCTATATATATACAAGAATATTAAATTGGCTGTAATAGTGATTAAATTGATCTCCCCGTCAAAACCATTATTATATCCATCCATCTTTTGTTTCCATTTCTAGCCTACATCCCATGTCTCTCATTTGCTATTTTTATTTTAAGTCTACATCTCTTGTCTTCTATTCTTGTTTCAAGCCCATGTTTCTTGTTCTTTGTTTTTGTTCCTAGCATTCATTTC